>NC_140587.1:187694942-188203814 GCF_964204655.1 Triturus cristatus
TATTTGGTGTAAGAGAACTAGCAACTTACTGCCTGCTGTGGATATCCCATGGTAATAAGTTAGAAGTGGTTAAGGACTATTTGTGGCTTGGGACTCATCTTTCCGATGATATATTTTAAAATTTCCTATGGACCACCAATCTGCTACAAATTAGTCGAGTAGGCGTTTTGTAAAATCGAAACTCACTTGTTTTAGAGGCACAACATTTTTTTCTGGCACTGGATAAAATAGAATCTCAGTTGTGAAAAGCGTGTTTAAGGTTGATTTAAATTAGGATTAGTTGAAATGCAAAATAGAGTTGATGCTCAGGTGCTTCGCTATTTTGATTATTTAAGTTAAGTAGATCCAAGGATAGTAAAAAAAAAATACCTGTGGGGAAGAATTGGCTAGCCACACCAAACTATGGTGCCTGAACTGCTCTTTACAAGTCTATGAGCTTTTAAAGCTGGATGTCCTTAGCAAATGTAACCCAGTGTAGCTGAAATATTGACTAAAAAATATTATAAAATTAGAGAGTTATGACCATGATACAGGTCATTACTTTAGCCTTGACCCGACCCCCACTGTTTACAATGGACAGGCATGGCGACACACTCCTCTGAACTTCTGGAGTGCTCAGGACTTCAATGATAGACTAGTTAAGGGGTACGTGCAGACTGTGAGTGCTGCTTGCTGTGAGATTTACGTCTGCAACACTAGCACTACACAAAACCCACCAGTGGAGTCCAAATAGGCGACATGTCCCACAGTGCTGCATGGCTCTCACAAGACTTGCAATGGTGTCAGCCATCTTGAAGTAATAATTCCTCATGTTGTAGAGCTTTGTCTGCTAGGCAATCAAGATACTCAGTTGCTGCAGCCTGGTGGTTGTTGCCAGAGTGTGGAGCCCAATGCACTATCGCCTGGAGTTATCAAAGAATCACGGGATACAGTGATGTATTCCGGGACAATACTTGAGATCAAGGATTTAGACTGTGATATTTGTAACCAATATGTGCATGGAAATATGAACTTTAACTTTGCAGTTATTGTTCCACAAGAGGAACAAGAGGATTCATCGTCGTATGCAGGCTTTGCTTATATTTTTGGAGTCATATATGGTACTAAGCTTTTGATAGTGGTGGAAGCTGATTGCTTAACACCAGGAGGAAAGGTACAGTGCTGATGACTATGCATTATGATACAGCTGATGAACATTGACAATGAATCCGATCACAAACCATATTTATGAAACAGTAAAGATAGTTACCTGTGTAGAAAAGTGTTTTATTTTTCAGGGTATTTTTTGCACCTATTATAGAGGTTTTGTTTGTATTCCAGCTCGTTAAAGGCTCTGCCAACATTAGAGAGCCGTAAATACAGGGATTGTCACTCGGGACATCATATGATATCAGATTAGAAACAGTGAACTGGAATCAGAATGATGAAAAACTAAAAGTGTAATTTCTTGTTCTGAACCCTGCTCCCCTTTGCTGGAGTGTGTTCCTGATCCCCAAGAGGTGCCCCTCTTGTCCTAGACCCTGTGTGGCATCATTTGAGCTCCTCCTTGACAAAAGGAGAAATCCTGAAGTTTTGGGCGAAAGTGCCCATTACCCCAAGATCTTGTCATCCACACTGGGCGTCAATGGGAAGTTCTGGTGAACCCAACTCCTTGCACTACAGCAACCGCCAGTGACGACTGTCAACGCCAGATCTGCCATCAATAGCACACTGTAACTGCCAATGCGAATCTCAAGCAATGAATGTCCACGATGCTTGGCACGTGCTACTGTGATGGCCATCAGAGACACCCAACATGCTCTTCGTGCTACAGTGACGACCACCCTCGATGCTCTCCTTGCTCGTCACGACCTTCTCCAATGCAAACAGAACTCTTCATGTTGGACTTTAGAAGGCAACTTTTTCAGCATCACTATCCTGGTCCCTTTATCTGGCCCGTACCACATCGTAGTCGGCCTGAACGTGTGACTTTCACCCGGTCTCACACGACCAGATAGCCTCGAGTGGCGCTTTGTGCTTTTAGGCGCAATGCTTACCTTAAGTCTATGAAATTACATATCTCTGGTTGTACTGATTGGATTTTTGCTGTTTTGGTGTCAACAAATATATTACATTTTAATCTATGGTTCTAACTCAGTGCCGGTCAATTTTCTTGTTTTGTGTTTTCACTTTAGTACTGTTTAAGTGCTGCATGAATACTTTACACATTGCCTCTAACTTAAGTCTGATTGCTTTTGTGTGAAGCTACCAGAGGGTTAAGCACAGGTTAATTTAGTCAGTTATTGTGGTTCACCCTGACAGGGGTTGTAGCTGTTGCTCGAGGATTTACACCTCCTCCACCAACAGCCCAATTTCTCACACTCCCAAACCCTATTAAACCCTAATCCCCAGTTTCTATACTATTACCCTTCAATGATTCCAACACATTCTTTTCACTAGGTGTTCTATTCTAGCCCTTCCCTAACCCCAATGAACCTTATTCCCCAGTAGCACTGCCCTATCACCTCCTACACAATACCTTGACGGCTGCTATATAATGTGATCATTTCCCTAATCCTGACATAGACTAAATAGGCTAAAATATCCTAGCCTTTACCTAAACTCGTCACAGCATATGGCCAGGCTACTACATCCTGCACCCACAATAACATCAAGACCCAATATTCTGTTTCTGTTGTATACGTCACTGTAGGAAATCTGACTTTTCAGCATGATCAGCCCAGATTTTTTGCTTTTCGTTCGACCCTAAACATTGCTGCCTGTAGAACTATGTGCACGTAAACCCTGCTAACCAATGAAAGTCCTTGTTCTCCTTCTTTCAACATGGGATCATTGGCATATTTAACTTACCTATAAGTCCCTAGTACATGGTACCAAAGCATATCCAGGGCCCATAAGTTAAATATCATGAGTGGACTGCTGCACCAATTGTGCCATCCACTACAGTGGCAGTGTAAACATGAATGCAGACCTATCCTTGGTAGCCTGGCCATGCAGTTTTAAACTGTATATTGGGACTGCTGAAATAACCCCCTTTGAAAGGCCTAAACCTTCCTTTTATGTCACCCACTAAGTAGACGTAATTTCCCATGAGGCAGGGTGCATGGTATGTACAACTAGGAACTGTAAAAGCTTAATTTTACACATATCCTTACAGTGAGAAGGCCCCAAAAGCTATTTTCACTGTAGCAAGGCCGTTGCATAGGAAATCAATGCGATGCAATATTAAACAGTGACACTGTATCTCATGAAAGGAATTAGTTAAAAAAAAATTAAACATCTATTTTTCATAGTTATTAAAAATAAATTTTAATGGTGAAGTAGGATTTTTAGTAAATATTACAGAAAAGTAACTTTTGGAAAGGTACCTCTTTTCTGCATGAAGTTGCTGGAGGATAATCTGCATTTTTTCTTTTCCATTTTTGTCAGCCAGTATTTAGCATTTAAAAAGGTGTGGATGGTTGTGAAATGCCTCTCAGGAGCAAACAATAGGCTGGCATACAGACACTTGCATGTTGTCGGGACACTCCTTTTGCGGTGAAGGTATGGTGGTAGATCTTTGATTGTACTGATCGGCAACACTAGGTGGCGTTTATCTCATAGTCTTTCAACCTTTTTACGGGTTCTTGTAAAACTGGTCTACATTCTATTACTAAACAAGACATTGTATACTTTTACATTAATTCCTCTGTCCATATTATTATGATTACCCATACAATCTTCCTATTGTTTCTTGTTTACAGTGGCCCCTGGAGAAGGGATTTCCCTCCCAAACTTCATTGGGCATTTTCAATGGATTCTTTGCGAAATCATTAATTTTGTTAAATAGGAATTTGTTGCAAATGTTGTTTTGAGAAATGACTGTTATTTGTTCATACATTTGAATTTATAATTTATCATAGTTTCATCACAAAATAGTGATATAATTGGAATATCACTGATTATAATAAACAACAGTTGAATAGTTTTGTAAATTTCATTATTTGAATGGATAATTTATCTAAAAATATGGAAAACTATGTTGTATAAAGTTTTGCGCTGTGCAGCCAGGTATCAGGTGTAATTTTACACTTACTAAGGGTTGTCAACACCAGCATTTTACCACAGGTGTCCAATATGCCAAGAATTACATCTTATGTGCCTGTATTGTGCAAGTGTTAATCCATCAAGCAAGGACTTGTAAAGCATGACTACTCACCCGTAAGGGTCTTAAGGCGCTGGGGGGGAGGGGCTGAGTCTATGGTTCAGTCAAAGAGCCAGGTCTTGAAGTTCTTCCTGAATTGCAGCAGCTATGGTGATTGCCTGAGGTGCAGAGGCAGGGTTCAAGGGCGTCGCAGCGAGGTAGGAGAAGGATCTTCCTCCAGCTGTGGTCTTGTGAAGCCGTGGGACGGTGGCCAGGACTAGTTGGGTGGAGTCGAGATGTCCGGTGGGGGTGTAGAAAGAGAGGCGGTGGTTGAGGTATTCAAGTCTGGCATTGTGGAGTGCTTTGTCGGCGTGTGTGAGAAGCTTGAAGGTGGCCAGTTAAGGTCTCTCAGGTGGCCAGTCATGTGGTTGCAGCTTGGGATGTTCCGGACGAGTCTAGCAGAGGCATTCTGGATGGTCTGTAGTTTCTTTTGAAGTTTCTGGGTGGTGACGGTGTAGAGTGCATTGCCATACTCGAGACTACTGCTGATGAACGCATGGGTGACCGGTTTCCTGTAGTTGATGGGGATCCACCTGAAGATCTTATGAAGGAGGCGGAGCGTGTTGAAGCAGGTGGACGTGATGGTGTGGATTTGGCGGTTCATTGAGAGCGAGGAGTCCAGGATGATGCTGAGGTTTCATGCATGGTCCACGGGTGTGGGGGGATTTTGAGCACTGCAGGCCACCAAGAGTCATCCCAGGTGGAGGGGGAGGAGCCCAGGATGAGGACTTTGGTATTGTCTGGGTTAAACTTGAGGCAGCTGTCCTTCATCCAGGGGGCAACTGCCTCCATCCAGTTGTGAATATTGTGGTTGGCTGCTGTGTGTTTGTTTGTGAGGGAGAGAATCAGCTGGGTGTCAGCAGCATAGGTAACAATGTTAATTCTGTGGCTTCTGACGATGGCTGCCAGCTGGGCCATGTAGATATTGAAGAGGGTGGAGCTCAGAGAGGATCCCTGAGGCACTCCGTAACTAATTTCTGTGGGCTTCTGATTTGAACAGTGAAATTCTGGCTCTCTGCTTTCAGCCGATGGGGAAGGAACGGATCCATTCGAGGGCTTTGTCATGGATGGCAGCGTCGTGGAGTCTTGCACAGAGGGTGTGGTGGGAGACGGTGTCAAACACAGAAATGAGGGTCTCTAGTTGGTAGAGATAGGTCCTTTGTTCAAGTAGGGACCCTTCTTCCTAGTCAGGATAAGGGAGTTACACTCCTAAAATAACCTTGGCTCACCCACTTGGTAGCTTGGCACGAGCAGTCAGGCTTATCTCAGAGGCAGTGTGTAAAGCATTTGCACATAACCAGCAGTAATACAGTGAAAACACTACGAAAGGACACTGCAACAGTTTAGAAAAATATCCAATATTTTTATATATCAAAACAAGACCAAAACGATAAGAACCCAACATACAGTACTTAAAAATATATATTTTGCAAGATATCCTTAAAATTGCAGAAAAACCTAAAAAAAAAGTTCGTACGAGTTGGTAGCTCCGTCCAGGGCTACCTCGATGCTGAAAACAACAGAGTCTAACAGCTCCAGCCGACCTCGTCAGTATGGGCCAGCAAAAGTTTGGACAGACTCGTAACAGTACCTTTCTCGTTGCGGCTGACACGTTGGTGCGAGCCGGCCGTGGCGACGATTGTGTTGCAAAATGGAAGTGGTGCAGTGTGCGGTGCTCTCTTGATGCGGTGCAGGCAGCGGCTCGGTGGCAATCATCCAGGAGGCATCGGTGAGGCGGTGCTCAATGCGGTGCTGGCAGGTTGCGGTGCGAGTGACAGAGCCAGTTAGCGGGAGCTGGCGTCGGTCGGGCCAGACGGCTGTGTGGGACAAGGCGATGCGTTGGGAAACTTACGAGCGGTACCACCAGCCACGATGCGGTCACCGGTGTTGAAGTCAGCGACAGCGTTGGTGAGACCAGGATGGCAAAGTGAAGCGAGCCGAAGCAGAGTGCAATGCCCACAGGTCACGGTGCAATCTATGACTCGGTGGCAGCAGCATCAGTCATCGTAGTCGGTGAGACCAAGGTTGCGGTGCGTGATGCAGACAGTGCCTTCTGCGGTGCCGTCAGGACACAGAGCCAGCTACGGAGCCAGTAATGGACTCGGTTGCATTTCCTTTCTCTGTGGCAACTAAAACAGTGGTTCCGGAAGGGATAACCAGAGGGTGGTGAAGTCTTTGCAGTCCCTGACACTTCAGAACAGGAGGCAAGCTCTACTTCAAGCCCTTGGAGATACTCAGCACAAGTAAAAGAAAGTTCAGTTCAGTCCAGTCCTTTCACTGCCCAAGGCAGAAGCAGCAACTGCAGGCAACCCAACAAAGCAATAAAACAGCAAAGGGGCAGTACTCCTCCTGGTAGCTCTTCCAGCTCTTCTTCTCGATAGGTTCCTTGATTCCAGCGAGCTCTAAAATTCTGGGGTCTGGCTCCTAATCTTTATACTCAAAACCCTTTGTTCCCTCAGACAGAGAGTGTCTGTGCTTAGTCCAAACGAGTTCGGTCCTCTCTGGACCAGCTTTCCAGCAAGAGGTGGGAACAGCATTGTTCTAGGCAGACCAGGCCAACTCAGGTGCATGGAAAACTCCTTCTACTACTATAAATGCAGCCCAGGTCTATTAAGCCCAGCCCTGACTCATCCAGACTCTCTGGAGCCACTGCTCATCCCCAGCCCCTGTCCCTCCATAGCAAGACAGTCAATCCACAAACTCAGCAGAGGCACACAGGATGGCTAAGCAAGAAAATACCTACTTTCTAAAAATTGTATTTTCAAACCCAGAACATAAAAATCATCTTTACTAAAAGATGCATTTTTACCTTCTGAGACCAGGCATACTAAACTCCATTTCTCTGTCTTGTCCCAATGGGAAGTTATGCCTATAAGATGTTATAAGTAAAATTCCTATTCTTTCCTATGGGACAGATAGCCTTACAGTGGTGAAAAACAAAATACACCGCAAAGACATGTCACACACACCAGTACAGGTCATATTGTTATCATACACAGCACCCTACCCAAAGGGGTACCTTGGGCCTACCTTAGGAGTGACTTATATGTAAAAAAAGGGAAGGTTAGGACCTGGCAAGTGGGTGCACTTGCCAGGTCAACATGGCAGTTACAAACTGCGTGTAGACCCTGAAGTGGCAGGTCTGAGATACCTTGTCAGGGCTACTCATGTGGGTGGCACAATCAGTGCTGCAGGCCCACTAGTAGCATTTGATTTACAGGCCCTAGCACACTCAGTGCACTTTACTAGGGGCTTACCAGTAAATCAAATATGCCAATCATGGAAACTCCAATACCTGATAATAATTTACAACAGGAGCACTTGCACTTTAACACTGAACAGCAGTGAGAAAGTGCACAGAGACACTAAACCAGCAAAAAACGGAGTCAAAACTGGGAGGTCAGAAAGCAAAAAGACAGGGTAAACACGCCAGAAGATGCCAAGTCTAACTGTCCAGGATGTTGTTCATTTTGGCAAACTCGGAGAGTTGGGCGTTGATGGCCTTCTCTATGACTTTCACTGGGAAGGAGAGCAGAGAGATAGGTCTGTAGTTCTTGAGGTCCGTCAAGTCGGCAGAAGGTTTCTTCATCAGGGGGTTGATCTCTATGTGCTTCCAGTCTTTCAGGAAAGTTGCGGACTCGATGGAGCCGTTGATGATGCGGCAGAGTTCGAAAGCGATGGAGGTGCAGGATCTGTTGAAGATGTTATTTTTTAGAGAAACCACAGTGTGGGATTAAATGGCTGCACCAGTATATTAGTTCCCATGAGTGTTTAAATCGTAATGCTCCACTTTTCGTAACCCCCACTGCATAGAAGTCACACTATACAAGAAGAAAACTTCTCTTAGAATAAAGAAATAATGATAAGGAGCATATAATCAAATGTAGTACATTTATAGATTATAAACAATATCAAATTCATGCGATTTGAAACAAAATTAAAGTGCGGGAATCTTGAAATTTCTTTCCTTCATATAATCTTTATTTTCATTTCATTTCCAATCTGAAGCATTAAGCCCAGCCAACTTGTTCTGTCCAATAGATGGACTTGATCAGCGTTGTGAATCAGATCACGAAGATCAGCAAAGCAATCCACGAATGTGAAATCTTGAAAGCAAAGAATCTCTTGACGTCTTGTTAATTATATATGTTGTGGGCGCATATTATCAAGGGCCGGCGATAAAAATCGCAAAGCGCGCTTGCATATTTATCGCCGGCTATCTCTGGAATTTATCGCCCGGTTAGCGCGTTATCAACAACCCGCATTGCCGAGGCGATAAAAATTTCAGAGATAGTTGGGATATCACCATAGGGCCTGTGGTCTTAGCCACACAATCCACCCCCCCGTGTTAAGTATGCCTTAGTCAGGAATTTAACAGACGTTAAATTCCTGCGTTAAGGCATACTTAACGCAATTTTATATATCGCTAACCCTCCTTGATAATATCGCGAAGCTGCCTTCGTGATATTATCCCACATTGTTTTCACAGCCACGCCTCCTTTGCATCTCATTATCGATGCGAGGCGTGTGAAAAAGGGGCTATAGGTCAAGGAATCACGCGCTAGCTTGCCCTTGATGATAATGCGATAATATTATCGCCACTTTTTGCCCGAAAACAGGCTCTAAAGCAGCGATAATATTATCGTTGCCCCTTGATGATATGCCCCCAAATTGGGAACAGCTCATGTAAATCACCAAACAAGTTTAATAATCCATATATATATTTATCGATATTCTAATCGCACCAACCTCTTCTGGATTTTCTAAGGATTATTGCCTTCTATCCATGCCAGTATCATGTGAAGTTGTGCCCAAAGTATCGTCCGTCTGACCGTGGTCTGTTGTTGATGTGGTGAGGGCAGGTGTCTGAGGGGGCTCTGGAGTGGATGCTATTCATGATGCTTAGGGTGTTGTCAGAGGTGAGGGTAGCCCAGCTGGTCAAGATCTGCTGGGGGCCATTAGGTGCTGTGGTTGCGGGTGGTGTGGATGGATCTTGGGTTGCGAAGCTGTCGTAGATCTCCTTGATCTTGCGGTTGAAGATGGCAAGGTTGTCACGGAGGTCTTTGGATGGGGGATGTCTGCTTTCTTTGTGCTGGGTTTGGTGAATTATTTGACTATGTTCAAGAGTTCTTTGCTGTTGTGTGCGTTGGCCTTGATGCGTTCCTCGATGGCTGCCTTCTTTGTTGTTCTGATGAGAGGGTGGTGTGCGGTGACGGTGGATTTTCAGGCTGCGTGGTCTGCCCTGATCTTACCCCTCCTCTATCTTTTCTTGAGCCGGGACCCTTGGAGGGCGGAGGAGAACCAGCTGGCCTTCTTGAAGAGCTGTTTGCCCAAGGGTTTTCTAAGGGGGGGCCCGTGTGATGTCGCAGTCGGAGATCCAGCGGTAGAGATTGCGTACTGCAGTGTTGGCATCAGTGGATGTCTGTGGTGGGGTCTTGCTGAGGGAGGTGGTGAGCTGTCTTTGGTGACCTTGTTCCAGCTTTTGCAAGGTCACGGTAGGCGTGGTGGCGTACGGTGGGTTTGGTGAAGGAGAAGTGGATGCAGTGATGGTTGGTTCAGTGTGGTTCGGAGGTATGGTTGATGGAGATGTTGTTGCTTGCAGAGAAGATGGGGTTGAGCGTGTGCCCTGCTGAGTGAGTTGGGGTTGTGACCTGTTTGAGTCCGATGGTGGTGAGATTCTCCAGTAAGGATGAGGTGTTGTGGTTTTCGAGGTTATCCAGGTGGAAATTGAGTTTGCTGAGGATGATTTAGTCAATTGAGGTGAGAGCGTGGTGAGCGATGAAGTTGGCTATGGCATCGATGATGCAGGGGTGCGGTGCAGGAGGTCTGTAGATGAGGGTGCCACAGATGGTGGCGTTCGGGTTGGTCTCGATCTAGAAGTGGAGGTGCTCCATTTCAGGTGAGTGCTCCATGGTTGTGATGGTGAGGGTGTCTTTGGTACCTCATACACCAAGAATTACCCCCTTCACCCTTATTCATTCTCTCTCACGCATTCACTCAAGCTCACACTCACTTGCACTCAGTTTTACTCACTCTATAATTTTAACTTAGTCTCACTTATTCTCACTCATTCTGATTGACTCACTCCCACTTAGTTACACTATCACTTATACACACACATGCAGATAACAATTTACTGGGTTTTATTTTAGTTTTTTACCTTGAGCTACCTGAGCTATTGTCTTTCAGCTGATGGTATGGGGTAGACTCTCTGGGCATGTAAACAGCTTCTTGCAGCCTTGAGAACTAAAACAGAAAGCTGGAGTCAGCACAGTGGTGCGTAGCCTCCAGCTGTCAGTTTATTGCCTTTTCACCTCACCTTCTCCCATTTTGTCATAAAGTTGGGTGCGGTGAGTGAGACTCTTGCCAACCTCTCTCCCCCCTGATGAGATGGGAGAGGATGAAGCAATGGCATGACTGATAGGTAGCGCTGGGCACTGTAGGGATTAAGGCAGAAGCACTCAGGGATACCTCTACTAGTGGTCCTGCAGCATGTCACTAATGGGGAGGTCTTGAGGCCTGGCAGGACCCAGAGGCTAATGCTGAGACTTTGCTAGTCTCGGTCAAGCTCTCTGATGGCTGCTGCAGTTGCCTTTGTGCACCTGTGCCAGCCATCAGACACATTTACTGCCTCAGGCTGCAGCTAGGCTGGGCATATTATTCAATTATAGTACTCCATAACAACCAAATAACACCCTATTTAATTGCATATAAGCCACCCCTATGGTAAGCTTTAGACAGCCCATAGGTCAGAGTGCATTGTAAATAGAAGACTGGACTTAGGCTTTTAGGTTTTACATATCCTGGTAGTAAAACACTCAAAAACAAATTGTTCACTACTGTGAGGCCTAACTCTCCTGTAGGATAACATTGGGTTGCCTTATTACATGTAATAATAATAATAAGTTCTAACTTTTGATTGGGAGCAGGCAGGAAATTCATGTTTGGTGTCTGAGAAATTGTAATTTAAAACCTGCTTTAATGATAAAGTCAGATTTTAAATCACAATTTTGAAAATACCACTTGTAGAAAACTAGCTTTCCCCTGCCCTAACTATTTGGTGCCTGCACCCTCTTCTTTGGTCGCCTTACTGGGTGCAGTTGGCAGTTGTATATTCTTCCCAGACAGTCACTCAGTAGAGGGTTTAGGTGTGCCTGGATGGGCCGTCACTGACAGGATGGTGGGCAGAGCCCCACCTACAAGTAAATAGCCTGTACCCTGCCTTTACACAAAGACCATCACACTAGTCCATTGTGCCTGGAGCCAAGCTGGAGTCAGAGAAGGATGCAGGAAATTTCAAGCACTTCAAATGGAATCTCTAGAAACTTCTCCTACTTCAAAGAAGACACCAGGTATAAAAATAGGGCCCTCGCATCCACTCTTCAGTACATATCTGGACCTGTGGAAGACTCAGAAGAAGGATAGCTGCGCTACACTGCTGCATGAAGGACTGCTACTCTGCTGAGCTGCTACTCTGCAGCCCTGCTGCCGTGCTGCCCTGATGCCCTGCTGTTCTACTGCCTGAGTGAGAAGGACTGGACCTGCATCTTCAACAAAGGACCACCAAAGTGACTCCAGGGGCTATTTGTTTGGCCTCCTTATCAGAGCCTCAGGGTCAGAAGAGACTCCAAACACATTGACCCTCTCCCTGGACTCTGCCTGCTGTGGGTCCTACACCCAAGTCATGCCACCCCTCAGTCCTGGACCCTTGAAAGTGGACCTAAAGGCACCCTGGCATCCCAGCTGTGGTCAGAGCAGAACCGACGCAGAGTGATGTATCGCATCGCAGCTTCACTTCAGAACAACCGCTGCGTGACACATCCACAATGCAGGACCTAGGAGCTCCTCCCAACCTCTGCTGTGCAATGCATCCTTGGCGGAGGACCTCAAATCACAACCCTGCAGCTCCTCAAATTACAACGCTGCAGCTGCTCAGAACCGCCGCTGTACGACACATCATTGAACCAGGCCCTTGCACGGCAGGTCTCGGAACCACCGCTATGCGACTCATCCTTGTTGCAGGACCTCGCAATGCTGTGCAACCAGGATTTAAGATACTCTTGTTCAGAGACCCTAACATGGTCCCTGTGTCCGACCAGCGCTCCAGCGTGGTCGGCCTGAACTTATGACTTTGTAGCGCTCCGACATGGTCAGTTAGCCACAGTTAGCGTTTTTTGCTTTTAAGCCCCATTTCTTCCTCAAACTTGAAAATTGCATATCTTTAGTTCTACTGATTGCAGTTTTGTCATTTTGGTCTCAAATAATTTATTACATTTTGGGTTACCACAAAAAGTCTCTGAATTAACCATTGATTAACCCTGGGTAGCTTGGCATAAAAAGCAGTCGGGCTTACCTTAGGGGCTTACATTAGAGGCAATGTGTAAAGTATTTTATGCAGCACACAAACAGTAATAAAGTGAAAACATAAAACAAGAAAATCGCAAACCAATTCAGAAAAATATAGTAATTTTGAATAAACTTTTAACACCAACACAGCACTTATCCAGTCAGTATAACCGAAGTTATAAATATTTAAAGTTTTTTGCAAAAACTGGCACCGAAAAGATCAAAGCACCAACCAGGGACCTCTAGTCACATAAGACAGGGTCAAAGTAAAAAAATATGGCTGATTGTGATGCAGCGCGGTTCGGATACTAGAAGTGTTTTTTGTCCAGTCAGTGCTTACCTTCTGGCTTAGAAGAATTTTCAAGAAAAATGTTCTGAGAAGGTGAAGTTCAGCGGGGCAAGGCTGCAGGAGGTGTTTGAGGAGGGAGTGTCATCTTCGCAGAGCCTCTGCCGAAGTCATGGTGAAGATTTCCACGTTTGTCACTTTTTTGGAAGTGGAAAATCTCCAGCTGGCCGAGGCAGGAGGCTGTAGCCGAAGATAGTTCCAGGAGGTTGAAAACCCCTTCGGCCAAAGACAGCTGAACAGGATTTGCTGCTGTGGGAAAGAACATAGCTGGAGCAGCCGTGAAGTCAGGCCGACCGGGGATGCACCTTGGGCGGATCAACGAATAGGTTGGTCTCAGTCTTCCCTTGGATCTCAGAGCAGTTTTTAGCCAAAAATGTCCTATGTCCCAAATTTTGGAATCTGGCCATCTGCGCACCTTTAGCACCACAACCAAGGGTCGAACACTGGTGAGACACCACTTGGGAGTTCAGGACTCACTCAAGATGACAGGAGTCTTTTATATCCCTGTGGCAGCTGTTATGTTCCATATAAGTATCCCAATATCGGCTCAGGTAATGAATGCAGCTTTCACCTACATTCCCCTGATATTACACTGCATAATGGTTCTTAGTACTGACCTTTTGCCTAGTTCTGGTAATGACTAAAGATTACATGAGGTTTTCTCCGAAAAGCCTAAGACTAATTGATTATGCATGAGGATTCTTGGAATCACAGCAGGGCAGCAGGCCTACCATCTCCTTCATAATAACTATATATAAGGGTCATTCCTTCCGTCATCCTAGTCTGACATGATACAGCAAGGTATATCCCCAAGGTGGTACCACTTTTGGATATATATACACCATATCTTGCTGAGATAGTCAGAGGACTTCCATGCTGACACACTGACCCAAGATGCTGAGACTCCTGCAAGCAGACACTCCAGCTCGCAGTGGTCTGACATCCCTTGCGGGGTGTCCATCTCGAGACCAAGACATGGTCCCACAGTCCCTCACTTCAGGTAATGAGGTTGACTTTAGCCTAGAGGGATTCTTGGCTTTACACCCACAGACAAGCTAGGTACACTTAGGTATATCTAGGTAGGGTTGCATCATAGGACTACGCATTTACTACTCATTTTATATACTTGCCTGTATTCATTGTTTTAGCACAATGGTAGAAATCTACCATACTTTTACTCTGTTAGTGCTTCTAATGATTTATATCTGTTACTGTCTAATAATTGTTTCAGCACACCTATTTTACACGAGAATGACGCAGGTTCAATAAATGCTTATTGAAAATCGTCCCCACCTTTTATTCTGTGTATCTCTCTGAGACAAAGTGAGCACAAGTGACTGAGCGAAAAGTATTGCACTGTTTCCACAATCCCTGATTGGACACGATTGTCATGTTCGATAGTTGCCAAGAGCTATTCTCTCCTTGGTAAGAGGGGTTTCTAGTGGCACCGTGAGCTTGCTGGTATACAGGCTAACATACCCAGTAGGGGTGTTTAGATTCAGTCTGGACACTAATCCTACAGTATATGTTGTCTAACGCACAGATCTTATATAGGTGCTGCACGACACAGTAAACAGGAGGCCAGCAAATTAGCCTTTGGAGGTACACTGATAGTAAGGATTCAGCTAAAGAAGCAGAACTAAAACTGTGGGGCTGGACTCTGAGGGGTCAAGGCAGGCTCCAGGTAGCAAAGCAGTCCTTCCAGGTACGGCACAGCAGTCTTGTAAAGTGCACAGCAACAGGCAGTCTTCTGGGCGTCCTTCTGCAGATCAAGGAGTGAACTGAAGAGAGGGTCTGAGGGTCTGAAGTTTGGATAGACGTTTCTAGAGGTTTTTCTTTGAAGTGTTTGGAATTTCCTGGCTCCCCTGCACTGGCTCCAAGCTGGTTACAGAGACTATATGGTGTTGACAAGCCTTTTGTGTGACAGCAGAGCACAGCCTATTCAGTTGCAAGTGGGGTTGTGTCGAACTTTGCCCCCCAAATCCTGCCAACAGATTGTCCATTGGGGCACACATAATCCCTCTATTGTAATATCCCCTGAGAGGAATTCACAAAGTCTACCTGTCAGTTACACTCAGTCATTTGACTGCGGGGAGGCTGCAGGTATTGAATGGCTAAGGACAGAATAATGCCTACTTTCAAAATGTGCGATTTTCAAATTAGTAATTTAAAATCCGACTTTATTACAATGACATAGAAATCAAACATGAACTGCTTACCTGGTCCCAGTCAACAGCTAGCACTTAATAAATATAATAAGGCAACCCAAATGTATCCTATTGGACAGGTAGTCCTCACAGTAATGAAAAACGAATTTGGAAGTATCTCACTACCAGGACTTGTAAAACTTAAAAGTGCATGTCCAACCCTTTAATTACAATGCACACTGCCCTATGGTTAGGCTACCTAGGGCCTACATTAGAGGTGACATAAATGCAACAAAAGGAGAGATTAAGGCTTAGCAAATGGGTTTTATTGCCAAGTCAAATTGGCAGTTTAAAACTAAATCATTTGTTTGCTGTAACCCTTTTCGCCCTAAGTGGGATGGGTATGCCCAGACGTGGGTCCCTTGCTCACTGCGCCACTGGATTCAAGCTAGCCTGGCTGAAGAAGGGTGAGATACCCTGAAACCGGTCCCAGGATGCTTGTTTCCGGTCCAGGGAAGACCAGGCCTTGCAGTTCGGTCTGGACTGTTCCTATGAGGCACAGGGTCAAGACTGATTTGCATATGGCTGGGTCCAAACTGGGGTGGTGTTGTGGGCAAAAGAACGATGGATTTAACCTAGATCTTTTGACTGGGCGAGAATGTTTGCATTGTCAGCATTCCGTCCATCATTTGTTTGCTGTAACAGCAGGCTTACTAGTAGCATTTAATTTACAAGTCCACTCTACAAGGGGCTTATAAATAAATTAAATGTGCCAATCATGTGTAAACCAATTTTACCATGTTTAGGAGAGTGGACACAAGTAATTTAGTACTGGTTAGCAGTGGTAAAGAGTACAGAGTTCTAAGACCAACCAAAACAAATGTTATCAACAAAATGGAGGTAAGTAGAGAAAAGGTTTGAGGGAAGACCGCCGTAAGGCTGACTGGGCTAACATACTGTATATTACACTATCAATGAAGGTTTTTGAGGTTCTAATAGAAAATGGAAGCACTGTTTTGACTGTGTTATTGGAGTGCTTCATTTGAAACCACAGCTGATGATTAAGCCCAAGTTCCTACCTCTTTATAGTCCCACTACCCTAGTAATGTAGTTTGCATTTTAAATGATGACCTCATAAAACCTGAAAATGTTGTTTCCTGCATACTATAATATCCACTGTGCCCTCATACTGGTCCAGGAATACTCTAGGGGGCATATACACAAGAAACTATCGCCGAGTTAACGGCACTTTATCGCAGCCAAAGTTGCAATAAAAATAAAATACCTCCCCATTCACAAGCCGGTGTAAACAGCCCACAGCACTAGTTTACCCGCGATAGCAGCCGCAAAAAACATCGCCACAGAGGACCCGCGCAACTATTGCTACTGAGATGCAGAGTGGGCATTCCTGTGCCAAAATCCGTGACAACATCACATCATAACATTCACAACGACCAGCCACATCGGTGATAAAAACACAAAACAGGCGATGAGGCGCATTAGCACCAGGAAATCTACACCTGCTCTGACCTGGTGTAAAGTCTGACGGAAGCCTGCACCACAAAAGGGAGAACAGTCCAGGACCACACCCAAAGGGCAACAGAAGCCATGGAGCCACCCATCACGCGGCCCGGACACCAGAGAGGGCCACAACACCCACCAAAACCACCCCCAGGTCCACCCCTCCCTGGCACCCCCTGACCAAAGACATGCCACATCAGCCACACCCAAACATGCACAAAATAATCCGCCTGACGTCGCACAATCACAACTGGTGACATGCATGTGTCGACACAGAAAAGAGCAGCACATACTCACTTTTGAAGCAACAAATGAAACTTTATTAAAATGAAGACTGAAATGAAATTAAATGAAGACACTTGGCCGCTCCCCTCTGGACAATCCGTAGGTCCCAGCCTGCAAGACAAAAATCATGATGAGAAGGTGTGTGCTGCGCACATCAAAGGACAGAGAGAGAGCTAGGGGGAGAGAGAGGAAGAGAGGGGAGAGAGCGAGAGAGAAGAAGAGAGGGAGAGAGAGAGAAGAGGAGAGGGGGAGAGAGAGAAGAAGAGAGGGGGAGAAAGAGACAGTGCTGCCCCTGCGCACCCAGGCCACACTGCTCACCTGTTGCCACCGGTGGGTCTCCAACCATGTATGTATTGCAGTTCACCAGGTCAAACATCCAAGTCAGAGCCGCCAGCTGAAACAGAGTCCAGATACATGACTGGCCCAGTACACACACCTGCACAAGACAACAGCACCTGCCCGCCCATGCACACCCAGGCAGGGGCACCACAACCCCTCCCAACACCCATTGGAGCATGTCCGCCCATGCACACCCAGGCAGAGGCACCCCAAGCCCTTCCGCCGCCCATCGGAGCATGCCTGACCATGCACACCCAGGCCTCACTGCTCACCTTCCGCCACCGTTGCATAGATGGGAGTTCCCACCACGTGCCGGTGTATGCCACAAGCCCAGGGCCCACGGACATGGCACCCTCCACACCACCGCTCCGCAGGCCAACAGGTCTCACGTTTGGTGCTGGGTCTTGATTACTCCATGGCAGAGGACATACCAGTGCACCCGTCACCATCGCAGGCTGCAAACCCGCTCCGCCCAATGGGTGCCCCTAACTCTGGGATCCTGGAAGCGATGCAATGTAGCAGTAGGCCCGCGCTGCCTGCTGGCTCTGGCCTACACTGCGGTCCAGCAGGGCACACAAAACCTGAGCTGTCCAGACCGCCGGGACGGGGCATCATCGTAGGCTGCACACCCGCTCAGCAGCTTAAGGTGCCACTGACTCAGTGCACCCAAAGTCACCGTCCTGTAGCGGGGTGCCTGTGCCAGCCACAATGCTCCGGGTGCCACTAACCCTGTGCAACCCCAGTCAGTGCCACGTGGTGGCAGGCCCGTGCTGGCCGCAAGGCCTCGGATGCCATTAACCCTGTGCAACCCCAGTCAGTGCCACATGGCGGTAGGCCTATGTCGTGCGCCAGGCCACAGTTGCCACCAACCCTGTGCGCAACAACTCAAGGGCCCTTTATGAATGAGAAGCGTGGAGCGGCCGTCATCCAGTCACCACCGGAAGAGGGGAATGTGATGTTGTCGGCCCCTTATGTTGGCAGAGTCACATGGCCAGTGACGCTTGTGCCGGATGGGTGTGGTGTGTGTGCAAACCTGCCCTCAGGGAGTGGCTGTGACATGCTGACGACTAGACCAGTGACCTGCACAACACCAGCGAGTACGCCTGTGACGGGTAACAATGATGGCCCTCCCTCGGTGCGTCATCGGAGTGGTCTGGCCAGCCATACACCGGACCAGCGTGGGGCTTGCCACAATGACTTGTGGGCTCGGGTGTGGTCCAGTCCATGTCCGGACAAGGAAGTGACTGATGCGTGTGTCCCTGTTGTAGTGTTCACGGTACCAGGTACACAAAATGCAATTTCGAACCCTCTGACTCACATCCCACAGGATGAACATCATTGACACAAGGGAAGGCACTGTCCCCACATTCATCCACACATCCGTTCCTGAATGATGTAAGACATGACACAGCAGTGCGTCACTGGACGTTTATTTGCACATCCAGTGCAGGTATGCAGCTGGAGCAGTACATGGCAATGCCGAACACACTACACAATATGGGCCCATGGAGGGCCAGCCAGAGTCCATCCGTGGATGACATGTACTGCGGAAGAGGAAGGGTAAAGTCTGCCGTCTGTCCGCCGTGTCATTGGTCGTCGAACAGGATGTGGCAGTCCATGTTGCTGTCAAAGGGGAGTGCATCGGAGTGTATCGGGGTCAGTGGAAGGTCATGAGGCCATGTGCGGCACCAAGCAAAAACAGGCCAGGTGGCGGAAATGAATGCTAGTGCCTCCTGATCACAAACCCATCCACGTCCTCGTCCCTGGATGTGTGCCCTGCCCCCCCTGTGGGTGTTGCAGTCCCGGCTGCGGCACTGTGTGCCACTGACACAGCAGTGGCCTGGGTGGATACGTCTGCCGCACTGTGAGGCACTGACACACCAGGGGGCGGAGATGTGGATAGTGTGGGGGCAGCAGCATTCATCAGCACCACACCTTGTAGCGGCAATGCCATGATGGAGGTCTGCAGGGCATGATAGATTCCAGATTCCGATGATGTGCAGCGGGGGCTGCCATCCTTTCCATCTCTATACGCACCATGTCCTCCCTGAGCCTCCGCATGTGTGCCAGCTCACGGCTAGTATCGCTGGAGCCACTCTGAGCGGACAGCTGTTCTACTCTTCACGTCATGACTCCAGCGATGTCAGTCAGGGATCATTGGAGACCATGAGGCAGACATAGACACCCAAGGATGGCATCCAGTTTGGCAGCCATGAGTTCGAACCCCACCCGCATCTGCTCAGCTGTCTCCCTCTGGCCCTCCAGCACACGGCGTTGGAAGGCCATTTGTTGTTCCTGGGGGACTTGGGAGGGTGCCGGGTCTGTGGGTGCCTCCTGCTGGTTGGTTTGGGTGGTGGGTGGGGTCTCCTCGATGTAGCTGGGCTGCCCTGATCCTGGAGGTGGGTCGCAGATGAGGTCAATGATGTCTAGGAGGGCTTGTGCGTCTATGCTGGTGTTGTCCTCCTCGTCATCAGTGAAGAGTGGCTGGGACTGCAGAAGGTGTTGACGATGCCCCTGCGATATGAAGGGGAGATGGTGTATTACAATGTGTCCACATCTATGTAGCCGCATGGTACAGGTTGACATTCAGACAGCATGGCATTGTACATTGTGACAGTCTATGGGTCTGTGCAAGGAGCCAGGGTCTTTGTGGGTGTGTACTGTGCCTTGCTTGATTGTGCATGTGTGCCATCGTGGCCATCTCCACCCATCACCCCAGTACCTGGTGGTCACTCACCCTGTTGTGGTTGTGTTGTGTCCTGTCGAGCAGTGTCCGGTCCCCCGACTCCGGCCACAGTATCCACACTGATGACTGTTGACACCAGCTCCTCCATGTCATCCAGCTCCAGCTGTGGCATTGGACCCCCACCTCCGGTCTGCATTGCTGCCTTCTGGTTGGCGGAGAGTTTCTCCTTAGTCTTCCGCTTGATGGCATTCCATCGCCTCTTGACCTCGTCCACTGTCCGCTTGTGATCTCCGACGGCATTCACCTTGTCGACGATGTCCCGCCATATTGCAGTGTTGGTGCCCAATGACACGTTGGAGGTGGCAGAGAGTTGTTGATGGTGTTCCATCACCTCCGTGACTATGATCCTGTTCACCTGCGGACTGAACTTCGTCTTCCTCGTCTTCTTGCCCTTACCCTTCCCTGTCCCCGATGTCCATGGCTGGTCATCCGGGGTGCTTGTGGGGTTGCGCTCGTTCTCTGCGCCTGCTCCGGCTGCCTCCATGGTGCTTGGGTGTAGGTCAGTTTGTGTGTGGGTGTTTTTTCTACTTTTATGGTGATTGGTGTGTGTTGCAGGCCTGGCGCTGCTTATTGCTGATTTCCTCATCGCGCTTTGGCCCATCGCGTGTTTTTTGGTGTTGTGGTTTGTGTTTTTATCTCCGTCGTGGTGGTTGTATCGCGGACATTGTCCACGGTATTGGCAGACTACCGCATGGTACCGCCTTGTTGTGAATTCCACGTTGACAAGTGGTTATTTTCCCACAATGGGCTGCGATATTGAAAGTTGCTTTACACTACTATTGCGATAGTTATCACACGTTCTTGTGAATATCCCCCTAGAAAGATTCCCTGGCAACCTAATTCATCTACAAAAGCTTGTAAATCACATGTCGATCCATACGTAGAGGGCCCAACTGATTACGTTTTATTATTTCCTAGTTATTTTAATATCATGTTTCTTCAACATTATACAAATGCATCAACAATATACAAATGCATCAAGTAGTACTCAATATGTAGCTTATTATAATCTAAATATGTATCTTCAATGTTCCCATATCCAAGTATCATAGGCTGCAGCATCCTCTCAATGTATTGTGCGAACAAATCAATGAATGGAATTTATCATCTCTCATGTTGACCTGTGATTGGGAATATTGGGAATATTGAAGATGTATATTTAGATTAAAATAAGCTACATATTGAGTACTACTTGATGCATTTGTATATTGTTGAAGAAATATGATAATAAAATGACAAAGAAAGAATAAAACATAATCGGTTGGGCCGTACATATGTCGATGGATGTGTGACTTACAAGCTTTGTAAATGAATTTGGTTGCCAGGGAATTTGTCTAAAGATTTTTTTTTTTTACCTGCTCTTGGAACCAGAAATTAAGCAGGGAGTCCTGTTTTATATATATTGTCAGGAATACTCTAGGCCATTGCTGCTCTGCAATGAAAAAGCCCCCTGTAAGCATCTGTGCATCCCCATCCTACTATGGAAAAGTAATTTAAATATCGTTCACTTCAGAATCTCCCCGTAGGAGTTCCATAATTCTGGCTGAAAACATCTCAGGGCTGTTCTTCTACCCTGGAGATTCTCAGGGCCATGTTATCAAGAATGGCGATAACATTATCGCCGCTTTAGCGGCAGGAAACTACTGTTAAAGCGGCAATAAGGGGCTTGATAATATGCCCTTGTGAATTCCAATAGAAGCCCAGGTTTGATGTCATTTACACCAGAACCTGGGCTTATACTGGAATTCACAAGGGCATATTATTAAGCCCCTTATCGCTGCTTTAGCGACAGTTTCCTGCCGCTAAAGCGGCGACAATGTTATCACCGTTCTTGATAATATGGCCCTCAAAGTGCATGCAAAGTGAACATTTCCAACCAGGAAGTATTATGTCTCTGGAGCTATGTTTTGTCTGAAAAAAACCCATTAGCTATGTAGAGTTGTTTTGTGCTTTTTACATACCAAATTCACCTTGAGCTCAGCACTGTGGGCGTTTTAAACCATGTGTCTGTATGTGGGTGCTGAGGTTTCTATAGACCAATATGTTGAATTTAACCACCAGAAAAAGACTCATTATTGAGTGCCACAATGTGAGAATGTAATTCTGTCAAGATGACTTTGATATCAATCTTGAGGGATGGCTTGAACATGCGAGTCACTCGATAGATAAATCTGAGGTGGTGATGTCATCCCTTTACATTTTTATATAACACAGTGTAGTCTTGTAACGATCAATCCCAAACGCCCTCTGGTACGATGGGACAAATTGCCTTAACTATAAATTCCTCCCAATGGGCTGTGTTCCTGCAAAAGAGCTATAGGCCTAAACAAGACACTTTGCCACAGTTGACATATGAATATACGGATGAAAACATATAACCATAATATATTAAAACATAAGCAATACACTTCTAGATGGTTATATGCATAATGTAATAAATTCAGTAGGCAGCCGGGGGCGGAATGCCACAGCAAAATGATGAAAGCAAAAGGAACAATTGATGGACGGAATGCTGAACAATGCAAACATTCACCCCCAGTCACAAGGATCTGAGTTTAATTCATTGTTCATTTGCTTACCACGCCACCCCAGTTTGGACCCCGCCATATACAAATCAGTCTTGACCCTATTCCTCATGGGAACAGTCCAGCCCGAACTACTAAGCCAGGTCCTCCCAGGACCAGAAACAATCATCCTGGGTCCAGTTTCGGCTCATTAGCCAGGCTAGCTTGAATTCAGTGGCACAGTGAGCACGGGACCCACGTCTGGGCATACCCTTCCCACTTAGGGAGACAAAAGCAAAAGGAACAATTGATGGACAGAATGCTGAACAATGCAAACATTCTTGCCCAGTCACAAGGATCTGGGTTTAATCCATCGTTCTTTTGCTCACCACACCACCCCAGTTGGACCCAGCCATATGCAAATCAGTCTTGACACTGTTCCTCATTAGAACAGTCCACCCAAAACTGCCAAGCCAGGTCCTCCCTGGATCAGAAACAAGCATCCTGGGACCAGTTTCGGAGCATCACCCCTCATCAGCCAGGCTAGCTTGAATCCAGTGGGGCAGTGAGTATGGGGCCCATGTCTGGACATACCCTTCCCACTTAGGGTGACAAAAGCAAAAAGAACAATTGTTGGAAGGAATGCTGAACAATGCAACCATTAACCCCCAGTCACAAAGATCTGGGCGTTTCATGAGGTACAGGGTCAAGACTGATCTGCATATGGCTGAGTCTAAACTGGGGTGATGTAGTGAGTAAAAAGAATGATAGATTCAACCCAGATCTCTTGAATGGGGGTGACTGTTTGATTTATTCAGCATTCCATCCATCAATTGTTGCTGCAGCAGAATGATGGGTATCAACACACAGTAATAAACATATGCACACACATATTTACAGGCAATTACTGTGGCACACCACCAGTCTTACAAAGTCTAATTCGGAACTCCATTATAAAGGGATGGACTTTGAATGTTTATGCCAACCTCAAGACACTGCTTTGGGATCTGTAAGACCCTTTTAGGGAGCCCCATGGCACCAGGGGCTGTTGTGTCCCACCTGTGGTGGTTGAAGTTGTTTCCCACTGGGGCTTTGGGGTCTGTCCTAAAATAGCTAAGCAAACTGAGACAAGTGAACGCATTCCACACTTGAATCTCAAGGGAGGAGGGCAAGCAGTCAAAGGCTTCCCATGGAGGAAGTGTGGTGGGCCCTGATAAGTTTGTAAATAACAAAAAAAAAGTGCCAGAGCTCTCGTCAGGAGGCAGATTGCACCAGCCAATTTCTACTGCAAGCGCTGCATAAAACAGAACTCTCGTGCCTACCAAAAGTGAATGTGTCCACACTCCGATACCTTTGGGTCGAGTTCACGCAATAAGTGCCGATATTCATGATTAAG
This sequence comes from Triturus cristatus, assembly GCF_964204655.1. Classification (NCBI taxonomy): domain Eukaryota; kingdom Metazoa; phylum Chordata; class Amphibia; order Caudata; family Salamandridae; genus Triturus; species Triturus cristatus. Next base: position 187,718,756 of record NC_140587.1, read on the forward strand.
TGCCAGTGCTGAGCACCGGAAACCACTGGCTCAAATTAAGCACTGGGTGGTGGGTAAGAGCTCAGACCTCAACAATTAACCAACAGACACCATATTCTATTGTCCAGCCCAGTACTTTTCTTTTAACCATGCAACAAAATGAAATATTACACCGCACAATCCCCGGTTGAGTTGCAGGTTTGTAATCCTGTTTGTGATCTTAACTGAGTCTCTAAGCCCCTTGTCCCCGCTACAGGAGTTTCCTACAATTGTATAGAGTGTTTGTGCAACTCGGGATGTAAGAAAGATGACAGATATTATAGCAGCTGTCATCTGGTGGAGAAACAGAAAACACTCCTGCTAACACCAATTACAATACAAGAAGACAGTGCTAAGAAAGTAATTGCATAGATGTTTTTAAATGTAAAACTTTGGGCTTCGTCTAACTGAAGAAAACATGGGCAGAATATAAAACATGGACCGAAAAGCATTGCTATAGCCAATTATTTGCCCACTTAAAGAGAAGAGGAGTTTGGTTTCCCAAGCTCATCAAAAGGGGCATTTCTTCTGGAAATGTTAAAAAGGAACATTCTGTAAACTGGAGAGCTCTTTCATGTTCAAAGGGCTTCTCTTCCATTTCGCTGACTGGATGACTGGCATGGCTGTGTTTGTTCTGGGCCGTTTCATTATGATTGGTGTTTGTGAACAAGAAGATGGCAGACAGATTGTGTATTGCGGCCATGTTTATGTAATTGAAAAACGGGAAGCCGGCACTGCTCTGGGCCTGGCTGAAAATGGCTCTAGGAAGGATTGGCAGAATCAGGGTGCCAGTGCTCTCAGAGTTCCCTTTTGTTTCAAATGTGTGTGAACATCAAAAACAGTAACTGTGTGAAGTCTGGAGTTATCTCAGTCGGCATGGTTTAGGGAGTGCTGTGTTTTAAAAGTTAGACTGGGTTTCCCATGGTACATTTAAGTCTGTGATAAGCCTATGAATAAAAAAACTCATAAGAGATTGTTTAATTGTTAGGCTGGGCTTAATAAATGGAACCTTGGGGGTACAGAATATTGCTCAAAGCCTTGGGGGAAGTGTGTTTGTGGTTTGTCCTGTGTGTACGGATAACACCATATGTCGTATGGACATGGTTGTCTTAATGTTTTACAGTCTCTGAGCAGAGGCACCTGTTAAGTCTGCTGGCCTGTATCTATGGGCAACTATATGATTGTTAATCTAAGCACAATGGTGTCTGTCTGTTGGTTGTATGCCTGTGGTATGTACGTATCTTTGGTTTACAAGTGCATAGACACATCTAAGGGCTATATTCTCAAGAACGTGCGATAACTACCGCAAGAGTAGCTTATCGCAACTCACCACATCGCAGTCCATCGCGGGAAAACAACCCCTTCATAACACGGCATTCCCAAGCCGGTAGTACCATGCCATAGTCCCACAATAAGACGTCAAATGTCCGCGATGAAGTCAACGTGATGCCACAAAAACGTGAAACACCAACACCAAAAAAGTTGCGCTAATGCCAATCGCGACACCAAAACCAGCGAAAACCAGCCACAGGCCTGCATTTCCCACGCGTCATGTGGGAAAATGCACCATAAACGCCACGGAAATAAAAGGGACATAAATAGCAACTGCGTAGCACCATGGATGCACCCGGACCTAGTGAGGAGGCCAACGCGAACCCCACAAGCCCCACAAGCCACCAGCAAGTAACAATGGGGTTGGGGAAGGCCAAGGAGAAGAGTGAGAGGAAGACGGGGTACAGTCCGCAGGAAAAGCAGATCAGCGACACCGAGGTGACAGAATACTACCATCAACTGACACACAATTAGACCACAGTGAATGCAGTTGGAGTATCGAGGAGATCAATGGAGGAGGACAAGAGTTGCTGGCATGATATCAAAAGCCAAACTTAGGACAAACCCTCTGCCAACAGGAAGGCAGCAACGGAAACAGGAGGTGGGAGTCCTGCACCACAGGAGGAGCTGGAGGAAACTGAGGCCACAGTCATCAGTGTGGAGATGCTGCAAGGAGGCGGGAGTCAGGACACAGCCCGAGAGGACCTGACACAACATCAACATGGTGATCACCAACCACGGACTGGGGGGACAGGGGGAGATGGGCACAATGGCAGACATGCATAACGATCCTGGAACATGCTCATCCTCCCGTGGCACACATCAGCACACACACATAGCAATAACAGCACATCCGAAGACAATGTGGCACAAAGTGCAACACCGACACTGCGGAACAGAGGACACAACTGGCTGCGCTCATGCGCTGAAACAGGCCAACCACATCTAACAGCGCGGAAAACTGTGAAAAGGAAATCCGTCATGTAGTCCAAATGTCCACTGTCCTAAAAAAAAATCAAGCACCTCCCAAACAGTCACAATGTACATAGTCATACAGTCTGCATGTAAACAAGGACAATGTGCCAACATACATGTCAACACAATCTCAACATGCATCTCCCCATCACATTGCAGAGGAACAAACAACACCTCCAGCAGAGCACACCAGACTACCCACCAGTGATGCTGGAGAGGACCACCCCACCATCGGCATTGACGCCCTACAAAAGCCCATGGACATCTCAGACAACCCACCCCCAGGAGCAGGGCAGCCAAGCTACACAGAGGAGACCCCAGCCCCTGCACAGACAACACAGCAGGAAGCACCCGCCACCACGGCTGGCTCCCAACACGTCACCTAGGCACACATCGCATTCCAATGCCAGGTGTCAGAATGATAAAAGGAGGTGGCCGAACAGGTGGGGCATAAACCCATGAAACACGAACTACACCACATGCATGGATGTCCAATTCCCCTCAGGGACCACCTGCACCACGCCAAGGAGACCCACACTGTGACAGAGACACGTGCATGTGCACATTTACAGTACAGCACCACGCCCAGAGTCATGCAATTATCATTCACACACCCACGCTGGACGTGCGTACGACGACCCAGTACACTCCACTGATGTATTGAGTGGGTGACGATAATGCTACATGTCCAAGGTCTAACACGCTACCTGCGGTTACATGTTGGCGTCCGCTGTACTCAACACAATGTAATCTTGTCGGGCCCGGGACCCTCATGCATACATCATGAACACAAGGACACATGTAGACAGTTTGTGTAACTGGCCACGGGCACGTGCGCCTGGCCCCTTTATTGGCAGGGCCACATGTACAGTGACACCTGTGCTGGATGTGTGTAGGGTGAGTGTAAGCCCAGCCCGCAAGGAGTTTTTGGTGCTGGCAAAAACATGAACAGTGAACAGTAGTAAAACGGAAAGAGAAAACACCAGCATGACAGAGACAACTGCGGAGCATCATGGAGGTAGCTGGAGCAAGTACAGAGGCCACCCAATATGAAAACAGAAGTTTCCGTGAGTTACAGTGCACTGAGGTTGGGGCACCTGGAGTGCCAAGCAGGGTATCAGGCAGATGATGGCATCCACCACAGGTGTGAGAAACTTAGTTAGTCTGCCAGTACAACTGTTTTGACTCTTGCAGTTGGTGGTCAGTGGTGGGCCTGGCGGGGGTGGCGTGTGCCTCCTGCAGTGATGCGTCGTCCGGGCCACTCAGGACTCGATTTGATGTGTGAGCCCTGGTGTAACGCAGTTGAGGCTGGAGGCAGGGGACAGCGCAGGGCCACAGACACATGGCATTGATGACCCCAAGGCCCTCGTCTCAGAGGCCATTCAATATATCAGAAGACAGGGTCCCTGACTTGAGCTGCACAGAGTTACTGGCCCCGGATGCACTGTGGCTGACACAGACACCCCGCCACGGGACGGTGACTTGCAGTGCAGTCAGATGGGCCACACGAGCTGAGTGGGTCCTCATCAATGTCCAAGGTGTATGTTGCGGAGGGTTGCAGGGGACAGTGGAAGGTGTCCTCTATGGCATGATGCAGAGGGTGGAAGCTGTCCGGAAGCAGCAAAGGGAGGAGTGGAATGCCACGGCATCATTTTAGCCACAAAGTCAGTATCACCGACATGATGGTGACGACATCGTCAAGTCCATGGACTCAGCCGCACCAAAGTTCAACCAGAAAGTGTCCATGGGTCTCGGGTACCAGACTTAGTGGCATCGGGGCTGAAAGGGGATGCAGTCTGCGTTGAGGCCTGTACTATGACATCAAGTCAGCCATTAATAAATCAAGACTGAATTCGATTAGTGTGACCTACTCGAACGCAGCGTGGCCCGAGGGCAGTAGTCTGCATGGGCCCAAGGACACGTGTGGATGGAATGCTATGCACAGACTTGGTGGCACCACATCGATGGAAGTATTGTGAGATAAAATCAGCCATAATTGATGTTCTCTGCCACAGTGTAATCAAGACTCAGGTTCCAAATGTGTGACCTACTTTTCCGCTGTGCATGCAGGTGGAGTACGTCAATGAGAAGGGAGTACAGCGGGCCAGTGATGGTCTGAGGAGGCTGGCAGGTTCGTGGCACTTGGGCTTGGAGCTTGCACCGGCATGTAGTGGGCCCTCATCAACCCATGCCGGTGTCTGCAGGTGCGCATTGAGGCCTGGGTGCGCTGGGCCTGGCAGGTCTGGTACAGGTCCCTGCGGCCCGGGGTGCAGCAGGTGCACATGAACGCAGGCAACACCGCTCACGGCGATGGCATCGACCTCATGGTGGGGTGAGGGGCGCCGCCCTGGCAGAGTCGTTGGGCATTCCGGAAGCGAACCACGCCGAGAGCTACGTGCTTTTTATTCACACCCCTACGCGTGCCCGGCATATGCCGGCATGCTAAACTTCACTCACGCTTACAGGGGGGACGTAATAAGCTACATTTCCGGGATCTTCCCCACTGGCTGGGGTGACATGGTTGCATCCACTGCACTCCATACACCAGTGGTGTATGTCGACATGGATATGTGTGTGGTCTGCATACTGCAGTCTGGCCATCGCTTTAACACCACACTTGGCATTGTGTACATTGTCATTCATCGGTCACTTGCCTCCTTCGCACATGCCTGGTCCCCACTTCTTCACACAATATGCTATGCGGTTGAGGTGCCATGCAGTTGATGGCTTATGTGCATGGATGGCCCAGGTTGCCAGAGTGAGTTGTGCTGTTGTGTCTGGTATGTGGGCATGTTGTTTGGCATGTTGTATGTGAGTTTGTGACGTGTGCATTCCAAGTGTTGTGAGTTGCATGGTTGTGGAGTTGAGGTGCCAGCAGCGCATTTCCATAGGTGCCAGCCAGGAAGTGCCGGGTGATTATGGGCTGTCGGAAGATGTAGGCCTCATGCACTCGAAATGGGTGGTTGGCGTCAAGGTTGGTGGAGATTCCCAGGTGGTCCACTATTGCATGCACAGTGATGGTATGCGTGTGCTTTCGGTAGCGGATATTGTGTGCAGTGTCACCAGGGAGCACAAGTAGGACATGTGTGCATTCAATTGCCCCCTGACATGTGAGAGAAGCCTGCTATGGCTTTGACGCCTTGCTTGGTCTCCAACTGTTCCTGCGCAGTGTGGGGGAAGGATAGGTAGTGTGGTACCAAGCCGATGATGGCATCCAAGACTTTTGGGGGGCTTGGATGTGGCTGGCTGTGAGACTCCTCCGACTCTGGCGGTTGTTGCCTGGCAGGTTCCAGAGGCCAACAGGTGCGGCACAGCCAGCAGCTTTCTCTGCGGAGGGATGTTGGTTGTCCGCTGTGTTTGTACTGTCGGCCTGTGGGCAATGGTGGTCAGGATGCGTAGGATGGTTGTTCTTTTGAGCCTGTGGTGGGCAATGGCGTTCCCTGGTGTTGGGTCTGTGAGGTTGGTGCATTTTTAGCAGGTCGCTGTCTTTGTCTGCGCTGCCTCAGTGTTGATCTGGGCGGGGCGGTTGAGGTCCTGGAGGGGTCTTGGTGGTAGTGGGTGTTGTTGCCCTATTGGGGCTCCGGGCTGCATGTTCAGTTACCCTGGTGCATCTGTTGTTCTTCATGTTTGGCTATGGACTGTGCTCCCTTGTCTGTTGCCGGTTGTTGTCCGTCTTTGCACCAGGTCATAGCAGCTGTTAATTTCCTGCTGCTAACGTGCCTTATCGCATGTTTTGTGATCTTATCGCCGATCTGGCTGGTCGTTGAGAATGTTGCGGAGTGGTGTTGTCGGGGTTTTTTGCATCTCATTAGCGATAGTTGCCGGGGTCATCTGTGGCGATGTTTTTTGCGGCTGCTATCGTGGGTAAATTGGTGTTATGGGCTGTTGACACCAGCTTGTGAATGGGGCGATAAGTTTATTGCAACTTTGGTTGCGATAAAGTGCCGTTAACTCGGCAGTAGCTCCTTGAGAATATGCCCCTAAGTGTGTTATCTGTCTTAATATTCATTTAATTGTTCATCCTTTCCTCTATCTGGGGTGGTGGTGTGGTGTATGGGTGTATACTTGTGTTTGTGTGTATATGTGTGTGTGACACAAAAGAATAAAACACCAGATTATATTCTACCAGGCCCACTGCCTTTGAATGTGTGCATATACATACCCCAGAGATGCTAACGCTACATATAGTGCAAACAATCGGAGGGGGTGCTTGGCTCATTGTGGCAGCCAGGTTTGCTGCCGGTGACATCTGAGTAACGTTTCTACAGGAGCAGACCCGCACAGGCTGTGGCTCAAACACTGAGGGACACATGAGCTGCAGTAACTGCATGAGGAGCGCATTGCAGGCTGGTGCCAAGTAACTGATGGACCAACAAATGCTACCAGATGCAATGTAACAACAAACCTCACATACAGACAGACTCTACATCTGCAAATTAACAGGTCTACAGTTTGTGCTCGGGATGTGCTCTCACGTGTACCTCTATCGACCCTAGTCCTGACATTTATTTTGGGAGCTTCTAGTAGGGAATGGGAATCAGCACAGCAAAAATGTTCATACCAGCACCAGGCTGAAGGACGCTGTGCCTGGAATTGGGCCATTGCATGGTTCGTTCATGGAAGCCAATCACGACCTGCAAGGATCCCTGAATCACAGCCCACTAGGAAAACGCCAGAGTGAAAAATTTGCCAGTCCAATTTTGGCAACTCTTGATCCACAAAACAATGAAAAAAAAAAACGACAGGATCAGAACCCTACAGAGGCGGCTCCTCCATTATGGCGGAGGAGCATCGCCCACCCTGCTGCAAGCCAGCAAAGGGCAAAAATAATATGATAGTAATTTTTTTTATTATCATTATATTTTTCGTCCTGCAGGCTGCCAGCTGAGCCAAGGGAGAGGCAGGGCCGTTCATAGTGATCAAGGAGGAGGGGGGAGTGGTGGGCACTGCTAAGTGTACATGGCAGTTTGCCCCGCCATCTGGGGCTGAGTTGTGTTGTACAGCCGGCTGGAGAACCAACACAGGCTCCCAGTCCATGTCTGAGTGCCGAACCAGGGCCCTCAGACCAATCACAGCGCTGCTCTTATGCTAGGACTAATTTCCCAGCATGAGAGAAATGCTGGGATAGACAGCTGGGAGTCTGCGTAGTGTGCAGCAGTTCCTGGATGATAGGTGAGGATCGAGAGCAAGGCAGCGACCTTCGGAGCAGGTAAGTGCTATTTCATAGATTCATAATTCTGTCTTTCTTTGTTTGTGTTCCCCCTCCCCCCGCCAGCAGCAGCACAGTTTCTCATCTTGAATCCTGAGAATACATAGCGCTGTGTACCAATCGCTGTGAGAGCGGCATGAGGCACTAATGCACCTCAATGAGGTGTGACATCAACAGGGATTCATACCAAACAACGATCAATTAAAAATGCATAGGCCCTATGAAAGAACATACATTTCTAATTATGTGTAATAAGCCCTACCGTTGACACATCATGCAGCGCTCATGGTGACACAAGAACGAGGCTTGATGCGCTTACTCACAGAAACTGGCATGAACCGCATGCAAGACATTTATCAGGAGGGACAATTTCTTACGGCTGACAACCTGCAGCACATTATCAACCCATCCCCACTATTTCAGTTCACCATACACCGTTTGAAACTAGCAATTAAAACGCATTACACAACATTCCCCGCTGAACCGCCCCACTGAAAGCCCTGCAGATTCTTTGGTAGCACCTACACGGCTTCAGATGGTAGCCAAGCTATACAAAGCTATACGTGTGGACCAAAAAAACGGCTCTGATCGTAGTCTGAATCGCTAGAGTGAAAGACTTGACCCGCCCCCCTTTGACACCATTGGAGTGGGAACATGTCTGCGCCCTTACTGGCAAACTAACTCCCAATGGTAATTTGAGAATTATCCATTTTAAATACCTTCAACTGGTGTACCACACACCCCTCAAATTACACACTTTTGGCCTTAGAGACACGAGTAATTGCAAGCGCTGCGGGTTATCGGGGGCAGACTTCTGGCACTTAGCATGGCAATGCCCACCGGTGGCTCAGTACTGGGGGGCAGTAACACACCGTATTCAATAAATCTCAGGAGTTCTAGTGGAATGCCCACCATTGATCTGCCTACTTGGCTATGTACCTCAGCTGAAGGGAGAACTGGGTAAGTGTGTGAGAATTGCTCTTCTACTAGCCAAGCGACGCATAGCATTGACATGGGAAAGCACCCTGAACCCCGAGTACAGCATTGGGTTCGTGATATGGTATACTGTAAAGAGAATCTTGAGCTCTGGGTGGAGGAATTTCCAACGGCTTCTAAGCCGAAGGATATATGGGAACCATTGCGTAGTTATCTAATGGCGCAAAATCAGGGGGACGAATCTGACAGTTGAGAGCTGTTAACCTGTGAATACACTGCCAGGCATATCAACTACACAGGGATTAAGCAGATAATACGTTTAAGAACACTCCATGTAAGGTCAATCACAATGTTTTTGTTGTTTTTTATTATGTTGTAATTTGCTTGTCAACTGCAGTCGCACTGTGTGGTGATGAAGATAATTGACTTTTTGAAACTCAATAAACAAAATAAAAAAATGTTGTCAAATAAATAAATGTGCCTGGAATGGGAATTATTTGGAAAGCATTCTTATCGTCTAACTGCTTTGGTAGCAGCCGCAGAAGAATTAAGAATGGTAATCAACAAGGTTGGCAAAGCTGCACTGATTTTATTGGATTTATCTGCCACTTTGATACAGGTCACTACTCACTCCTCATAAAGCGGCTCCATTCGCTAGGTTTCAGAAACTCGGCACTGGCCTTGTTGAGTTAATTTCTAAGTAACAGACAACAGCGGGTCGAGATGGGGAGGTGAGTTCCTTGCCTTTTACCATCCCCTGTGGCATTCATCAGGGGTCCTCCCTCAGCCCCAGGCTGTTCAATATCTATGTTAGCCCCCTTATCAGCCTCATTTGCAGCTATGGCTTTGCTGTGTTTTCTTTCACCGATGACACTCACCTAGTGGTGTCTATTAAATTGGACGTAAAAAAGTAGGCAGGAACTTCTACAACTGCATGTCTTAAGTTGCAGTCTGGATGCGAAAAAATTGTCTGAAACTGAACTCTGAAAAAAACGAGGTGCTGCTTATTGGAAAAGAGACTAACTTCTGGAATAAATCATGGTGGCCATCAATCTTCGGCACTCCCGATTCAATAAGTAAGAAATCTAGAAGTCATCTTTGACACAAAATTATCCTTTTCTGAGCAAATAAATTCGATCACTTCTTCAGGTTTTTTCGTGTTGAACGTCTTCAAAAAACTCTGGCAGTTTATTCCCTTTGACTTGCAAAAAACAGTGATGATGGCTCTCATCTTCGCGAAGCGGGATTACAGTAATGCCCTGTATTTGGGCGCTCACAAATTTGTGGTAAAGAAACTAAAGTCTTTACAAAATGTAGCGGCAAGACTGTTGTTGAAAAGTCTCAAGTTTGCACCCACATCCCAATCACTGCAGGGCCTCCACTGGTTTCCAGTGAGGAAAAGGATTGTTTTTAAGGCAGTGTGCCTTGTCCATAAGGCCCTTCATTGGACCCGTCCAAAGTATTTTCATGAACGGTTCTCTTGGTCCATGCCGAGCAGGAATCTCAGATCTAGCTCCTCACGAACTGCCATTATTCCCAGAATAAACAAAGTAAGCTGGGAAGGTAGCGTGTTTTCCATTTGTGCAGGAAAACTGTGGAACTCACTGCCTTCTACTCTGTGTCACCAACCTTCCCTGTTGCAATTCAGGAAGCAGCTGAAGACTTGGCCGTTTAACGAAGTCGTCGAATAAGCTGCTATCAGAGTTAGTTGCTCTTTTAGCGACCGGTCAGCTCTGTTGTCCTTCCTCTAGTGCTAAGATACCTAAGGGTAATTGTGCACTTTATAGAACAATTTAATTAATTAATTAATTCATTCATTCCATGTTGGTTTGGTACCACACTCTCAAGTACAGCAGGTGTGATATTCAGGGTACCCACAGGTTTGCCATGTCATTACTGTTCTACAGTGTATATGAACATCTGCTAGCCTAGCTCATCAACTTTCAATATTCCACAATGATCAAAGTCTGGTGGGAAACTTAAGAACAAGTGGGACCTTTAAGTGAAAATGTAGATTTTGTATGGTAACTACCATACAGAGGAATATATGACGTTACAACGCATGCTTTTACAACGCAGTATTTACATCGCAACTACCATTACATTGCATGATTTTACAACACATGCCATTACAACATATATTTTGAAACTACCATTACAACACATTCCATTACAACAAATACCATTACAACGCCTACCATTACAACACATAATACTTTTAGGGCATACAATAAGGTAAGTGTTGGATAGTGTAGGGGAAAAAATAACTATTCCCACTCCAGTGAGTGCAACAGTAGGGAAAGTGTTGGGGTAAAAATGACTATTCCCATGTACCCCAAAACCCATACCCACCCTAATACTAAAAAAATCTCCACTACTTAACTTATAATGCGTTGTAATGGCATGCGTTGTAATGGTATGCATTGTAATGACATGCGTTGTAATGGCATGCATTGTAATGGCATGCGATGTAAAGGCAGTTGCGTTGTACCAGTTGCATCGTAAATGTAGGTTGTTGTAATGACTGCATTGTGATGGATATTTTCCATACAGAGATACTGGTCATTATGCGCTAGTTTAGTATTTTGTTGGCAGGTTTGTCCAACCATTCTAAAATGTCATTCTCACCACTCTACCCGCTCTTATGAAAATGTTCCCATTAACTTGTGTGCTACTGTCATGTTTTTTTCTATCTTACCTCATATTTTGAACACACGGTCAATTCACTCATTGCTTAGCACAGCTAGTAATCATGTGGGTACCATAATTTTAATATCAATAACATGCGGAAAGAGTTTTCCGCATTATCTTCTTCCTCTACAGGTGCACAATTAGTATTCGCTTTTCTCAGGTGTTAACATGAATAGCAGAGATGAACTGATATGTGCAATGATGTGATATTACCTTCTTTATAATATGGTAAGACCTCATCACATACAAAAGCAACATTGCATTAAATCGGGTCACTGCAGGTTTTACCATTGTCCTACTTTCTCTGAATGATGCTGTTAGTTTTCCAGGTCTACTGTGTTTACATGTGTGATTGCTCCCTCCCTGTGTTTTGACATCAATCTGTGAGTGTGGAAAGCCTTAAGAAGCAGTAGGTGAGTACAGGACAGGTGCAGCAATGTTCTTGCCATGGTTACTCCATCCGTTGTGATTACATTACCTTTCTCATCAGTTAGTGCTAATTTATTTCCTTAAATTGGGTCTAACTGAACATTTGGCATATACACTGCTTGCCATATTCTCTGCTGAAAAATGTAATAATATACATTTGCAATAATCAGAATAGAAGGCAAGTGCACAAAATGATGGTATGGAATTTGCATGACTAAAATGCGGTTGTACGTGTGCATAAATAAATATTACATAGATGCTCGCTGTTCATAACACGGCCTGACATGGGTCCAACATAAATCCAGGCAGAGCCGATACACACAATTCCAGGATTTCCTCATAAATTGATATATTATTATAATTATTTTTCTATATGTTTATACCATACAGTAGTCATACAAGCATTAGCGTAAAATCATCAAAAAAGTCACATTAAATCAAATTAGTACCTTAATTGTTTCCTAAATTTCCAAACATTATATTTTGAAAAGAGTGGCTTCAAAATGAGCTTCTTTGGTCCTTGGAGGTTTAAGAAAACGTGAAAGCCATCATATCTTGATCATAGCTCATCCTCACACAAGTGTTACTCATTGATGTAAATGGAAATATAGAAGTGCCGGTACTCCTTGTCCCAGAGTACCTGTTTGCTGCTGAGATGTGTCGCTACTCTTCCATTAAAAGCACTGGAGCAGTTCTGGTACTATGAAATCACACTGGAGAGAGAGAGAGAGAGAGAGAGAGAGAGAGAACAAAACAAATTAGCATCCCCACCTCTTTGTCACAAGAAATCACTAAAGATGCCTTAGGTTATGTTAGAAGCTATCATAATAAACCTACAGGAATCCAAAATAAATTTCGGGAAGACACCTCACCCAAAACTAATCGTGGCATGCTTCAGCATTGGTGGTTCCCCACACCTCGGCAGGCCTTTGATATGATTAGAAGAAATTGTCAGCCCTGCGATGAGATTCAATGACACATATAAACATGATTTTATGCCAACATGTTCCGGTCATCTTTAAAAGACTGTATGGGTGTAGAGCCTTCTTCAGGGTTCCTTGTCAAGCGGAACTTCCTTCAGCTACACCTACTGGTGCCCCAATCAGTGGCCGATGTTTGGGGCACACATATGTGTTTCTGAAGGCATTTCCTTGACGAATGTGTAACTATAGAGGGGTGTCTCATGGATCTGACTTGGAATACTCTGAGCCCACCCATGAGTTATGATGTTAATCAAACATCATTAGGTAATGAAATGTATGAGAGCATTAGCCCTCATGACCTCTGCATGGGATGAATGAATAGACTGGGGAAGTGGAGGAACCCTAAAGAAGGTATCTTACTTCTTATAAACATAAAATTCCTACGAAGAAATGAAAATGTCATTGTGTGGGTCATTGGGAACAGATTGTTGTGGCAAAGACTGCATTGTAGCCGTAGGCTGAAGCATGTTTAAAGCTCCTTTAGCATATTTGAAAGAACCTGGTAAGAGGGAACAAAGTCCCCCTCACTTTGTCTACACAGAATACACAAGTCCACCTTCAAGTTAGCCAAAAACCTTGATTTAATACATGCAACCAATGACCGCAGTGGATTATCCACAGTATAATTCAGTGTGCACCTGCCGGTAATTTCACCTTCAACCTTAAATCCCACCCCTTAATTAAAAATCCAATCTACCGAAGTTCTATTAAAAATCCTGATTCTTATGACAGAGGATTGATCCAGAACATTCTCCCTAGCCATAGAAGGAATATAGCTATATTTATTGGGGACATTCCAAGAGCAGTAGACAACATTAGACACAGCACTTACCTGTTGAACGGTTTTTTATTACACCTAGAACATTCCATGACACTGGTGCACAGCAAACGTTTTCTAATTCAGCAAATATGTCAGTTTTGACCTTAAGTACATAGGGGCTTATTTATGAGGTCTTACGTCACTTTTGCACCGCCGGTGCGTCACTTTTTGTGGCGCACCAGCGGCGTAAAAAATTAGCCTTGTTGCACCATATTTACAAAGTGACGCATCTAGGTAGATGTGTCACTTTGTAAACCCCTGAGCCACATTATACCTGTGTCAGGTGTAATGTATGTAGGGTGGGAGTTCCCACGTAAGTATGCATCTTAGAAGTGACTTCTAGGGTGCAAATGCGTCAATATCTTACGCCTGCCTCACAGCAGGCGTGAGACTGACGCAGGCCGGACACATTTCTGGAGTTGCGTCACTTTTGTTACACACTCCAGCAATGCGTCACTTTTGCGCCTACAGATACGTCAAAAATACTGACGTATCTGTAACTCCTTGCGACATGATGTCGCAAGGAGGGCGCACTGAGAAGTGACGCATCTCTGCTTTCACGCAGGGATGCGTCACTTCTCATAAATGAGGCCCATTATATTTATCTATTTAGGACTGCTGTGCATCAAACCATAAAAAAAAAATGGTATTTTTCTTCACAATGTCATGCTTCTTTCAAGGGTCCATGCCAGCAGACCCGGTACCTCTGCTCTGGAGCCAGGAAAATTCTTCCTGGTCCTCAGACATCTAAAGATTTTAATCTGGGGGTGGCAACAATAGAGACAAAGAAAACGATAAAATCTACAATTGAAAAAATTCTAACACTTGCATTAAATTACAAAATTACCAATCACAAAAGTTAAAAAAATAAAGACATTAACAGACCCTCATTAATTACTGTGCAGTGTCCTTTAAACACTTTTCCACTTGAATTGCCATTGACTATGATTCTATGTCAGACATATTCACAACATCCTTATGTTTGAGAAGGCGGTAACCAGCCAAACAGGGGACATGTATGCAGGAAAAGTGGCATAGCACCATCAAATCCCAGGCTACAGACGCGCTAGGGAGAGGTCTCCTCGTGCCCACCGCAGTGGGTTAATTCTCTTTGAGGGCTAAATTCAGCCGCATTTTTAGAAGAAGACCTCTCAGTTGTAGATTGGGCTTAAATAGTCAATTGCTGGTGTTACAGGGGGATCTTTTGAAGTAGAGAGCAAATGTGATCATCACCAGCGCCAGGATTGCCTAGGCCACGGATACGGCCCGTCCACTAGGAGACCGGGAGGCTGCGATAGCCTCTCGGGTTCCCCCCTCCCTCGCTCTCCTACTGAAGGTATAGTAGTGGCTGACAGTGCGCATGTACGGGCTGGTCATAAAAATGAACAGCCCAAACCCAAACATGCGCACTATGCGCTGCTGTCAGTGACAGTCTGACTGTCACTCAAACCGCATTGAGTGTTGCCACAGCCCGCCCCCACCCCCTTCAGCGGCCGATTGCCGTGCACGCTTGTCCTAGCAGCGCGAGAGTGGAGGAGTTGAGAATTGCTTCATTTGCTTGCTCAAATTTAGGGCGATGTGACTAGTGGGGCAATGCCCCAGCGCCCCCAATGGATGCACCGCCACTGGCTGAAAGTATATCGTAAGTACTAAGTTGAACCTTCCCTCCACTTGATGCATGTAGCAATTCGAAGAATGTGATTTGTTTTCCTTGAATACCCCCACATGGCGAGTTGGCCAAAAGATAGCATGGTCCACCGTATCAGAGGTCAAGTCAACGTCTATGAACCAAGAGCAGTTTGACTCAGAATGACTCTCATCACCACCATACAATATGTGATGGGATTTTCCTCCTTCTTGAACATGTTGACATTGGCAGTGATAGATTCTCCACCTGCCACAACCTGTTCTTCCTAGCAATCCTTTCCGGCTGCAAATTTGATTTCAAGTTTTTTTAACAACATCAGAACTCTGTAGTCCCTTAAATTAGCCCAGTTCGAACCAACAATTAAATCATTCCATATTCTAGTAGACAATGAGCCAAGTAGTGAACCCCTCTGTTCTCATGAGGTGGAGTAGTGCATCCCCATAATGATTTAGCACAAGCATCTGAAACATTATAAGGATTCACTCCCATATGATCAAAAATATAGGTATCATCAGCAACCAAGACGTCAATGACTGTACCAGGAAACCTTGGGAAGGTGTTTGTAGTGGAAGAAGGTCTGAAATATACAGGGCAAAAAAAAAGCAGGTCAATAAACACCCTTGATTAACATAATTCAATCATAGTGTATGGTTGATAGGGCCGGATTCTTGTCTACCCAATTATCTACAAGAACCCTTTCAGGTCGCCAGGATCTTTTTACTTGCCAATTAGCGCAGAGGGAATAAACACAATTATCAACAGATAACTACCACAGGTTGACATCATTAAAAAGACTAAGGACTCAAGATCTAAAATTTCCGAGCTTTTATTATGAGCAAAAACATCTGAACATAAAGGCACCTTAGTACAAGGCACAAAAGATAAATGGGCACTAACACAAAAGCTAGTCTACGAAGAATTTGCATTCGACTAAAAATGAAAAGAATTACAGATTCTAAAAGCATTAGGTAGAAAATCGAAATACTGATGTCAATGCTGGGAATCATCAGTCGAAGCCTTTCTGTCCCTACTCTATTCTAAAGTGGCATCCCTACTTAGCATTCCCTCCCATGCAAGAGAATCTCTGGAGAAAGGTGTCAGAAGTGAAACTCCCTAAGAAGTCTTCACTTAGTGAAAGCTCGATCTTCGATGCTCCTTCTAGCTTCCCATCTAAGCCTCATCTGCTCCACCCACGGGGCACTGTCCCTAATACAAAACCCCAATAATTCAGAACACGCCCTTTGACACCCCTCTTCAGCCAGGTCTTCCTCCGGTAAATTTCCATCCACAGCTGTCCATCTTCCATCGTCCGTTAGCTCGTCCTTGGGTCCCAGGCACCTTCCATCCCAAGAGTTACAGTTGCACATTCCAATGCACTCCCCTGTTGGCTCCACACCGTATCTCAACTCCTAAAACAAAGACTTATTCTCACTAACGAGCTAAATGTCCTTGCACCTGCAACAGAAACATGGGAACGAAAAAGAAAAACTCTCCGCATCTTGAAGTTTTACGCTTCGCTGCAACTCAAACTTTAACCAAGAAAACCCTGCAGGCCTACAACATAGCTAAAATAAGAAATAAACAGGCCTTCTCTTCTACGTATGCAGTTAGGCCTTACAAAATTAAACACTCTACGAACTCACAGTCTAGGCATTAACTCAACATTACCATCATGTAAATAAGCAACCTACACTTTAACTCTAACATGACACACATTTAATCCGCATTACATTGATTGTGAAACCTAATCATCTACGTTATAATGAATACATTCACGATAACTTGCAACGTTAAACTTCACAAAACGTTATTACATTCTAACACTTCTATGTTACATGATTATAGCAAATACATTTGTATGACGCTTCTAAATATACATTGATTATATGCGGGTGCCGACTTATAGTGAATATGGTGCACCCCGACGAATCTCAGAATCACATGGCGCTCTATCATGGTCACACATGCAAGTCTTGTCTACTGTCATCCTCATCCACATATCTGTTTGTAGAGCCACAATGATATGCAGCAGCTTACCAAAGACACCGCAACCCATTAGTTTGCTTCATAAGCTTTGCAAATTAATATTGATGTGAGGAGATTTAACATAAAAGAAAACTGCACAGAGCTTCTGCTTATGATGCATTCAGTATCTTTCAACAACTCTCTGCAAGGCAATGGCGGAGGAGCAGCGCCCCACCGCCTGGCGCAGAGCCAGCAAACAAACAAAAAACGATGCCCTGGCATCATTTTATTTTTCGTTTGCTGGCTCTGAGCCAGATTGTGCATGGAGGGGCTAGGCATGGGAGGGGGGAGGAGGAGTGCCTGTGCACTCCCTAAGTACTCATATGTGTTTGGCAGGCTGTCTCAGGCTGACTAAAACACACATGCGCACTTAGGTTTCTCCAGCTTGGCTGCATTCAGCAGCCAGGCTTGAGAAACCCCACAGACTCCATGACCTGAGCAGAGCGTCTTTCCTGTAGCACGGGGATTGGATCGGAGTCAACCCATGGGCTGCTGGGATCAGGAAGAGGCCAGCAGGAGTGACGCGACGTGGGAGGCGGCCATCGGCATCAGGTACGTTTTTAAATTATTTTTACTATTAACCCGGCCCCCCCTGTAACCCTCTGCACGCTTCTTCCCCATGCTCCACCCCACCTGCCCCACAACCCTTTGTTAGTGGCAGCCACCACTGGGTTATTAGTGGTTGAGTAAACTATAGAAAGCTCCACCTACTCATAAAGAAATAATACCATATGTAACCACTTTTACAACTCTAGCAGGATTTGCTTTGCAAAAACTGGTTCTGTGGCAGCATGAGGGGGATCATTCATTAGCGAACAGTGCTGGTGCAATGGACTGTTTCCATATTGAGACATTAAACACAATGTTCAATGCTTCAGGCACAACGCAGTGCTTAAGAAGTTGTCCCTGGTGTCATTAAACTACCGCCTAGATGAGAATTCCACTTTAAAGTGCTAGTTGGAATGCCACGCAGGCCCTGTTCACATAAACATTTTAGCTTTTGGAAGTGGTGACAAGATTGCATATGATACATCCCACCATGCTCTTCCCCTGCCCCTTGTCTATTGATGAAGGACTGCCATAGTTCTATAGTGGACCTCTCCTTCTGATTTGCACCACAATGTCATGCTTAATACAAACCTCATCTGAGATTTGCATGGTGCCTACTGGAACCTCCCTCCATCTACTCTACCTACAAGGTGAACCTTCAAGAATGAGTCTGCCTGGCCCCATTACTTCTAAGAGTCAGAACTGAGCCCCTCCTCCCAATCTTCAGGTAGCTTCTAAAAATAAATCTCTGGCTCATAGAACACTTGCCCTCTTCCCAGTAATGTGCAACTTATCTGACAAACTGATTTTCTACAATCCGCTACAACTTCTTCCAGTGCGCAGATTACTACAGATCACTCAGTACATTCTCACTCATTGTACTTGTGCTCCTCGGCTGCGCCCCACTATTACTATGCAGTCTCTATGAGTACACACTATTTACTGATTTGTTGTCATTGTGAACTTGTTGCCGGCTCCCATGGAAAGCACCCTAATACTTTCCAATGATGAGCACATTTAGAGGGTTAATTAAAATGTAAAATATTCAGTCACTCCTCCATGATGCATATATACAATCTATAGCTGTTTTTTGTACTATAGTGCTGTATGCTCTGTTTGAATGAGTGCTCTCACATCCAAGTGTTGTGGCAAGATAAATACATATTTTTTTTTTTTAGTGTTTTTTATTAGGCTTTTTAGGCATAATATGACGATGAAGTCAAGTGCAGTCTCAAGCATAGTATTATATTCAAACATATCATATGTGGGGTGTCAAATTGGCCTGACATTATAGCCCTCGTATTCAACAGTTTGTAAAATATTTTATTCAAACACATGAACAGTAATTTTCAACAGCAGAAAGTGTGGAGTCTGCTTAGGGTTGGGATCTGACGTGCTGGCATCTAGGGCTGGCGGGAAGAACACAATCCCTGGGGGATCATTTAGCGACTCAGGGCCTTATTCAGGAGCCCTTTACGCTGCCGTTGCATCACTTTCTGTGATGCTGTGACAGGGTAAAAAATGCACCACACAGCTTCATAGTTACAAAGTGATGCATCTAGGCAGATGCGTCATTTTGTAAACCCCGGTATTACATTAAACCTGCATCAGGTATAATATATGCAGGGTGGGCGTTCCCCTGCAAAAAATGGCTCGTAGTAGTGACGCACTGAAATCTATGAGATTTCACTAAGCCAATACTAGGATGCCACTGCGTCAATTCCTTACACCTGCTTCACAGCAGGCGTAAGGAGTGATGCAGGCCCTTCAATGTGGGGCTTTCCTCATGTGAAAGGACACATCTCTGGCATTGCGTGTGTTTTCATACACACACCAGCAATGTGCCACTATTGCGCCTAAAAATACATCAGGAATACTGACGTATCTGTAAATCCTTGCAACATAGAGCGCTGTACAGTAAATATGAAATCCATGGTGTCGCAAGAAGCGCACACTGAGAAGAGTTGCATCACTGTTTTCACGCGGCGATGCAACACTTTATATAAATGAGACCCTCAATATAAAGATTGCTATGAATAAATGCATAAATAAAACAGTTTATGTGTCTCCGGCTACTAACACCAATTCTACACAAAACAAATAAAGGGATAAGGAGGTTTTATGTCTAATATTGTACACAAGCTAGAGATTAAATAACTTCTGGGATTCTGGATTCACATGTGAAGGTTCCAAATAAACATGGAAGAGCCTTATTGCATTATCATTCGATCTGCTGCAAACTCTTTGCC
This sequence comes from Triturus cristatus, assembly GCF_964204655.1. Lineage (NCBI taxonomy): Eukaryota > Metazoa > Chordata > Amphibia > Caudata > Salamandridae > Triturus > Triturus cristatus. The sequence goes on from NC_140587.1 coordinate 187,738,620, forward strand.
ACGTGTGCTATGTGGCACAAAATACAATTCTAAAAGACAGCAAGTCATTTCTTCAAACACTTTTTTGCAATATCTTATCAAAGCTTGATTCTAGGATGGGAGTAAATAAATTGTAAGAACTGTAAACATCTCTAAAGCAAAGATTTGATTTACCTACCACCCTTCATCTAAATGTACAACGTGTATGACAAAGTGCAGGAATCTAACTCCCCTCTAGTGTATGGACTACTATTATATAAATATGCCGCAACTCACAACACATTTCTTACAATTAGATCACAAAAGAGACATTACAAATGATTTCCTTTATGACAAAGGCATGCATTTTTATTTGACATAAAGTCATTTGGAGCCAAATTGAAAAGACTACCCTTGAAAAGACCAAGAGGTGTATACACAAGAACGTGTGATAACTACCGCAAGAGTAGCTTAATGCAACTCTCAACATCGCAGCTTATCACGGGAAAATTACGCCGCGCCAACAAGTATTCACAATGCGGCGGTAGCATGCGATAGTCACCAGACAACGCGTCAAATGGCCACGCTAAAATCAACACCACGCTGCAAAAATGCAAACGCAAAAAATCATGCGATGAGGCCAATCGCGGGTCAAAAAGTAGCGAAAAGCAGCCACAGGCTTGCAAATCCCACGCGGCTGGCAGGAAAATGCACCATAAAAACCACAGAAACAACACACCAGAAACAAGCCAAAGCATGTAGCAACATGGATGCACTCTGATCGAAAGCAGAGGCCAACGCAAACTCCACAACCCCCACAGACCTCCAATGGGGACGGGAACGGCCGAGGAGAAGAGGGAGAGGAAGACGGGGTGCAGTCTGCAGCAAAACCAGATCAGCGTCACGGAGGTGACAGAATACTACCAGCAACTGACCCACAAGTAGACCACCTGGAATGCAGTTGGGGTGCCGAGGAGGCCAATTGAGGAGGCCAATCTGCGCTTGCATGATGTGACGACCTAAACCAGCCACAAACCCGCTGCCAACAGGAAGGCTGCAACGGTGAGAGGAGGTGGAAGTCCTGTGCCACAGGAGGAGCTGGAGGAAACTGAGGCCAGAGTCATCAGTGTGGAGACTGTGCAAGGAGTAGGGAGTACGGACACAGCTCGAGACGACCTGACACAACATCAACAGGGTGAGTAACGACCAGGGACTGGGGGGATAGGCACAATGGCACACATGCACAACGAGGTGTAGCACACTGCACACCCACAATTACCCTGGTTCATGTCCCTCATCCCCTAGACACACTGCAGCACACACACATAGCAATCACCGCACACCCACATTGACGACAACGTGGTACAATGTGCAAAGCCGACACTGCAGAACAGAGGACACAACTGGCTCCGCACATGCACAGAAACTATGATCAAGACTCAGTTCCAAATGAGTGACCTACTTGCCCATAGTGTGGGCTGAAGGCAGTAGTCAGCAGTGGCCCACACCCACCTGTCATTGGCTCCCGATGCACAGAGTTAGTGACACTAGGGCAGCTGTCGGTAGTGTTCGATTCCCTCCGGAACGATGATCCTCTTCCCTCAGGACTGCAATGCGTCATCCTCTTACGCCTCTCCTTGCGTGTGATGATATGTATTCTGCCTTTGAATAACCGATGTTCAGTTCCAATTTTGTGACCTACTCTTGTGCAGAGTTGGCGGAGGCCAGTAGTCTGTGTAGGAACACAGACATGTGTGGTTGTAATGCTATGCACAGACTTGGTGGCACCACATCGAAGGCAGTATAGTGACATGAACTCTGCCCTAAATAATGTTCACTGCCATGGTGTAATCAAGACTCAGTTCCAAATGTTTGACCTACTTGACCGTGGTGTAGGCTGGAGTCGGCAGTAGAGTACGTCAAAGAGAAAGGAGAGAAAGCGGCCCAGTGTCGTGGAAGCCGTGATGGTCTGAGAGGCTGTCAAGGTCGCGGGCCTCAGGCTTGGAGATTGCGCAGGCACGTGGTGGGCCCTCCTTGACACACGCCCGTGTCGGAAGGTGATCAGTGTGGCCTGGCTGCGCAGGAGCGGGCCTGGCGGGATCGGGGTCCAGCCGGCCGGGATACGGCAGGCGCACAAGATCACAGGCAACTCCACTCACGAGGACGGCATCAGCCTCGTGGCGTGGTGAGAGGTGCTGCCCTGGCAGAGACATTGGGCTTTCCGGAAGAGGACCACGCCCAGGGCTTTGTGCTTTTTATTCACACCTCTACGCTGGCCTGGCGTACGCTGGGCCATGCCACTCCGCACACGCTTGACGGGGGGCGTAACAGGCAACATTTCTGTGAACTCCCCCACTGGCTGGGGTGACATGGTTGCGTCCACTGTCAACTACACTCCATACACCAGAGGTGTATGTCGCCATGGATATGGGTGTGTTCGGCATACTGTGGACTGTCAAGCACATCTCCGCCACTCTTGGCATTGTGTACTTTCCCAATCATGGTTCTCCTGCATCCTTCACACATGCCTGGTTGCCACCTCTCCCCACATTCGGCTAGTGTGTGGCTGAGGTGCCATGTCATTCATGACTCATGTTCACAGCTTCCCAGGTTACCATTGTGAGTTATTCTGTCGTGTCTGGTGGGTGGACATGTTGTTTTGCATGTTGGTTGTGATTTTGTGACGTGTGCATTGCCAGGGTTGTGAGTTGCATGGTTGTGGAGTTGAGGTGAGTGGGGTGTTCATTTGGAACTTGCCAAGGTGCTGTGCATTTCCCTTGGTGCCATCCTGGGAACGCTGGTTGCTGCTGGACTGTCGGATGATGGAGGGACCATGCACTCTGGCTGGATATTTGGAGGCGACATTGGTGGAGGTTCCACGGTGTTCGGTTGTTGCCTGCACATTGATGTGAGACGTGTGCTTTCTGTTGCGGTTATTGTGTGCTGTGTCACCAGGGGACACAGGTATGACATGTGTGCTGTGGATTACCCCCAACACGTGCATGCATCCAGCTATGGTGTATGGTCCTTGCTTGGTCTCCAGCGGATCCTGCGCATTCTTTTGGATGTATGGGGACTGGGGTACCAGGCTGATGGTGATGTCCAGGACAGGTGTGAGGGACTTGGATGTGGCTGGCTGTGTGACTCCTCCGACTCTGTCGGATGTTGGTTGGGGGGTACCAGGGGCCAACAGGTGCAGCACAGCTAGCAGCTTTGTGTGACGTGGGATGTTGGTTGTCCACTGTGTTAGTGTCATCGGCCTTTTGGGCGATGTTGGTCAGGATGCATACGATGGTTGTCCTTTTGGGCCTGTAGTGGGCAATGACATTGTCAGGTGTTGGGTCTGTGAGGCTGGTGCATTTCCTGGGGGTCCGCTGTCTTTGTCTGTGCTGCCTCTGTGGTGGTCCGGAGGGGGGGGTGTTCCGGGTGGGGTTTGGGGTCCTGAGATGGTGGCGGTGGGTGTTGTGGCCGTCTTGGGTGTCCGGGCCACATGACCAGTGGCTTTATGTCATCTGTTGCCCTTCCGATGTGGCTCTGGGCTCTGCTCCCTTTTGTGGTGCGGGCTGGGGTCCGACTTTGCACCAGGTCAGCGCAGGTGTTATTTTCCTGCTGCTATTTGTACCTTATCGCCTGTTTTGTGTTCTTATCGCAGTTCTGGCTGGTCGTTGTGAATGTTGTGGAGTGGTGTTGTCGCGGCTTTTGGCACGGGAATGCCTACTATGCATCTCGTTAGCGATAGTTGCCGGGGTCATCCGTGGCGATGTTTGTTGCGGATGCTAATGCAGGAAAAGTGGTGCTGTGGGCTGTTTGCACTGGCTTGTGAATGGGGCGGTAAATTTATCATGACTTTGGCTGTGCTAAATTTGCCTTTAAATCTGAGATAGCTCCTTGAGAATATGGCCCCAGATGTCATAGAGAAAATGCTATATCAACAGTTTATAAAGGGAGAAAATAAACAAAAATGCAATAGAAGGGTGGCACATTTCTAGTGTATCTTACGTCAAAACAATATATTTCTCATTGCAATATTAAATATTACAACACAAAACTCAATAATATTTTAAAACCCCTAATAATTAACTGAAAACATTCAACTTTTAAAAACATTTGAAAGAAATGACATATAAAATGAAAAGTAACATGCAGTTGCAATAATAATCAAGAGTTGGTCATAAACCATTGTAAAATATACACGAAAACAGTAAACAATGATCAGCCCTTATTTTGTTAAAAGAACAACAATGGATTGTGGACTTCAACAAAAAATATTTAAAAAGCCAGACAATCATGTAATAAAGGACATCCAAAGAAAAACATAGAAAAAATAGTAAAGGTAAAGAATATGTCTCTGAGTGGAGGGATCCCGAACTTCCTTCATAGTTTAAGAAAATCACAGAAAAATAGAAATCACCAAACAATTTGAATGCATGAAAAAACCCAAAGATGTTTTAAAAACACACATGGATACCTGAGAAGAAGAATATACTGTAAATAAATCTAGAGGGAATTATCCCCTAATGGCTTTTCCTTTTAAAAGTATTTCAAACTGCAGCAAACCAATAATCTCAACTCCCATACACTCTAGAACACCTAAAATGAAAACGCATAGTTGAAATCAGGAACACCAAGAGTTAAGCCCATACACATTTATTAGCCTTATTATCATCCTCAGTTACATATTTACCGTTAAACTTCTGAACTGGGATCTTCCAAGCCCCCATTGATGCCTGTTGAGGCTCCACTCCAGAAACTATGAAGCAAATGAAAAAAGACAATATGCATATCTGAAGACAATGGTGGCATACTAAAATGCAACACTGTGTATGTGATATATTTATTTATACAAAATGGTTATGTTATACCCATTGTTTTTGTTATGTTGTTATGTTAAAAGAATTTGTATAGCGCACGTACACAGGGATGGTTTCATGGCGCTACTATGAGTGATACCTTAACCCTAAAGAATGACCTGAGCCCTAGGGAATTATTCATACGCCTGTCAGAACAACCAGGTTTTAAGAAGTCTCCTGAAACCAAGGAGATCGGGGCAAAATCGTATTTCAGGGGGAAGGGAGTTCCAGCATTTAGGAGCTAGAATGGCGAACCTTGCATCGCCTGCACGCTTCAATTTAAAGGAATTGGTGAACAAAAGTTGCTTGTAGGCCGAGTGCAAATTGTCCGTGCGTGCCTGCCTCATAAGCAGGTTGTCCAAGAATTTAGGGTTCCTTCCATTTAAAGATTTGAAGATGAGACAACAAACCTTGAAGGCACTTCGATGACTGATCGGGAGCTAGTGTAGCTTCCTCAGGAGGGGAGTGACATGATGATGCCTGGGTTTCTGAAAAATCAAGCGCGCAGCTTGGTTCTGTACCAACTGCAGACGTTTAGTTAAATATAAGGGGATGTCAAAATACAGCGGGTTGGCATAGTCAACATGGGACATAACCATGGCAAGAATCACCTGAATCAAAGCTTCCTGGGTGAGGAATCTCCAAATCTTTTTTATTTTCCTCAATTGGAAGAAGCAGGTGGATATCACTAACCTGATTTGGGACTTCATAGTGAGATCATGGTTAATTGTTAACCCAAGGATTTTGGCAGAAGTGGAAGAGGAGGGGGGTTGACCCAGTTTCTTGGGCCAAAAATTAGGACCCCAGGGGTACTTCCTGTTAGAACCAACTCGGTTTTGTCCAGGTTAATTTTTAAGTGATTGCTGTTCATCCATCTGCTAATGAACAGCATGGTAGACTGGAAAACACGGACCGAGTCAGGGAAATTGCTGATGGGGAATATAAATTGAAAATCATCAGCATAGTTGAAAGTGCAGCCTTGCTGCTCCTTCAACGCCCGAATAAGTGGGAGGAGGTAAAGATTGAACAAAAGGGGGTAAAGTGAGGAGCCCTGTGGTACTCCACATGTGGTCCTAGTTCTGGTAGCAGTGAACTGAGCGGTAAAAACTGCCTGGGAACGGTTTTCCAAGAAGGAGCCGATCCAGCCCACAGCGGGTCCCTGAATCCCAGCGTCTCTGACACGGTGGACCAACAAACCATGGTCGACCATGTCAAAGGTCGCAGAGAGATCGAGTAGGACAAGAGCCTGCGGGGAGCCATTATCTTCCTACCCGCGAAGAGGGTCCAACACTGTCAGTATCACAGCCTCAGTAGAGTGTGCTGGGCGGAAGCCTGCTTGGTGAGGATCAAGAAATTCAGACTCATCTAAAAATCCAGTGAGGCATCTGGTAACATGGGTCTCCAAGACTCCAAGATTTTTACAATACATTGGTTTATTTCTACATATTTACTGCATTTGTACATGCTTTAAGTATTTATATTTTTTTACAATATTTAAAAGTGTCAAAAATAATGTTTTAATTAATTGAAACAATTCTACAAAATGATTTACCAGCTGTAAATTATTTTACAGAATGTGGAACTGTTGCATTTTTGTAAGTAAGTTAAAATATTTTAACACTGTTTATTTGCACTTACTTATTGTTTTTCTAAAATGTAATATGTTTTTATATAGTAAAAGATATTTATATAATTCTTCAAAGTTACATTATGTTACATTTAAATAGTGTAAAGATGGGCACTGACACTACTTGTAGTGTCAGCATGTACATTGGGTAATGCCACCGTGCAGTTCCAACATCTGCAGTGGCAGTGTCAGGATGTGTAAGGGTTGGCTGGATAGGGTGGATAGTGTTTAGGGTGTGCACAGTGCAGAGTGAGCATTTTCAAGGGGGTAGCATGAGGATGAACAGCGTTGTTAATCAGTTGAGGGTGTGGAAGCCTATTGATAAATAAAAAGTATGCAAGTGTCCAGTAAAGTTCAAAATAGTCCACAAAATAGTCCACAATTGTGAAATGCAGCAGTGTGAGGGCAGCCTCCATTGGTACAATGGTTCACCTTCGATCGCTTATAAACAACACAGTCCATTGTGCACCACTCGGAGTTGGGACTTTCCAAATATTTATCCAATCATTAATCGACCTCATACACTTAGCTATTTTTGGATACTGACTCATAAAATATTCTGCAACCGAAGCAAAGAGGCGGTCGGGGTGTACACTCATGGTCTCATGATTTCCTTAACTTCTCAAGGCCTTGTGTTCACTGAAAGCTCAAACACATGTCCCCAGATACTTTGCAGCTCCTTATTAAGTGTCACAAACAGGAAACCTAAATAAGATGACTTCCACAAGGGTCTGTGGTGCTAGGCTTGGGAATATAAGAATTGACAATCTCCCAGTGGGCATTGACTGCAAATCAGTGTCTGCAGACTAAGGTCTGCAGATCATGGGACTCAGAGAGCAAAGTTATGGTGTTGAGTGCTGTGAGAAGTTGGCCTGGTATATGCTGTTCACTAGTTCTAGTGACCACCTTGTACCATGCCAAGCAACCCTTATGGTGTGGTTGTAAGTCAACCTTTTCGGACTAGCTGCCCTAGTGGTAGCGTAGGCTAAGCAGTCTTTGAGGCTAAACTCGTGAAGCGTGTTAAGCAAGCTGTTTTACCAAATGCAACCCCCTTTTATACCAATGAAAGGACACCACACAGATATATATTCAAAATATATATGTATTTATTTCTCACAGTAACCCCTAGTCTCTTTATGAGCACAGGAGCACAAATCGTCAAACAAGATTATAACAGAGTACACAGAAGTTGCACTTTATATGGATAAGCCCTGGTGGCCGCTCAAACCATATACTAAAATAGTGGTATAAGTACCACGAACAGAAAGGGGAAAAGGCCTAGGGCCTCTAGAATCGCTGGGCCTACAAGGAGCTAACTTCAGTTAGTGACCAGGAGGTCCACGGGTTGCGTGTGCAGAGCAAATAGTCACACGCGAGCTCCCATAGGTTTTCAATGGGTGCGTAAATAGTACAAAGTTACTGCAAAGAGGATCTTCCGGATGGACTAGGAACTTAAGATTGGAAACACAGACACTAGAGATGATTCTCTGCACTTGGGCACCGGAGTGCCAGCTTTACCTCACCCACAGGAAGCGGGTGCATAGGCGTCGAAGTGCGTCGGGTTTCTTCTATCTGTTCAATGGAGCCTGGGGGCAAAGATGCTGCAGGCGACCGGTCCGGAGGAGATGCAGTGGATCCAAGGGTGGATCGGAGATGTTGAAGACCTGTAAGCAGAGGGGACAGTGTTCACAGTCACTAGCCAGTGACCAGCGTGGCACCAGGTGGGTACCAGGCGATGTCGGGTGCAAACAGGAAGAAAGGTGTAGCTTGTCTCTGCAGCCACGTGGTCCCTGAAGGTCGACGACGTTAAGGAGTCAAGTCACGAGCTGTCCCACGCAGGCTCTCGCTGTCGGCGGTGTCGGCGACTTGATCGAAGCAAACAAGCCTTGGCAACAGCAATTGTTGTAGGAGATGAAATAAGCTGATGGTTCTGACCAGCAAGGTCAGAGGGATTGCTCCTTTGGAGGGGAGCAAGGGCCAGTCTGGAGCAACCAGACCAACAGTGTATTTTGTGAAGTTCGTCACCAAGATGGCCACTAGCCAGCGGGCCAGCATCCGGTTAGGCGCGTCAAGTGGCAAAATGCAGAAGGGCCCCACGCAGATCGTGGAGATGCTGGAGGGCTCACCTTTGGTGCAGATGCTGCTCGGGTGTTGGGCTTCTCAGATCCCAAAGCACAACTCGGAGGGAGCCTCGGTTGTTGCGCTTGCAGCTTGTCGTGGTCTTTTCAAGATGGCTGGCTCCACGTGTCTCGGTGCCTCCACGGGTCTCCTCTTCTCAGGGACTGTGGATCGGGCGGTGAGAGGTCTGGAGGTCCAGGTCTTGTCAGTCTCTGGGCTCGGGCTCCGGCGGGAGGCGGCGGCAAAGCAGACGTCGATTCGCTGGATGGTGCTTGCGTTAGCAAGGTGGTCACTCCCTGACCACAGGGGAGATTGGCTTCAGTCCTCTGTGCAGCAGAGCGTCGAAGTTCCCGTCTTCTTCTTAGTTTCAAGTTGATTCCAGGATGTCTGAAGTCTTAGGACACAGCTCCTACCTTTAAGCGGATTCTAGGGGCCGGACTACCTGCTAGGTCCCTCCCTAAGGGTGGGACCAGGAAGGGGGGTGGTTACATCCCCAATCCTTTGTCCAGCTCGCGCAGGCCCGGGACTGGTGTGCCCCAGGACCGGATTGAACTGGCATATGCACCGAGGCTCCTTGTGAGCCTCAGGCATGTCTGGTTTCTTTCAAGCCCTACCTGACCAATACACAAAATCCTGTCTGGGGTGGTGCATGCACCTCCCCTGGCAGGAAACCCTTTGTCCACACCTCCCAAGCTGGAAGGACTCCCAGCAGCAGGAGGGCAGACTTGTGTCTGTGGTGGCAGCATCCATTTTGTGGAGCTGAGGCTATGTCTGATTTTACCCGGGTTTCAGGTACTGTACATGTCGTGTCCCTCTAGAAGGGTGGAATGCTAACCCCGTCGCCAGAATTGGCGAGGGGTTAGTATTCCAATTCGTATGACACCTTACTCGACATGTTTTGATAAAGCCAAACCAAAGTTAGCATTTAACCGCGAGGTTCATAATGCACTTAAGAGTATATGGTATGACGATATCTGGAAACAGTAGAAGGAAGTTGTTCCGACCACTGCAGACAGGCCCAGCACATGCCAGAGCACCATCTCACATGGAACCAAGCACTCTGCCTTCAGGATTGTTAAGGCCTGCCATAGGAGTGACTTATAGGTTACCAGGTGTCCCATTTAAGGTTAGGTATAGGTATACTACACCTAAGTAAGAGGTGGTTACACCAACTTACCCCAGCTGAGTGATCAGCCAGTTGTGTCAAATTTGTTAGGCCAAGCCTGGGGTGGCATAATACATGCTTCAGCCCCTGGCAGGCCTTAGATACACCAATGCCCTGGGTACCTAGTGTACACTGGTACAGGGGCTGACAGGGTGATCCACTTCCAATTGGTTATGCACCTAGGGTGCATAGTTTTAATTTAGTAGAGAGAACAGCAGGCTGGGGGTCTGATTGGCAGGCCCACAGCCTCAATATGTCAAAAACCAGTGAAGCAAAAAGCAAAAATTTGGGGTGACCATAGGATAGCAGACCCTACTCTCCTACAAGTGCCAAGTAAGATGTCAGGCAGAATCAAAGCGGGCAGTGTCAGGGCCAGCAGTGTAAGTGTCTCAGGGGCAGTGTCAGAGTGGACACATTTAGGGTGTGAGTCCCAAGTCAGATATCGGACATTTGTGTCAGCTGCATCTTCTCCAGGATACGTTGATACGCTGTTTGTGATGAAGGCAAAGGAAGGTTACGAACACAGCCTAGAGTGCTTGTGCCTCCCTCTCCATGAACCAGGTTCATGTTCACTGCTCTTGCGACAGACACTATTGCCTGGGGTGCCAAGCAACTTTGCAACTGGCATTACCAGTGGTCGCCACAGGATTGAGGTTCCTGTGAGGGTTTATGGGAATAGACAGCTCTTGGTGCAGCTTGTAACCATGCAGTGCTGGAGTCATGCTCCATGTTTACATGCCTGCCACATGCAAGTTCGTGGAGACTTATGGTTTCAAAGGCTGTGGAGTCCTAGAGCCTGGAGCCTAACTAAGAAGCAGGGAGCCAGTTTAAATTTGTTTGAAAATAGCTTTCCAACGCCAGTGAATATACCACCATTTGCAAAATGGAGCCTCGAAAGCTTAAGGTTCGCATTTGGAACGTGTATGGAGTTTGTTTGCGTGGAACTGATTACTCAAAATAAAGGTGAACAAGATACAATTTTGTTGGTAGTGCCCTTGTCTGTGCCATTTTTTTCTCCTTTACTGATTAGGGAGACTTAATAAATTTCATCTAGACTTTACATGTCATAGGAAAGCGTACTAATGCGATCACTGTTCCCTGGTTCCTTTTCTGATATAATAGACATGGTGCACTGCCTTAGTCTGCGCCTCTGTGCATTAGAATCAGATCAGGTTAGTGTGGCCTATTACAATGAATGCACTGTCCCCAGTGCAGCACTGAAACTGAGCCTGCCCTGCGGGCAACATATCTGTGAAAGCTTGACAGCACCAAATATTTTTTCTTAAAGTTTTACAGCACTCTCTTAAGCTACTCCCACTCTGCTGTTACATTTATTTTATTTATAAAGTTTTATATAGCGCGAACAAGATCCCGAAGGATATCAGAGCACTTTCTAAAAGGATGGAAGGAAAGACATAAATGCAATATCGACAACAAATAAGAAGAATGCAAAACAGGAATAATCGCATAATTACTTACAAGACAAATGAATCAAGGATATTAATACAATAAACAGATATATAGCGGGCTACAAAGGGGGACCCACAATGCGGTAAAGAAGAGCAGTATCATATGATGGTACAATGGTCGTAGGATCAATGACTTCGAGAAGGTGAACCTTGCCCAATTAAGGTAAGAATTTGTTCATTAGAAATCTCTTGGCTTCCAGTTTGAGAGCAGTCGATGAGATTTTGCGTACTTCCGGTGGAAGAGAGTTCCATAGCTTCGGGGCAGCGCCGGAGAAGGCTCGGTGACAAGTTCTCTTTTTGCTAAGGATGAGTGGTTTCAAGAGGAAAGTGTTGGTGCTTCTTGAGGTTCTACCACTACAGGATAGTTCAAGCTTTTGCACTAGGTACCTGGGAGTTTTGAAATGCAGGGCTTTGTGCGCCAGAACGGTAATCTCTAACTGAATTCGAGCTTCGTAGGGCAACCATTTAAGGGATTTTAGGCCTGGGGATATGTGCTCATTTCGTTTGGTACCTGTCACCAGTCTAGCCGCAGCATCCAGTGATGCCCTTAGTGGAGCCAGGGTGCATTTGGGAAGGTCACAAAGCATAGCGCTGCCATAGTCTAGCCTCAGCAAGACAAGTGCTTGGACCACCTGCTTGAAATCCCTTTGTGGGAGGAATGGTTTGATATTTTAAGTGTCCTCATCAAGTGATTAGCTCCCTTACACAAATTGCTGATATGATTTTACATATTCAGGTGCTTGTCCAGGGTGATTCCGAGAGATTAGGCTGAGTCTATGATGAGAGGGGTGCGGTTGAAAGCAGTGAGGTGATTCAGCCAAAGGTCTAGCTTGGGGATGTGGTTCGGAGGAGAGATGAGAAGGAATTCAGTTTGAGGTGTTGAGCAGGAGATGGTTCTCAGCTAACCAATTTTGAGTAGACGTTAGGGTAGGGTTGAGTGAGATGATGTCATCCGGGGGAGAGATTTTCAAATAAAGTTGCGTGTCGTCCGCATACATATGGTAAAGAATGTTTGAGGAATTTAGTGAATTAGCGAATGGTTCCAAGAAAAGGTTGAAGGGGATAGGAGATAGGGCGGACCCTTGGGGGACACCCATGAGTACTGGAGAGGGCTGGGAGAGGGAATGGTTTGCCTTGACTCATTGTGATCTGTCATGGAGGAAGGACAAGAACCATTGTAACACCTGACCCTAGAAGGAGCAAGGAGTACAAGGAGCTTCTCATCGAATGCAATTGAGACCTCTGCAGCTCAGGATACGTCTCTGGACTAATTCTGATGGAGCAGTATTCAAAGACACTTTGAGAGATCCTCCTTCTTGGGAGGGCACTAGTTCACTCCTGTGGTTTAAATGCATAAACTGCTTATGTTATAAGTCAGACCTATTTGAGGTCTGGCTCTCCTGTGACAGTTTACATAGAGACACACATGTTGCTAAGATAAGGTTTGCTGACTAGATAGAGGCTTTATATCTGAAGTTTCTTTTATAGATCTCCAGAGCCAACATCTATTTGTCACATAATAATTATTGGCTCTGAGCCTTGTTGCAGAGTGCGGCTCTTCCCTTTGCTTATGCCTTCAATGTTAGATCGGTAAAGGATGCCTATCCACTGTACTATTGCACTGAATTACCTTCTGGTTCCTTTGCAGAGTCTGTATTTACATTTTGCTTGACAGGCTAGTTCACAAATACAGAAACTGTAACTGCGTGCCTATTAAAACTCGTTTAAGTATAGCATAACAACTCTATGATGCATTTTACCAGTCTTCCTGACTGTAATTATAGTTATCTTTAACATGTGCTTTAATTGTTTAATACTGCTATGGATAGTAGTAGTCTTGTCATAGGTTTATTTTTTTACCCCAAGATAAACTTGTTCAAGAAACTTTTTGTGTTTTAACTTGGTTTTATTAAACACTGCATCAAAGGATTTTGATTACATTCATCACGCACGTGCATTTACATTTCAACAGTTATTTTTGGTATAATTAGTTAATTCCATGACTTCACTTTTGTCTTCGCCCTCACTACACGTGAGCCGAAGTACTTTGTGGAACAGTGCATTTTGAATTGAATAATGATCTGAAACGCAAATGACAATAGAACAGAAACAACAAATAAAAAAAGAGAAAAATACCCCTTATCCCAATGCCCCCACCCCCTCCCCTACCAACTCCACCGGCAGTTATCACTATTTCCTAAGAAGGGCAAGTGCTTATTTGAGCCGGTGCTTTCCGGTGCTCAGCACCGGCACCTTTTTGTCAGCACCGGGGCTATGACAGTCTGCCACATGGTGGCGCTGTCCTGCAAATTTAGGTATGAACACAACAACAGAGGGTTATTTATTCAATTTGCATTAATAATGACTAATATCTGCCCCCCAAGCCATTCTTCTGGCTTTGGGGGCCTGTAATAGTCTGACTTGTCACACGTGTAGGAGTGTGAAAGGTTAGTAGCTGTGTATGTACTGTCATTGGCAGCGCTGGAATGGGTTATGTGAGGTGCAAGCTGCAGTGGCCTCCTGACTAGAGCCCCGGCACTTATCCTTTTACAAATTAAGCACTGGTCTGGCAATTTACATGAGACAGATTGGAATCTGGTTTGTATGTTGTGTGAGAGGGCACTTAAGCTGCATTGGATGGCGATGGAGGTCGAGTAGAAGGCGAGCTGTGTGTGGTTTCATTCTCACTTTGTGTAAACAAACTTAAGATTCAGTGTCTGTATTCAGAGTCAGAGGCGGCATTGCCAGTGTGTGCAATGAAAAGGTTTACAATATCAGTGGGCACAATTGATGGATTGTGTCTTGGTCTGTAGTGTCACTGAGCAGGGTTAAGGTGTTCTGTGTCACAGTGGGCAATGCCAGGATGTGCCCAGTTGGAGGCACATTGTGAAGGGGTGAAGAGCTGGGGTAGAAAGTGTTATTTTGATGTGTAAAGGTAAACAATGTCCAATTACCCAGTGCCAGAATAGGCAGTGATAGCATGGCAGCACTACTTGACAATGTCAATGTATGCAATGTCAGTAGATAATACTATGTGGTGGTGGTCAGAACTATGGACAAGCTGTACAACAAATAAAAGTCAGTTTACACACCTTTAGTGTGACGTGGCGCTACCTTTTTATTGGCAAAGAGGAGTCACCGGACCTCCAACCACTGGCTTTCTGATCCTACTTCTGAATTTCATAGCGTTTAGGGTACTCTCTCGTGAATCATCAACCCCAGAGCCTGCATCTAGTTTGTGGCCTTCTCATGAGGCAAAATCTCATCGGCCAGACGTCCATGTTGTGGGTGTGCCTTACGGGGCATTCAGCAAAATGGGCATGTACGTCTGCCTCTCAATATATGCCATATTGGATTGGGCTCATTGCTGATGACTTTGTTTCTTGGATGCCGTCGCTGTAATCGAAGGACTAAGCTTGAGCATCATATTTGATAGGGTGCATTTTTCCTTATAAAGGAGATCTGTGAGTCACTTGTAATGAGGTCTTAAGAAACAAAATCCACCTTTCAGACATTTGGTGGCCATCTTTAAAAGGACATGGACTGAGCATTTTTATTTACGGTAAACTACGGAAGGCATATCTGCGCTGACCTTATTTCTTACTGAACGAGGCACTCCGGATATTAGCTGGTTTAAATGGGAAGAAGTTTTTGAAGGCTACTTGGACGCCATCAATAGTGATACCTTCAGAAATAGGAACGAAACACCATTGATTCACAATTTAGAACTGGGAAAAAGTCCCTTATTGAAAATATAACACTCACAACTAGTCAACACACAATTCCAGCAAGGAGGTGCATCTGGTGAAAGTGCACCAGTTAAGGTGGTTGATGAGCATTTCTCAGTCATAAAAAGTATACACAAAACATTTGTACCTTCTAAGAACATAGTCATAAAAAGATTCAAATTCTTACAGAGACACCTGCAACAATGTGAATCTATTGATGACTTTGTTTCTTCCTTCAGAAAACTGTCACCTGTAAGTATTGGGAGTTCAAACATGAAATTACCTGTGATGAGTTGATCAGGAAAACCTTCAACACGAAAATACAAGAACGACTGCCCCGATTTAGAATCTTCCTAGGCCATTGCTAGACCCATTGAAAACTCTGATGCTTACTCCAAAGAACTATCTATCCCAACAGTTACGTCAATCAGCACAACCAGCAAAGAAGTAAATGTACTTCGTGGCAAAGATGACCACTATGACACTAAAAATAAGCCAAAGGAACAAACCAGAATGAACACCTGAAAGAAGGAAATGCTTTTGAGTTCCCTGTTTTTTTAGATGTGGTGGTCGTACCTGTGAGAAATTGGGTTGTTGGTTGAAGGGAGGGTGAAACCCTACTCACGCAACATCCATAATCCTTTTCTAGGTGAACCACAAAAAGTAACTAAATTAACCTGCGCTTAACCCTCTGGTAGCTTGGCACAAAAGCAGTTAGGCTTAACTTAGAGGCAATAAGTTAAGTATTTATGCAGCACTTGAATAGTAATAAAGTACAAACACAACACAAGAAAAATCCCACACCGATTTAGAAAAATAGAGTAAAATGTAATACATTATTTGACATCAAAAAGACAAAAATCCAATCAGTAGAAAGGGAGATAGGAAGGTAAGTAGAGTGCCAAAAAGAGTGCCACTTGCGGTAATCTTGTCGTGCGATATCGGATGAATGTCATAAGTTGAGGCCGACTGCAATGGAGCATGGGCAGAACACCGGACCAGGTTAGTCCTACTGAAAATGTTACCTTATAAAGTCTAACACAAAGAGTTCCATTTGTGGTGGAGGAGGCCGTGATGAACAGGGAGAGTGTCACGGATGGTCGTCACGGTGGCGCGAAGAGATGGCAGAGGGTCACAGATGATCGTCGTTTTATTGTGAAGATCCTGTCTGGTGCCGTGTACCCTCATTGCTGGAGATTTGGACTGGTAGTTACTGCGGGCTGTCAATGCTGTAGCCTAAAAGGCAAATCTTGCGTTGTTGGTCATCGCTAGCGGTCACTGTAGTGTAAAGAGTTGGGATAATTAGAGCTTCACATTGGCAGTCAGTGCTGGCATTAGGATCTTGGCGCAAATAGGCCTGTTCGCATTCGAGAAGAGCCCATAACCTCAAATTCTCTCCTTTTCTCCAAGTAGGAGCTCTACTGATGCCTCACCAAGTATCCAGGACCTGCGAGGCACCTCTTGGGTTTCAGAAGCTCACTCCAGCAGAGGCCTTCAGGGCTCAGGGCGGTCCAGTTGCAGGTCCAGGCAGTTCTAGCTGCAGCATGTCAGCTGGGAAGTTGCAGAGAAGTCTCTGGAGCTTGTTGTTTTACCATAACTCAGATCAAGAGTCAGTCAGCTGACCATTGGAGTCACATCATCCTGGGATAAAGGCTGCAGGTCCAGTCTTCCTTCTCAGAAAGCCGGGCAGGCCTCAAGCAGCAGAGCAGCAGGGTGTAGCAGGAAACTGAAAAGTGGGTCTAAGGGTCCTCTTTTGTATACCCGGTGGCCATTTTGATGTAGGGGAAGTTTCTGGAGTTCCCCCACAGAGGTGTCTGTAATTTCCAGCCTCCCTACCTGGGGCACAATAGGCTAGTGAAGCCCTTTGTGTGTGATCTGGGTCAATGCCTTTGAAGTACAAGTGTGGTAAGTGACAGCTCCACCATCCTGTCAGAGATGGTCCATCCTGCCTTCACCTAGACCCTTTATTGTGATGTTGTCTGGGAGAAATGCACAAAGGCAACTGCACCTCAGCCTGTGATCCAATAACAAGCTGCAGTCACCAAATGGTTAGGAAAAAAGAAAAGGCTAACTTAATAAAAGTGGCATTTTCAGAATTGTTTTTTAAAATCAAATTTTACTGTTAAAGGGGGTTTAAAATCAAAATCATCAGACACCAAATAGGTAACACAATGTTATCCTATGAGGGAGGTATGCCTTGCAGTCGCAAAAAATGAATATAGGAGTTTTTTACTATCTTCACTTCATTTAAAACTTAAACGTACATGTGCAGCCTTTTAAATATAACACACTCAGCACTATGCATTGCTTAGGGCCTATCCTAGGGGCTACTTATATGTAATAAATAGGCAGATTAAGGCCTGGTTAAAGATTTATTTTGCTAGGTTGAAATGGCAGTTTACAACTGCAAACACAGCCTGCAATGGCAGGCCTGAGACATGTTTAAAAAGGCTACTTGAGTGGGTGACACAATACCTGCTGCAGGCCCACTGGTAGCATTTAATTTACAGGCCATGGGTACCTGTAGTACAACTGTACTGGGGACTTACAAGTAAAGTAAATGTGCCCATTTTCCCATGCTTAAAAGAGAGAGTACAACCACTTTAACACTGGTTAGCAGTAGGAAAGTGTGCATAGTCCTAAGACCATCAAAAGCAAATTCACCAAGACAGGATGGGTTGAAGCAAAAAGTTTGGGGTAAGACCACCCTAACGATGACAGGTCTATCAGTACATATTTAGCATTGGCAAAGAACTGTCCTGCCTTGCTTTAAATATAATCACACAGGTCTCTTTGTGAGACTTCTTTGCAGTGTGCACAAGTTCTATGTAGCTCAGGTAGAGGAATATGGTCTGGGAGAAGCTGAGAAAGATGTAGTATTGATCTTCTAATGTGATGATATGATGTCTGATGGGACAATGGATATTAATGCTGGTGAACAGGGTGCCACACTAAACCATTCAAGTGAAAACCTCCTAATTGTGATGTTGTGATCAATGGGATTAGTGTGCAATTGAAGGCTGAATCTGGGTCACCTTGTTCATTAATTGGGCCTGAGGTTTTCAAGAGATTTAGACCACAAAATGAGAAGAATTCAAGTATAAAAATGTTTGTATATGGGGGAAAGAGGATTCAGATTGAAGGGGAATTTGAAGGGATACTGCAATATGATGTAAAATGGAACAGTGTATAATGTATGTAGCTAAAGAGGGATCAAACTTATTGGGCCTGAATGACCAAGGGGCCTTTGACATTATTTTGGATCCAAATCAACCTGCCTGCTCAATAGCCAAGTCTTGGCTCACCTGTTTAAATGTATCACCTATGGGCCAATGCACAAATATGTTCCCTGGTGTACTTTCTGGAATTTTGGAAAAGCCAGTGGGGTTCCACCACAAAATCATAACATAAAAGGGTTTACACCTGTTGTACTCAAGGTGCAAGGAGTACCTTTGTCTTTAAGAAATGATTTGCCCATGGAATTTGGTAAACTGTGTGAGTTGGATATGATTCAACCTCTTGAAAGGTCTGAGTGTTTGAAACTGTTTTTTTTGTGGGCAAAGGTGCCAATTACATACACTTCTGTATGGATTTATGTGACATTAATTGTAATGTTTGGGTTGATAGCGAACCAGTCTAGAATATTTTTGAGATGTTATTACTTAGAATGTAAAGCAGGGTTCACCACTTTGTATATGCCTCCTACTTACCACTAGGTAGTGCTGTGTGAAAAATCTAGAGACCTCACTTCCTTTGTTATGCCTGAGAGAGTGTTTAGTTTCAAATAGTTGCCATTTTATTTACTGCCTGTTTCCTCAGTGTTCCAAAGGCTGATAAAGGAGGTTTGCAGAGATTGTGACATGGTCCATTACTCCCGGGACTAAATATTGATATATGGAAACAGGATGAAGCAACATAATGAAAGGCTGATTATGGTTTGACATATTTTGCAAGACAAGGGTTTAACGCTCTGGGGCAGAAAATACAAGTTTTAACTGTCCAGTGTTAGTTATTCTGGGTATCACATTTCTGAAAGGGTCATCATACCCAAAATTAAACTTTTGAAAACCATTGATGATGTCCCTACAGCTACGAACAAGGACTAATTGAGATCCTTTTTGAGGTTGGCCAAGTGTTGTTCCACATTTGTTCCCCATTTTCTGACAACTCCAGTCCCCTTAGGGACTCATTCAGGAAAGGTGCACTGTATGAATGGGATGAAAATTATCAAAACACATTGAACAATGTATGCAAGGCCTTTGTAACTGTTCAACTGTTAAAAATATTTTGATACTAGGAATAGGAGTATTATAGTCATGGATGTTAACAATCTTGTCTTGGTTTTGTCCTCATGAAAGAAGGGAAAATGATAAAGAAGGTGTTACTGCTTTTGTATCCAGGGTTCTTCGCCGAGCTAAACACACATTTTCAACCATTGAGAAGGAGGCAATGGTATTGTGGCATTGTGGTGAGGTAGGCAAAACTTCAGAAACTTTTTTGGGGGGGTTTCTTTTATCCTATTCACTGACCACAAACCCCAAATCAATAT
Source organism: Triturus cristatus (assembly GCF_964204655.1). Classification (NCBI taxonomy): domain Eukaryota; kingdom Metazoa; phylum Chordata; class Amphibia; order Caudata; family Salamandridae; genus Triturus; species Triturus cristatus. Next base: position 187,758,084 of record NC_140587.1, read on the forward strand.
ATCTAGTGCACAGAATGGAGATAAAGCCACACCTAGGATTGCTGAGGAGCAGTACTGCGAGCTTGCAAGAATTTGGCTACAAAATGTAGTATAATCCAGGCAAAAGCAATGCTGTGGCAGATTTCTTGTCCAGAGTGCTTCTGAATGATGCTGATGGTGAAGATGGTGAGAAAATGTGTTTGACTGACAAAATTGAGGACATGACGAATGGGGCCCTTCAAGAGGATGAATGGGTGGTGTTACAATCCCCTCCTGCGCCCTCTCTGTCACGACCCCTTCTTAAACTCCCTGCATAGTGGTATAGCATGCAGGGCTCATGTTGCTTTATCCCTATGGCACTTTATGGCACGCTATGATATCATGTCTTTTGTTTCTCCAGCAACCTCAGGACTAATGTTTCCTACAGCATCCTCATGATCGATGCTCCTCCAGCACCCTCATGACTGATGCTCCCCTATCACCCTCATGACCGCTGCTTTCCCAAAACCCATAATCCCATTGCACCTGAACCCCTGTAAGCTTCCCCCAGAACCCCTTGAGCAAATGGCAAACCTTGCATTTGCTCTTTCTGGGGCTTTGGTGTTGTTTTCCATTATGCAAGTTTGAGCAAAAATAATACATGTGTTTCCTGTTATTTGGTTCCGCTCAACAAGTTACACCTGCTCATTTGATAAGGTCAAAGAGAGTGTACTAACACATGTTTTCTCCAAGGTTTACGAACCTTCCAGATGACCATGTGCTCCACATGCTGCACATGATCTAGCTACATCCATTGAGCCTTCGAGTGGGGACCCCACCCAACCCCGAATTGTGGTTTGGTCTTGCTTACTGTGGAATAAGCTTCACCCTTGAAACTCACCTGAAGAATTCTGCCGGAACCGGGAAGTGTGCCAGTCTCACTCAAGTCTGTCCAAACCTGTGGTTCCTGAAGCACTGGCTTCCCTGATGTCTTCCTCCTACTCCCTCCTGCACAGCTACTCTGAGCCTCCCGCGACTCCCCGAGTCAAAGCCTCGAGATCTTTTTCGAACGTCAGTCAAGTGGAAGAAATAGGCTAAGTATTGATATCAGGCTAGTGCACACTAGACCTCCTATAGTAGTAAACAGTACCAAGTATCCCGGTCTTCAAAGACTACAGACTTTTCCTACACGTCCTCTCTGTAATTTACTCCAGCGCTTCTTGTGGGTTTATACTCCGGACCCTTCCTGCAACCTTGGCACCAGAGCTGTGTCGCACAAGGATTAAAGACTTGAGTTTCATGTTTCTCTGATGAACAGCAGTGCCTAGAGAAAGCACTTCTGAGTTCTTGAAATATGCATGAACCTTTTACACCACCCTGTGTTCCAAATCCTTGGGAGTGTAAGTAACTCCAACCTTTGCTCCAAGTGTATCTTTGGGAGTGCAAGTAACTCTGACTTCGCTCCAAGTGTATCATGAGGAGTGCAAGTAACTCCAGACTTTGTTCCAAGTGTATCTTTGGGAGTGCAAGTAACTCCACACTGTGTTTCGAGTGTGTCCTTGGGAGTGCAAATAACTCTAACCTATGTTCCAAGATTATCGCTGGGATTGCCAATAAATCCAATCTGCATTTCAAGTTTACACCTTCGAGAGCCACACTTCAATCTGTGATTTTGGTTATTCTGCTTTCATGCCGAGCTGCTGAAGAAGAAACCTGTAAGTTTATGTCACTGAAGTTAATGCATGTTCATTGTATGTAGAGACCTGTTAGTGTACTGATACACTAACACTGTGCACTGTACTTTTTATTTCCAGTGCACTGCATCATCGCAAAGTCTGAGGTTCTGGTCCAGTGCAAATGTACCTGGCAAACGTAGAAGGTCTCAGAAGTGACAAAACCTGATGCACAGTGTCACACAGCTGCAGAGCAGAACCAGTACTGCTCTCTTTTCTTATTTTATCCCAACCCCTCTTCCCCCAGGAGACAGTGTGGGATCTAAGGTTTCGGTTCCTTGACATGCATTGCCCAGTGAGAGATAGGATGTCCAGCATTAGCTCCAGTGTCATCTCCATGGTTGGGATCAGGTGAGTGTATGACAGATGGAAAGTTTGAACAAGGATGAAGTTTTGAAACATTTTATGCTACGGATCATACAGTGGTGGCCCAATTTCAATAATGGTAGTCAGGATGTCAGACCTTATGCACAATTGCTTCAGAATAAGCTTGTGATTAAAGTTTGCAACAAGCCTTTTGCTTGTTGCGACTTCCCTAAGGAAAAAGATTTTAGAGTTATCATATGAGGGCCACATAGCCATTTGAGCAATGAAAGAAGGGTGTGAGTACATTTTGGGGGCATTGATTTGACAAGGACATTCAGTGTTTTGTAAGAGACTTTGGGCCATGCATTTTACAAAACCTTCTCCAGTCGTCTATGTTGATGTTCCCTCAAATTAATGGTCAAAATAAGCTTTAGACACTGCTAGACCTATAAAGGTTTTGGAGAAAACTGAAAATATGGTATTTTATTTATAGAATACATGTCCAGATGGTCTGAAGTTGATTTTGTAAATAGTGTCAAAACTGGTACTGTTATTCAATTTTTGAATAAAGTATTCTTGAGTGAAAGATGCCAGAAAGAAATCATAATCGACAATGGCATCCAGTTCATTTCTGAAAAGATGAGAATATTTTAATGCACCCTTGGGATCAAACATACTAGGATATCCCTATACCATCCCAGAAGTTATGGTTTGGCTGGGCATTTTAACAGCACCTTAAAGTACTAGTTACAACTAGCATTGGTGAGCAAGTTGATTTGGAGATCTGTTAGGAAAAACATGTTGTGGACCTGTAGGACCACATGAAAATATCTGCAGGTGTGTCACCATTAGAGAGGGCATGTTCCTGGTTCCAAACTTAACAGAGTGGATCGAGAAGGATGCAGGTAATTCTTCAAGTTTAGCAAGTATAACTGATGTGAGTAAAAATGTGTAGTGTGGGTATGAGTATTCTTATGAGAAAACAGGCTTACAGAATGTGATGATGGAATGTTGGATCTGGATCAGAGACCTGGTTATGTGTCAAAGGGGAATCTACGTTTTCTGCTCCTGTACAAACAGTATGTGTACAGTGTAGGTTGTAAATACCAGTGACAGTGAAAATGGGGGTCTCTGGTTGGCAGTGGTTTGCACCCTCTCCAACAAGGGACCCTTCCTTCTAGTAAGGATGAGCTAAGTGCACACCTAAGTGTGTCTGTGCTCACCCTCTGGTAGCTCAGCACAGAGCAGTCAGACTAAACTACAGAGGTAATGTGTAGAACATTTTGTTCATACATATAGTAACACAGCAAAAACACCATAAAAATACTCCACACCAGTTTAAAATATTAGCAAATATTTATCTAATGAAAAAACAAGACCAAACATTACACAAATCCAACATACTGACATCTAGAAATTATTAAACATAAATTTAAATCAGTTCAGTTCATAGAAACTTATGATGCGTCACTTTTGGAGCAAAGCACCTGGGGTGTGTCAAAATAACTGATGAACGACAGGTGCAGGGGAGGTGAGGTGCCGGAACACAGAGATGCATCGGTTCCTTACTCTCAGAGAAGGTGACACGTTGGTTCCTTCCTCAAGTTATGTGTCGGGATCCTTACTGCTATGCAGGAAAGGTGATGGGTCAGTTTCCTTCTGTGAGGGGAGGTGATTCGTCCTTGGTTCCTTACTGCAGGGCTTCGTTGATGAAGATTTTGGGCACAGGTGCGATGTGTGAGAAAATCCAAGGGCGTGGGTCCATGCTGCAGCGATTGCGTCGCTGCGTTGATTTAGGCAGCCGCAGACAGGTCATGTGGCGAGCGCAAGGTGAGTGGCTTTATTTATTTTTTATTTAAATTTGCCTATGCCATCGTCTTTCGACTTATCCCCCACTGCCCTGCCGCACCACCTGTGCCGACCGCGCCTGCCTCGAATGCTCTTTATATGTGACAAAAGCTCGAGCTTTTCGTAAAGCAGCTCTTGCCTAAGGTTCAGTTGCATCTCACCTTAATGCCCTTCCTTGACCTCTAGGACAAGGGAGGCATGCTGCATGCTAAACAGTATCCTCACAAAACCAAAGACACTTTACCCACTGTGCACACGCGCATTTCACCGTGCATTAAGCATGTCACTTGTTCTGTAAGTATCAACAGTACAAGCAAAGAGGGCACCCAGGAGATAGTTAAACATCAGATTACTTACAAATGATGCATCTGGCTCATTTCCCTGTGTGGGCACGGCTTGTGCAGCACCTCCTCTCTAGCTGCTGTGAGGCAGGCCCAGCTCCCCACCGCCACCACTCTGGCACCCCGACATAAAAAATGCATGGAGCTTAAAAGTCTGATTGGGTTTTGCTTTATTATTTAATTTGGAAATATCCCTCTTACTTCTTAATAGGCCCGTTTAATCGTCTGCAGGAGGGAAAAATACACCAATAAAAGTGTTTATTGCAGGAATTACTCTTTGCCACTGCAATCTGAATTTAAAAAACACAATAAAGGCTGCATTTTCAAATCCACTACTCTCCTGCCAAGGTCAATTAACTTTCCTTTTTTTTCTTTTTCTGATTTTGTCATGAAAGGGCAACCATATATGAGCTTTCTCTACTCATGAAAAAAAAAAAAGATATTTAAACTCGTGGTGCAGATGCCTTATGAGCAGGTTGGCTGTGGCGCTCTCACATGTGCCTTTCTAGGTTTTATATTAAGGTATAGATGCAGAAATGTCACCAGCAGGTTTAAGTAGCTTTAAATATCTGATTCGGTCAACACAGAATACATGTTGGCATTAGTATACATTTTTATACAACAAGGATGGCTTTTATTATTTTAGCTCACAATACGTAGCGATTTCTAGGAAACTCTTGTCTTGCATGGGACACTAAACCATTTATGGTATAATAACTAAAAAAGAAACTCAAAGTGTTCTAGGACTTGTGCTGATTATTTTTTGCAGTGTCTCTCGTCGCAAGGAAATTCATAAGCAGTGTCTGATTTGTGATTCAAGACTTTTATTTGAGTTGTGATGCATGTATAAATCTGTTGAAGTGCAAAAATGGCACATGGTAGAATTTGCAGAATTGCTGCTTGTAAGAAACTGGGTCATTGGTTGGAGGGGTGAGAATTCTTCTCAAACAACAACTGCAATCGGCGTCAAGGTGAACTACAAAAATGACTAAATTAACCTGTGCTTAACACAAAAGCAGCCAGCTTTACCCCGCAGGCACTATGTTAAGTATTTATGCAGCACACAAACAGTAACACAGTGAAAACACAACACAAGAAAAATCCCACACTAATTTTGATAGATAGAGAGCATTTTCTTAAATAAAATGATACCAAAACAACAAAATTCAATGCAGTTTTAAAGTTTTAGGAAGGCATAGCGTCTCAAAGCACAGAGAGCAAGCCATGGTCATCTGGTTGTGCTGGACCTGGGGAAAGTCACAAGTGCAGGCCAACCACAATGGCGGCATGGGGCAGAACAGGGACCAGGTTACTCTTGCTGCAAATGTTACGTTCTCAAAGTCCGGTGCGAAGAGTCCAGAACTTCAGGATTCTTCCTTTTCTTCTAGAATGCACTCTGATGCCAACCAAGGGTCCAGGACCTAGGGAGCCACCTCTTGGGGATCAGGGACTTACTCTAGCACAGGCCAAAATGTCTCAGGAAGGTCCAATTGCAGGCTCAGGCAGGTCCAGTTGCAGGTCTAACCAGGTCAAGTTTCAGCAGGTCAGCTGCGCAGTTGCAGGGAGGACTCTGGACATTGTGGTGTTCCTGTAGCTCAAAACAGGAGGTCAGCCAACTGACCCTTGGAGTCACTCAACCTGGGATGAAGGGAGCAGGTCCAGTCTTCCTTCACAGAGAGAAGGACATGTTTCATGTAGTGGGGCACTCATCTGGGACACAAAGTAAGCCTCAAGCAGCAGGGCAGTCTTCTGAAACAAAGGCAAGCCTCAAGCAGTGGGGCAGTCCTCTGAGGAACATGGTAAGCCTGAAGTAGCAGAGAGGTCATCAGGAAAACAAGGCAAGGGTCAAGCAGAAGGTCAGTCCTCCGGGGAACAAGGTAAGCCTTGTGCAGCAGGGCAGTCCTCTGAAGAACATAGGAAGGCTCAAGCTGTAGGGCAGTTCTCCGAAGTACAAGGTAGACCTGAAGCAGACAGGCAGTCCTCATGGGAATAAGACAAGCCTAAAGCAGCAGGGCAGTCCTCTGGAAAACAAGGCAGGCCTCACGCAGCAGGGCAGTCCTCTGAGGATCAAGGCAAGCCTCAAGCCGCAGGGCAGTCCTCTGGGGAGCAAGACAAGCATCAAGCAGCAGGGCAGACCTTTGGGGAACAAGACAGTCCTTCTTCCGTAATGCTCACAGTTCCAGGAGGGTACTCAAGAGCCTATCTGGGGTCCAACACCTGGTGCCAGCCGTTTAAAGTGGCGGAAACGTCTAAATACCCCCAGAACTGGTTCTGGAAAGTTCCTTCCCCTGCCAAGACTCCAAGAAGTATAGGGTCACAAAATACAAGTGTTAGGTTACCTTGTGTGAGCTGGAGGCAAGCCCCTTGACATTTAAGTGGAGCAGGGAATCGCTCTGCCCCCACCATTCTAGAAGAATGTCTCACCCTGCCTGCATCTGGTCCCCTATTGTTTACTGTCTGGGCCCAATATGCATTTTTGCTGGGGGAGTCATTACAAGGCCCAGGCAGCCAGAATCCTCCTGAGAAAGCCTTAGAAGCTTTTGGGGAGCAAATTGTCAAGTTTCTGAAAAGTCACATTTTCAAAATTGTAATCTATAATCCTATTATTACATTAAAGACGGTGTTAACTTATCATTATGTGAGCCCAAACATGATATTTCTACCTGCTTCCAATCAAATGTTAGCAATTATCAATGGTAATAAGGTAACCCAGTGATATTCTATGGGAGAGAGTAATGAGTAATGAATCTAAGAGCTTTTCACTGGCCTGACATGTAAAACTGAAAAACACATGTTCTACTTTTTAAATTCAATGCACCCAATTCTGTGGGCTCTGTAGGGCCTACCTTACGGGTGACATATGTATTAAAACGGAAGGTTTAGACTTGGCAAAAGGCTTATTTTGCCAGATTGATTTAGCAATTTAAAGAATGCTAGGCATGAGACATGTTTTTCAGCGCTGCTTTAGATTTTGGAACGATGAGTACTGTTGGTCCACTAGTAGCATATAAATAACATGCCCTGGATACATGTAGTAACATATACTAAGGACTTAAAAGTAAATTAAATGTGCCAATTAGGAGTAGGCCAATTTTACCATGTTTTAGGGAGAGATAACAAGCATTTTAACACTGGTTAGCAGTGATACTAATGCTAACAAAAATAAATTCAGCAAACAGGAGGGATGAAGGCAAAATGTTTGGGGTGACCCTGAAGAGAGTGTCAAGTTCAAAAGTGCTCCTTTAATTTTTAGTGAGGGAGGCAATCCTTTTATGAATCCCCCCATCCTTGCATTCACATTCACAGAATGCTAGCAAGGCAGCCCCAGTTTTTAAATGAGCAGAAGCCGTAATGCTTAAAATAATTAGACATAACACAAATGGACGTGTGACATCACATAACAGAAGCTGTCTACTGCTGTAATTGCAGCCAGCTTCCACTTTGTAGACCGATACCACTCTCTTTGAGGTGCTGGGATCCATTAATTTGCACAACCATTGATACATCTTGTTGCAATTTGTAAAGAGTGTGGGATGTCCCTTTCATTCCACCCTTCTCTCTAAACCTTAATGTATCACAATGTGCACATTGTGTGTTGTACATACATTTTGAAGTTGCAAAGCCTTTTTTTGTGAATCGCATACTTTGCTACTACATTAACCATTGATACATTTGGGTTCGAATGCCCATATGTCGCAGCATACAAAGTACTGTTAACTAAAATGTGCAGTCTGTCTAAAATTGTTGCTAATGCCATGAAGACACTTGCCAAATGCAGGCATGTGTTTGTGTGTGCGTGCGTGTGTGTGTGCGTAATGAGGACCAGATCTGTCCTCATAACATGGGTAAACCCTGACAGAACCAGGCAAACATTATCTTTTTGAGAACCGGTGTGTTAGAAGGACCTGTCCCGGTAGTGTGCTTAGGTACGTTCGAGTGAGTGTATGAACAAACGAAAAGTGCACTTACATTTGCCTCAGCCCGCTTTAAAACCTACCCTACTATCAAAGCGTGTGTGGAGTTAGAATAGTAAATACACACTTCATTACGGGAAATGTCAATTCCTCAGAATAATATGTATGTTATGTGTGTGTGTTTATTTAGTCCCACTTAATACCAGGGCAGGACTGCTGGACTGCTTTCTCTCTACCTTCCCTTTCTTTCTTACGCTTTAGTGAAATCTCCCCGTTCCGGAGCTAGGAAAAGTGATATGGGCACTAGGAGAGACCCTGAGCTTTCAAAACCAGCATCCAAGGGCTCCAGCCCCACCAGGGAAATGCCCCGTGGAATAAAAGGTCTGTGCGACCCGGCCTAATGTGGAAGAAGTTCGGGCCTTATGAAGAATGTTGCTTGCACTCTCTCACAAGGGCACGTTATCTGCTGTCACTGCTGTAATGAGCTCTCACTTCGATTATGGTACTGCTCTTCATTTAAAATCCCAGAGTTTTTTCTTACTCAGCTCCAACTTCTTCAGAAAACAGCAGGTATGATGAACTCAAGCAGAGAACATTTACTACACTTCTCACCACCTCTGTGATCTTCACTGGATTCCACATCTTTCACTGTGCGCTCCACACACTGTCAATCAAACAGACAATGAGCAGTGGTTTGGTTTTCTCAAGAAGAAGTCAATAGCTTTACATCAGGTCCGACCATGGTTGGACTGGAACCCAAAGCAACGCTTGCAATTTTGTCAGACCAGCGCCCGGGGGCGGGGGGAGGGTACAAGTTTGAAGCTCCGCTGCATTTGTTACTGGGGCGCGATATTGTAGCACCACTGGAAAACCAGCCACCACTCGTGCAAAACAGGCCCCCACCCTTTCAGCTTTTCGGGGAAACGCCCGATGCCCGCTACGGCCAGTCCAACCCTGGGTTGGATGCTGTGCTGTGTCCATCAGAGCCTCATCCTTATACACAAGTGGAGGCCTCAGAGTCACCAGAATCCCCAGACCTCATTGGAACCCTACACTTTTTACAAAAAAAACATAGAAAATACAGTACGATGTTGTGTAAATGAGATTATATGTTTTCTACTGTAGCATATTATGGAAATATTTTGAGAGACTGTAGAGCTTGCAAACACTTCAATCATCTATGCCACAGAACAGTACTATTAAGTAAACACAGTAGCAAATTGGTGGTTTTAAGTTGGAAATAGTATGCAGATGAGCAGGGCACTGTTGGGGCCCCCGAGTTGCAGTGGCGTAACACAAAATGATGAGGCCCCCTGCGGAATGTGCTGAGGGCTCCTGAGTACCCCATATCATAGAGATATTCATTGGCCTTGGGCTGACTGAAGGGGTTTGGGGGACGGCCCTTGAAGGCTTGCAGCTCCCTGGAGGGTTGGGGCCTCCCAGCACCTCAGGGACTACAGGGGCCTGCCATACGCCCCTGGATCTATCGCACTAGAAGTTGAACATGCATGAGCTGAAAATGGCAGAGCACATTTTACAGACTGAGGCAGCCTGTCAATTAATGAAGGGAGCACTGACTGGGGCAATTAGGTGGTACCAGAAAGGAGTGAGAGGTGTGGCCTTAGCCAGCCTCTCAAAAGGAGGAATACCATTCACCACCTATTGGTGGAGATGTCCTAATGTCACTAGCATCTATTGTAAGTCTGCTGCATCCTCTAATTATGTGCAAAACTTCTGAATTTTAAAAGGACGATTAGTCCAGTTTAATTAGTCATAACCCTTTATTAGGAAAACAGGAGAGAGAGAGAGAAAAAAAGTGTTTAAAATAAAAACAAATTAAGGGCACTTGCTGATAAAAAGTAAATATGTATACTACATGTTTGTATGTGAACTACCTCCTGTTTGATATTCATAGAAGGCTGAGGTTTACTGCTAAAAATGTTATTTTCACTGCTGTCAAGCTTCAGAGTCACCAATAAGATCTTATTTTCATTGAATTGATTTATTTTAAATCAAGCACTGGCATTTCTTCCATTCCTCATTCTTTTCAGCGAGCTGCTGTTAGAACTAGGACAGTACAATGCACTACTACTGAGTATTGTATTTAACTAGGGCGGTCATTAGAAAAGAATAACACTTGTGTGGTCTGCTGTTCCTTGGTGGACAATGGCCAGTGGCAGTATGATATATACAAACTTTTAAACTCAAGCATGATCCCTGAGGACTTTCTAGAACACATTTAAACTCTCGCACCTCACACAGACCCGGGGAATCACACGTCCCAGTGCCACGCTTCCCAGGCTAGTGTCAGCCACAGGGACTAGGGCTGCGTCCTTCTCCACCAAGAATAAGCCCGCACAGGGGTCCCCGAAAGATTACTGCAATGGTACCGAAGCAGCACCCGATCTTCCTCGACCAGAGCAATCCCTTCTGTTCCTCCTCAACCAGACAAGGGACTTATTTGAGGGCTCTGAGACCTCCATATGCACACAGAATGGGTGGGGGCTTCAGCCTCAAGCTACAGGCACCTTCTTTCCACACACACCTCCATCATATCCAAGAATATATCCTTGCCAGCTTAGCGTCTGTACACAGGACTGAACACTTGCCTAGTAGTCTTGGGCTCTGATTGGAAACACAAAGCCCTCAAAGATGGAGGAACGCTTTGTGCCATGACAAGGTCTGCCTAGTCCATGTCTCCTGTTGCCTTTTTCTCTAACAGTGCAGGAAGCACCTACAGGACAGAAGTGACCTCACCAGTGCCAGTCTCGGGATCCTCTACTATCAGAGCAGTCAACCTCTCTGACTGTGGCATGCATCCACCTGCTACTCCTTACTCTCCACGGGTCTCTGAACCACAGCTTCTGGATCAGTAACTTCAGAGACCTGCACCAGGGTAAAATTAGTGAGTGCACTCTCTCCACCTGCATCGGCTGACTGACTAGGATGCATCCAAAGGTAAGGTTTGGACAAACACCTCCCTCCCATCTAAAGTGACCACGGCCATAAGGTACCCATTTTCCCCACTATGGACATTTCTTACCCCCCAGATCTGACCCTCCTAGAAGTCTCCTGGGGAAACCAGCTGTTCCCTGACCTGAGTCCATCAGCCACATAAGTCCCTCAGAGTAGTCATAGGGACCTCGTTCACTGCCCACTAGTGGGGACCTTCTTTTTGGGGATACGGATGGAAGCAGTCAAAGCATCAGACCTTCTGAAAGTACATCCTTGTCTCCTTTATCCCAACCTATCTTCGATACTGAAATGGTATGGTACTCTGCTCCCTTTTCTCTAGTTTAAGGCCCTACCTACCTTCCTTGCGTTTATCTCCCTGACACTCTGGTGCCTACTCAAAGGTCAGCCAGCTTATTTTGCTTGCTGGAAATCAGTCCACAAAATGTGGCACAACTCCTAAAAACATTACTCCACATGTGCTCCATCATAATCAAATGTATGTACTTTGCTGCCCTCAAAGCAGCCCTCCAGTGACTTTAGGGAGATTTTACCATAATCCTACCATGACTTCTGAGACGCTGCATTTAAAGTTTCCTCCAGGTAATGAAGGATTTTTTGTTCCCACCAAACTCTGAATGAGGTCCTTAGTCTTTTTTTTATGAAGGTCCAAAGCCTCAAGCAGGGTAAGTACAGCCCATGCTAAGGCCAAGCCATGGTTAGATACTTGATTTACATGGTCCTGCAGTATTCTTGATTTTCCAGCCCAAAAACCTTTTAGCTGGACACACCATCTAATCTTGGTTATCAAATGAGTGTCTTTTTGGGAAGCGTTGTACTTTGTCTGTCCCTCTGAAGGCTGAAAAATACTTAAGTCCTAACTTCTTCCAGATGGAGGACACCTTACTCCTGGTCAGTCATACAGCTCACAGACTGTTAGGAATAGTTTAGAGGAGCCCAGGCCACAGATGGAAGTGAAAGACAAGCTCAACCACTCAATCCAGCGAGGACTCAAGCAAAGTCCAGTGCAGTCCACTTCTAGCTGGTACCTTCACTGAGGAGTCCCTCTCTTATAATGTATGTCCCTGAGTTTGCAGAAGGCCAGCAAATCTGACAGTAAAGAATCACTTTAAGTTCTTTGGTTCAATGGAGAGCAGGGCCAAGCCTCTGTTCTCTTCCAAATACACACGCTAACATTATCTTCCTCTTCCCCAGACCAGCTGTGTTCTGAGGAGAAACTGATCCAGCGGTAATTACCTGGTAATTTCCCTATTCAAAACCACATTACCTATTGTTGACCACTGTAAAGGGTGAAATGATGGACCTTTTGATGACCGTGTTTCACCAAACAGGAGACTTTACATAAATATGAAAATTAAATGCCAACAATATTTAAGTCAATAATGAGAGTGGTGAGTTATTTTAAAGGGTTTTAATTTAAGTCAAAAGTTAAGGTTCTCTGACTCTTTATTCATTAGTCAAAAATCAATCAGGTTACAGAATTGAAAAATAGGAAAAATAGCATTAATACAGAACATATTACAGTCTGCATATAAGCATCACATATAGGAAGGGAAATGTGGCGCAAATTGTCAGTCAAAACTCTTAAAGAGTTTCTAAGAAAAAGAGTAAGTCTTACAAGGTTAATCAATAATTAATAATGGCAAAAATCTCCCATAAAGAGAAATAAATGCAGATTACCACCTAAAATCTAAATCTGTTCTGATCCTTTCAGCTCTTTCTCTGCCTCGCTGTGCTAGTCTGTGTCTCTTTCTCGTTGCAAAATAACCCACAGATGACAGCCCCTCCTCTCTCCTCCCCGTCTCTGTGTCCAGCACAGAAACTGGGCCTGGCCTTCAGAAAAAAAAGAAAAAAGAGGCACTCCTCCGACTTGTAAGCCATATTTCAAGCAAAAGTTCATGTGCTCGGTCCTCATAGCTGATCCAAACAGAACTTCAAGACACATCATCTCCCCATGGGCTGACTGGATACGTCATTAATCAGGCGTGTTCTTGTTCAAATTTCAGTCTTGTGAATTATGAAAAAAAAGTGTGCTCTTCTCTCCACATTTAAACAGGCTACAAAAAATATGCAACATAGTGAAGGTCGAACGGAAACCGGATGGTGTGATCTATTAACAAAGCCCTTTCATTGAAAGTTGGTAGGGAAGAGGAGCACCTTCCATTGAAAATGTTCAAGGGCAAAAACTGCAGTTAGCTGAGTCCACTAAAGCAAACTGAAATCACGTGGTTTTCTACACTGTGAAACACAATTCAGCACATTTCTACTCTTGCAAAAATACATGTTAATTCAGTGCAATTATATGCGATTTTGAAAGTACAAATACAATTTCTAAATTAATGTGCATTCTGCAGTGAGATTACATATGGATTAATCACATATAAACATGGCTGTTCAACTAATTGAGCATGTTTTCACATGAAAGCACCTCCAAACTGAAGCATTCTGATCAGGCCTATGTTTTCATCTTGCTTGCGCCACAATCTGCGTGCCATTTTAGAACTCATGTCTGCAGCTTTTTGTCATATAATAATGCATACATTTTAGAAGTGAAATCTAAGCTCCATCAATAGCATTGTGTACCATTTTTCTAATTTGGGTCATTAGGACATGATTGTTTTAAGTCTTAATCCAATTGTCCAAAAATCCCACAATTCACCCAGCACTTATTTACAGTGCTTCCTCGCTGTTTACTGCAATAGAATGCTGGAAGCTCTGTTCTAGATCCGTTCCAAAATGGCAGGAGCCTTGTCCCCGTGTGCAGAGCTCTGAATACTGACCCAAGGGCTGCCCATTGGAGAGAAGGGAACTTCCCCAGAAAACCTGCCCTGGCTGGTTCTGAGGCCAGCTCGACTTTGGTCCAGAGCACAACAGCACGTTTGCTGCTTAGGACACTGAAGTATCGATCTGTGTCTGGGTCAGTGGCCGCTCTGCATTGGCTCTCAGATAAACAAAGAATTCAAATTAAGTCCCTCTGTATCGCTCATAGCACATATCACAAAAAGGGCCCTCAACTACTCCAGCGCATGATGCGACCCCACAGGCCTTTGAGACCCCTGAGGCCTTCCTCTTTAAACTTGGCTGAAATCCCAAGGATGCGGGAAGTAAGAAGTGGAGGCAGGCCCTTCTCTTTCCTATTGGCAAAACAATATGCCCATTACAATAAGAAAGACTGAGGAAGCAAGCAGTTTAAGGAAACTATTAATATACATCGCTATTTGCATAATTGGGACTTAATAAATACTGAATTATGCTTTTGAGCGCTGGGAGACCCTATGGGTAGATATGCACTATATAACTATACATCGATTGAATTGAACTCCCTCTGTTGTAAGAGTTGACAGGTCAGATGGGTTCTTGTTGGATGGGAGCAGAGCAGCTTCAAATGCACAGTTTACCATACATATGGTACTCTGGAAAGTTTCAGCTATTTGTTTAATTAAGGTCACTTTCTGTTCCTCTCCACTTCTCTCTCCCATACGGCAAGGTAAGTACCTGTGAGTGGACTGTGATTAGCTCCAGCTGCCTTCCGGCCAGCAGAACAAAGCTATTGTTCTCTCTGTCATGAAAGGATATTTCACGCCTCATTAAAAGCTAATGAATGCCACTGGAAGAGGGAGAAACTGGTCAAAACTAATACAATTACTGTCAGAACAGTCCAGACGGAAATTCTCGGCCAGGTTTCTTTTAGATGGAACTTAAACAGCCCAAAATTAGTTTTGACCTATTTGGGCTCTATTAGTGAGGTGCAGCTGAGGTCCAATGGCACAAGAAGCACAGAGCCCATAGATGGGCATACTTGTCACACCTAGGGCATCTCACTTAGAAAAACACAAACGTGATTGATAGAATGTTTGAATTAAATTCAGCCACTGGGAATTACTCAGACCCACTGTAGTCCATCATGTTTTAGCCCAGGATGCCTCTCTAGAGAACAACCATACGCAAATCAGACTTGGTCGGGCTATACACGCACCAGGATGTCTTGAGGGCTTTAGCTATACGCTATCTGCCCACAAAGTGAAGTCCATATTTCATATATGTAACCTCACAATGTCTATTTTTGATTTCAAAATGTTTAGGGGCTGATTACAATCCCATTTGGTAGGGCTACAAATTGGATTTGCGCTTGACTGCGGAATCAAACCAATCACTGGAATTACCAGTCGCGGAGTCGGTATTGCTTCCTAGTGTGGGGCAGGACCTTGTAGGATGCTATTTGGTTCCATTTGATTAATTTTCTGCTAATAACAGAATTTAAAAGTGGTGGGCGTGTTACGGTTAGGAGGATGATCGCTAGGGACTTTAAGCTTGCGGAAGACAGCTTCATGGTTTGTTCAAATTAAAGGCAGGACTTTCTCAAAGCTCAAATCGGGATAACTGGTAAACACTCCATCGAGTGTGTGGTTGGCCTGGTGGGAGGCAAATTCACTATTTGTGAGAGGTCAAAGCTCAGCAGGCTGTCGACTAGGTGCTCGGTATCTCTATTTTTGGACAGCTCAAGACATTTTACATCTCTCAAGATGGTAAAATTAGGGAAGCCCATACAGGATTCTGTAAAATCTCATTAAAGTGTGGATACATTTTTCTGTAGGCCCAGGCCGGTAGTAAATGAACAAATGCCATTAAAGGCACTGATTTATTTATTTTTAAGTTAAACATAAGGGCTTCAACGGTCTAAGGGGCATATTACCAAGGCGGCGCTATAAAATTATCGGCCGAAAAGCGGCGATAATTTTATTGTCTTATCAGCAAAGACACGCTATCGCGTGTTTTGCTGACTTAGCGCCCGTTTCCAGCACGCCTAACTTTGCATTGCTAATGAGATGCAAAGTAGGCGTGGCTGTGAAACCAACCAGGGAAAATATCGCGAAGGCAACTTCGCGATATTAACAAGGAAGGGTAGCGATTATTTAAATCGCGTTAAGTATGCCTTAACGTAGGAATTTTACGTCTGTTAAATTCCTACAAAAAGTTGCAAAATGTTCAATAAACTTTTGTGGAGGTTGCAAAAAAACTTTGCATCTTTGCATTAGGTGACAGTAGCGTGTTTGGATTCTAAATGCAAAGCACTTTCCAGTGTTAATTCTGTGTGATATTTTGTTTCGTTAAAAAACAGTCAGCAAGTGTTCAAGCACCACATTTGCCTACTTCTTAGTCATGTCCCAGCTTCTCAACCTTCTGTTTGTCCCTCCCATGGAGCACAGCCTCTTTAAGGTATGTGTGCTTGACAGATGTATGTGCTCTGTGTTAGGGAACTACTTTTTCTTTTAGTTTAGGCACTTACAGAGAGTACATGTGTTTACGAACCACCTCCCCCATACACTTCTGTCCCCTTAGGCTGGTGCCTGTTCCCATCATCAGGGATGCTGTGCAGCATGGCTAAACACCATTGGCATAACCAATAGGTCACGAAAGCGTGGCCTATTGGCTTTGCCAATGCTTGTTGTTGCTGCAGTTGGATGACAGTTGCAACAGCTTGTGTTCTTTTCACATCAGGGCATATTTGGTTCATAGGGGCCACATGTATTAAGTATTTTTATGGTCGGAAATGGCCGATCAGTCCATTTCCGACCGTTAAAATGCTTTTACATATGTGTGAAACACAAATTGCGATTCGGTAACACTTTACAGAATCGCAATTTGTGTTTGTGATTCGATATTTGGAAGGGGCGTGTTTAGGGCGTCCCTTCCAAATACCGAATCTTAATGGGATGTGTGAATGTTTAGCGACCGAATTACGGTCGCACAACATTCAGATTTTACCGATTCCTTGAAGGAGATGGTAGTCCATTCGCAAATGGGAAGGAGTCCCCAGGGGGCCCCCTCCCCTTTGAGAATGGAAAAAAAAATTAGCAGCAGGCAGTGGTCCCACGGACAAATGGCAAATGGGAAGGAGTCCCCAGGGGGCCCCCTCCCCTTTGAGAATGGAAAAAAAAATTAGCAGCAGGCAGTGGTCCCACGGACCACTAACTGCTCTTAAAAAATGAAACTGCAAAGTTTAATTTTTAATTTTTAAATGCATCCTGGTTTCCTTTAAGGAAAACAAGATGCATTTAAAAACAAAAAAGACTTATTTATTTAAAAGCAATCACAGACATGGTGGTCTGCTGATCTCAGCAGGCCACCATCCCTGTGATGGCGTAGATTCCTAATAACTCGCTAATTGCGACGTACCTCATTAATTTGAATGAGGTAGGTCTATTTGCGACTCATTATGAATCGCTAATGAAACTGAAAAGAGTTTCATACATTAGGTAGAGATTACCTAATTGAGTATTGGAGAAAATCGCAATTAGGTAATCGCTACTTGAAATAATGATGTGGCCTTTAGTGACTATGTTGACCCGTGGTGCTAGATGTTTACCATCCATTCCATAATGCACTTTGTTCCTGAGGTGAAGCAGAATGATGGCATTGACTATGGTGACAAAAGTACAGGGCAAGACTGGGCAACCAACCAAAAAAACACTAAAACCAGCCTACCTCCCAATATCTCCTCATGCAATCTCTTCCTATCCATCTCTCCCGCCCCTGCTGTCCTGCTTATCTTCTCCCACTCTTCCGATTTACTCACCTGTTATCAGGAGAGAACCCAGTGCTTCATCTTCAAAGAACATGGGGGCATATCAACAACAACCGGCGATAATTATCGCTCAGCGCTCTTAGCGTGAGGATAATTATCGCCGGCTAGCGTGAATTTTTATCGCTGAGATAGCGTGCTATTAGCAACGCTTATCTCAATAGCGATAAAAATCTACACGCTAACATGCTAACGTGAGATTATCGCTGGAAACCCAGCGATAATCTCACGTTACCTTGTTGATAGGGACAGGCAAACTTAGCCATGATATCCTCCTTCCATCGGATATCATGGCTAAGTCTGAAAATTAGCAGACGTAAAAAAGCAGCGTTAACCGCGGTTAGCGCTGCTTTTTTTGTCTCTAACAGGGTTAGCGACATTCTTGATAATAGGAGAAATGTCGCTTAGCGACATTCCTCCTATTATTTTACTCTGGAACGCCCCCTTTGCATCTCATTAGAGATGCAAGGGGAAGCGTAGAGTAAAAGGGTGCTAACATGCAAATTTGCCTGACATTGCACGCACCTTTCCCCTCCTGAGGCGGAAGCCGGGAAGTCTCTTGTCTTTCCCTGTTTTACAATCGTGTTTTTAACATTTTGATATTCGCTACTTGTATATTTCACACCTGATCTTAATAGGTGTGTTGAGACCCCCCAGCGCTCAGCAGCGCCTAGAATTCACATTTACCCCTTCCCTGCAGCTCCGGTCCCGCTCTCGGCTGAGTATTGACGCCGAGAGCGCTGGGCGCCGGTTTTGCCGGCCATCTTGGGTCGGGCTGGGTTAGTGAGGCCATCGACAGCGCTATAAAAACAGACAGTGATGGCTCCGCGCAGCGGACGCGACCAGCGGACGCGCTGGACCTGCGCCGGAGTCGTGCCAGAGTCCTGCCCGTCTGCGCCCGTCCGCGCACGACCGGGCTCAGGGCTTAGGGACTCTGGCACACGCACCTGCTATACCTCAGCGGATCTCCTAGCACTGAAATCTGACATGTATACCCTACCTCCTATTATATGTGCCACTCTCAAGGAAAATCACATCTTGCACATCTCTAGCTGTAAGAACTTAAGCCGTTCAACCCCCTTAAAGCTAGCTACCCTCAACACCAGGTCACTGCAGAAACACCACTTGGAAATCTTCACCCTTCTACAGGACGAGACTATCGATATCCTGACACTCACCGAAACCTGGCTGAGTGATGCCTCTTCCCCGGATATCATCGCCGCCCTTCCCAGTGGGTATGATATGATCTGGCATAATCGACCAGAGGGGGCCCGAGGTGGGGGTGTAGCAACGATCTTTAAAAGGCAATGTATGGTAACCAAAATCTTATCAGAGACCATAAATACCGTTGACCTACTGGGGATAAAAATTACCATGAACAACTCCTGTCTTACTATCTTAACAGTATATTGCCCACCCCAAAGTACCCCCATGTTCAATGATCTCTTTTTTCCCATTATATCAGACCTATGCACACATTATAAAAACATCCTGGTAACTGGTGACTTCAATGTCCACTGGGATAAAAGTGATCAAGATCCGTCAGTCCAGAAATTACAGACCACCATGACCGCCCTTGGATTGACACAACTTGTGGAAACTCCTACCCACATAAAAGGCCATATTTTAGATCTCATTTGGTCCTCGACACCAAAAGCGGTCATCACAAGTATTTCACCCTGTATTTGGTCGGATCACCATCTTATCTCGTATGACTTACCGCAAAATATCTACCAGGCCAAACTACCGTTAAAAACAAAAAAAGTGCGCCAATGGAAAAAAGTGAATTCTGAGACCCTAGCCAAAGCCCTGCCCAAATACAAACAGAATTTTACAACCCCTTCTGATAGTACTGACCTAGATTCAAAGTATGATATGATAATAACCACCCTTAGGCAATCAATCGATGAGCTAGCTCCTGAAAAGACACAAAAAATAAAAGGTGCAGAGAAAGGAGCCCCCTGGTTCACCGAAGATCTACGTGAACAAAAAAGAAAGCTTCGCTACCTCGAAAGATGCTGGAGGAAATCCAAAAAGGATACCGACAGGGAATCATATAGAACATCGTTTCAATTATACAAAAAGCTTATTATATCAGCCAAGAAGGATTATTATGAGACACGCATTAACAACGCTACTAACATTCAGAGAGAGACCTTCCAAATCCTGAAAGAGCTGAGTAAGAAGGAGGAAAAGGCAGATATCTTGATTGACTGCGATACCTTTCAAGGATATTTCCTCGAAAAAGTAGCGACCATCTTGTCTGATATCAAGAAGGATAACCCAGTCCCCTACATCGAACAACTGCCTCTTTCAAACTCTTCAATTCCTGTTTTTACCAGCTTCCCCGAAATTGATTCCACCATTCTGAGACAACTTGTAGTATCCACCAAATCAGGTTCCCCCGCTGATCCCTGCCCGCCCGACATCCTTCGGCTAGCAATACCGATTCTAGAAGACCAGATTTTAGATCTTTTAAACACTTCACTAGCCACTGGATCATTACCATCTATCTTCAAAGAGGCACGCGTCAGACCCCTGATAAAAAAGCCTGGAGCTGATCCAACTAGCCTGAAGAACTACAGGCCAATCTCCCAGCTGCCATTTCTGTCAAAGGTACTAGAACAGCACGTACTAAAATCCCTGTCATCCCTCCTGGAATCTCACCACCTTCTCCAGGAGCGGCAAGCTGGTTTTCGTGCCCACCATAGCACAGAACTAGTAATGCTGTCGGTACTGGATGAACTAAGATGCATGGCTGACAGTAAAAAGCCAAGCGCCCTGATATTATTAGACCTTTCAGCGGCGTTTGATACTGTCAGCCATGCACTGCTCCTGGACAGACTGGCTAGGTTTGGGATAGGAGAGCAAGCCCTCAAATGGTTAACAGCCTTCTTAACAAGAAGGACGCAGAAGATCCAGTTGGCAGACCAGGTCTCAGACGTGGGCATGTTAGCCTGTGGAGTCCCGCAGGGATCAGCGCTCTCTCCGCTCCTATTTAATCTTTACCTACAACCATTGATAGAGTCCCTGGCAAACATGAATTGTAAAGTTTTTAACTATGCCGACGATACTCAGCTGTTGCTGAGTATCGATAATACACCATCGGCTCAGTCCATGGCCCAAGACATACTACGATTTACAGTGAACTGGATGTCGTCCAATTTGCTGAAAATCAATCCAGACAAAACGGAAGTCCTCGTAATCTCAACCTCTATTTCCCCCTGGAATGATTTGTTTTGGCCACAAGAACTAGGACCTACTCCAAAACCGTGCCCTAGTGTCAAGAGTCTTGGGATGAAAATCGATCAGGAACTCTCGATGGCCAACCAAGTATCCGCTGTAGTTGGTTCCTGCACCAATCTGATCAGGCAACTACGTAAACTCGCCCCCCTGCTCTCGAGGAATATGCTGCGAACCATTGTCTCAGCCACAATAGTGTCTAGAATAGACTATGGCAATGCGTTGTACCTCGGCCTTCCAAAGAACTCCATCAACCGTCTTCAGATTATCCTAAATGACGCAGCACGTCTGATTCTTGGAATGCCGAGGCGGACTCATGCCTCCCCTCTGCTCTATAGGCTACATTGGCTGCCTATGGTGCAGAGAGTCGAATTTAAGAGTATGTGTATCTGCCACAAAGCAATCCACGGACAGGCACCAGCCTACATAAAAAAAAGGCTCGAAATATACGAACCTAAGCGCGCCCTGCGATCGTCCGGATCTTTTCTGCTATCCTGTCCACGTTTCAAGTTAACAACAAACGGAGGCAGATCTTTTTCAGTTCAGGCTCCTACCATCTGGAATAAGCTACCGGAGGCACTTCGCAGAGAACCCAATCTTCTTCATTTTAGGAAGTCCTTGAAAACCTTACTCTTTAAAGACGCATTCCCATCTCAATAGTCGGTTACTAGATCAGACACCTCTATATTCTTATTTCATCTTTGTTGCTGTACTTGGTCAGTAGCGCTTTGAGACCTGTCGGTGAGTTGGCGCGATACAAAACCCACTTACAAATTACAAATTACAAATTAGCACCCTGTTGTTGATAGGGCGCTAGTTTTATCTCTGCTTTTTTGGCTTTTAAAGCCAAAAAAGCAGAGATAAAGCCCTTGTTGATATGCCCCCTAGTAGGCCCACAGCCTGTATCGTACACCTAAACAATCACAAACAGCCAAGTTTTCAGGGACTTCCTAAAAGCTAATCTATTAGGTTGTAGACGCATGGCTACAGGCAGCATGTTCCATAGCTTTGCCGCTCGGTGGGAGAACGCTCTGCCACCCCATCTTGCCTTCCTAATCCTATCCAGGCAAAGAAGATTCAGAGAACCCGATCTTAGTGAACGGGCCGGAATGTAAGGTCTAAACAATATGCGCATAGCCCTAGCATTGTGGAAAAGTGGATTGAAAAACATTGCAAACTACAAAAAGTTGCAAAATGTTCAATAAACTTTTGTGGAGGTTGCAAAAAAACTTTGCATCTTTGCATTAGGTGACAGTAGCGTGTTTGGATTCTAAATGCAAAGCACTTTCCAGTGTTAATTCTGTGTGATATTTTGTTTCGTTAAAAAACAGTCAGCAAGTGTTCAAGCACCACATTTGCCTACTTCTTAGTCATGTCCCAGCTTCTCAACCTTCTGTTTGTCCCTCCCATGGAGCACAGCCTCTTTAAGGTATGTGTGCTTGACAGATGTATGTGCTCTGTGTTAGGGAACTACTTTTTCTTTTAGTTTAGGCACTTACAGAGAGTACATGTGTTTACGAACCACCTCCCTCATACACTTCTGTCCCCTTAGGCTGGTGCCTGTTCCCATCATCAGGGATGCTGTGCAGCATGGCTAAACACCATTGGCATAACCAATAGGTCACGAAAGCGTGGCCTATTGGCTTTGCCAATGCTTGTTGTTGCTGCAGTTGGATGACAGTTGCAACAGCTTGTGTTCTTTTCACATCAGGGCATATTTGGTTCATAGGGGCCACATGTATTAAGTATTTTTATGGTCGGAAATGGCCGATCAGTCCATTTCCGACCGTTAAAATGCTTTTACATATGTGTGAAACACAAATTGCGATTCGGTAACACTTTACAGAATCGCAATTTGTGTTTGTGATTCGATATTTGGAAGGGGCGTGTTTAGGGCGTCCCTTCCAAATACCGAATCTTAATGGGATGTGTGAATGTTTAGCGACCGAATTACGGTCGCACAACATTCAGATTTTACCGATTCCTTGAAGGAGATGGTAGTCCATTCGCAAATGGGAAGGAGTCCCCAGGGGGCCCCCTCCCCTTTGAGAATGGAAAAAAAAATTAGCAGCAGGCAGTGGTCCCACGGACAAATGGCAAATGGGAAGGAGTCCCCAGGGGGCCCCCTCCCCTTTGAGAATGGAAAAAAAAATTAGCAGCAGGCAGTGGTCCCACGGACCACTAACTGCTCTTAAAAAATGAAACTGCAAAGATTAATTTTTAATTTTTAAATGCATCCTGGTTTCCTTTAAGGAAAACAAGATGCATTTAAAAACAAAAAAGACTTATTTATTTAAAAGCAATCACAGACATGGTGGTCTGCTGATCTCAGCAGGCCACCATCCCTGTGATGGCGTAGATTCCTAATGACTCGCTAATTGCGACGTACCTCATTAATTTGAATGAGGTAGGTCTATTTGCGACTCATTATGAATCGCTAATGAAACTGAAAAGAGTTTCATACATTAGGTAGAGATTACCTAATTGAGTATTGGAGAAAATCGCAATTAGGTAATCGCTACTTGAAATAATGATGTGGCCTTTAGTGACTATGTTGACCCGTGGTGCTAGATGTTTACCATCCATTCCATAATGCACTTTGTTCCTGAGGTGAAGCAGAATGATGGCATTGACTATGGTGACAAAAGTACAGGGCAAGACTGGGCAACCAACCAAAAAAACACTAAAACCAGCCTACCTCCCAATATCTCCTCATGCAATCTCTTCCTATCCATCTCTCCCGCCCCTGCTGTCCTGCTTATCTTCTCCCACTCTGATCGCTTTCTTTCTTTCTTCCTCCTACCTCCCTCTCTTTCACTCTCAAAAACTCTCCTGGTGCCTCGGGGAGCTGGGAAAGTAACAGAGGCACCAGGAGTGCCCCGTTGCAAAGTCCAATTGGATGCTATTAAAGGAAAAGGGGCTGCATTCTTTACTTGTCTTGAACTTATTTTAAAACATTCACTAATCTAATGGGATGAGAGGCACACTTTCTTATTTGTGAATGAACTACCACCTTCTTTGAGATGTCAGTCACTTCTTAATCGCTTGTGACTGAAATTGTGGTCTCAACGCCCATGGGCAGCCCGTGCAGGTAATAGGGATGGGGCGGGGGGTGAGGGGGGAACTCGACAGACAACGAGGAGGGGAAATTAAATAAATAATTCATTTTCCCTCGTTGTCGTCTGTCGCATCCTCCACCCCCACCCCACCGCTCTTACCTGCAAGGGCTGCTCCTGTCAACGCCCTAAACATGGTGTGGGTTGCAGCCATTTTGGAAGTGATGGTAGCATAGGCCACTATGCTCACAATCACAGTCATTCAAGTCAATTTTTCTTGCACACATATTTCCAAGATTGACACTATGGAATATAGAGAATGGGTTAGATCACTCAATATTTTAAGTCAAGTTCTGAAGGCATGGTAAGTACTCATAAATTAATGCTTCCAAAGTCAGCAACGTAGTAGACTGCTAGTTTATGAATATTTACGCAATGCTGTTCTTGAGCAAACGGAGGGCAACTGAATCATAAATGATCGTTAAATCCTTGATGGTACTAATACTTATCTAATACATGGGTTTCGATTTATATAAATGGCTGGAATTGTTCACTCCTTCATAAAGCCCTTCATTAATGCTTTTAACCTGTTTCTAATCACTCCTGTTTTTCGCAGATATGGGAAATGAAGTAGCACTGTGTGAGGTAAAATTCCCAGGATCAGACACTTTGGTCCTGTGACCAAGAAATACTTGAAGTAACAAGACTAAAAGGCTTATGTTTGCAATGCTTATGGGTAATTTTGCATGGACCAACAGTGCAAAATGTCATCAGTGGTGCAAACTGGTCCATGCTAGAGGCCGGCGAACCAACAACTTAACAGGGAGAGCCGAGCCAAGAATCTGGCTTGCTTTTAAGAACTCATGCACGAGCCAAGCCATGAACATATATAGCATGTAACTAGTGAAACAAACAATGAAAAATATAACTCTTCAAATTTGAAAAAATAGAATTTATTTACATCCCAGAAGTATTTCAGCTTAGTACATTAGATTATACAATCCACATGAAACATGAAACATTCTCGCCTACTCCCATGACAGGACTATTAGTGAACGAATACGAGTGAGTTGTCACATGCACCCTATATTTGGCGTAGAACCTTATTTTACATGCAGCAACATTATACTTTAATAAATCGAACGCAGGAGATGTTTTTGCACAGCACACATACTAAACTTGCGTATTTTAGGATACTCTCATATGTAATGCATTTAAAGGAAGCACGTTTGAATGAAATATTTGCCTTGGATCACAGAATTTACTCAAGTGGTGAAGCTATGATTGATCCTATGTTTTCAGGTGTGACACTGGGCAATTTACCCACCTGAAGAGACCTACTTATTCATTTCCTCCTGTTTTATATCAAAAGTTAATGCTTTGCCTTTAAATCTGAGCTTTTGGCGTGAGTGGCAGGCAGAAGCCACATGACACTCGGCTCATTTGGTCTTGAGGATCCAAGAAGACTTTATACTGAACCAGAGCCAGGCATAACGTGTGTTTGTAAAGCGCACGTTCACCCGTGGGCATCTTGGCGCTGAATAATGGATGTTTATTGCTACCCAACTCAATGTACTCATATCGAGTTCAGAAGGATGAAAGGCTGAGTGGACCCACCAGGATTTTAACCTGTGACCAAAAGGTCAAACACAGACCCCTACAGTGGACGCATTAGTCCACTAAGCTGCAAGACCCAGCATCTGGCTTGAGGCCAGCTTGAGACTTCAGTGGCTCCTCCATTTCTGCTACGTGCAAATGATGAACAAGTTACTTCCCTTCGGTAACGATATATCTGTAAGAAACATATGTTAGTTATATATTCCTTACCTTAGAATTACCCCCAGGTATCAGACTGGATCCGGAAAGTTTTTTGTCAGCAGTACCCCTGCACTTCGGTAGGTGGCGTCGGGCAACTCTGCATCCGTTGTCGGCATCGTGGTCGCCGGGATGACGGTGCGGAAGTTACTTTGATGCGGCCCACGTGTGCTGATGTCAGTTCTGTACACGACTTTCCGCGCCAGGAACGCAGAGCCATGCAAGACACTGACCACTGGTGCATTGAAACTAGGGCCCTGAAAGGGATAACCTTAACCCTAGAAATCGGTTAGCAGAACGGGGAGGGCGGGTGGGGTGGTAAGAAATCTATAACTAAAGTATGCTTCTCACAGATATATTGTTTCGGAAGGTAAGTAACGTGTTCATCTGAACGAAACAGGTAGTTATAGATTCCTTACCTTAGAATAGATACCCCAGCAATGCCAACCCTGGAGGGGGCTCTGCAAACTAAGTTCACACCAGAAGTCCTAGAGAACAGAACGGCCAAAGAAGCTGTCTCTCCAGACTTGGCTGTCCAGGCAGTAATGCTTGGTGAACGTGTGCAGTGATGCCCACGTAGCAGCCTGACAGATGTTATTTAGGGGTCTCCCCGTCCCAAAGCAGGAGTAGCTTGCGTCGCCCTGGTGGAATGGGTGCGCTGCCCCACAGGAGGCTCATTCTTTGCCAAAGAATAGCAGGCCTTGATGCACAGAATGACACACCTGGAGATGGTCTGTTTGTGCACGGCCTGACCTTTCTTAGCGCCCGCGTAACCAACAAAGAGCTGGTCATCCACCCGGAATTGTTTGGTGTGATCCAAATAAAAGGAGAGCGCATGTTTTGGATCCAGACGGTGTGGAGACTCTCTTCCTCTTTTGAAGGATGCGGAGGCGGAAAGAAGGTGGGCAAAGTGATGGTTTGGCCAATATGAAAAGAAGTGACCACCTTTGGAAGAAAGCAAGGTCGAGTTCTGAGGAAGACCTTGTACAGATGAACAACCAGAAAAGGAGTCTGAGAGGACAGTTATGTAGCGGCTCAAAGGGAGCACACGTCAGAAAAGTAAGAACCAAGTTCGAATCCCACTGAGGCATTACGAAAGGAACAGGAGGAAAAAGAAGAGTACTGCCTTTGAGAAACCTATTTACAACAGGGGACTTGAAAAGAGAAGGCTGATCAGGAAGCCTGAGGAAGGCTGAAATGGCCGAGAGGCAGCCCTAAAGAGTGCCTAGAGCAGTGACCTGCTGGGCCATAGACAGGAGGAACAAGAGAACCACAGAAAGAGGGGCAGAAAGGGGATCCACAGCCTTTGCTGTGCACCTTGCCACACATTTATTCCATAGGCAGGGGTATACCATCTTAATGGAGGGACGCCTGTCAGCCCAGATTACATCCCAGACTTCGGGAGGCAAGTCAAATTACGTCAACTGCCGCCACTCAATCTCCACGCAAGAAGGTGGAGATTGGACAGGTTCGGGTGGAGGACCGTCCCCTGCTGCTGCTACAGAAGATCCTCCAGAAGAGGCAGTTGGATAGGGGGATCGATGGCTATGTTGAGCAGCTCGGGATAGCAGACTCTTCAAGCCCAATCCGGAGCCACAAGAATGACATGGGCCCCGTCGCGCTTGATCTTCTTTAGCACTCTGGGCAGAAATGATATAAGCGGAAAGGCATATAGAGGACCGCAACTCCACTTGCGACGAAAAGCTTTGCCTAGCGAGTGCGGCCTTGGAAATTCCAGTAGGCAGAATTGCTGACATTGCGCGTTCTCTTTGGTGGTGAATAGATCTAACCAAGGCTCTCTCCACTGTTAAAAGAGACCTTGCACCACCTCCGAGTGAAGATGCCATTCATGATCCATCATGCACCGCGGCTGAGCTCATCCGCCCTGGCGTTCAGTGAACCTGCCAGGTGTTGAACCAGCAGGGATATGCCCTCATGTTACAGCCATGTCCGGAGACGGAGTGCCTCTTGACATAGGGTCCACAACTCAACCCCACCTTGTTGGTTGCAGTACCACATGGCAGTGGTGTTGTCCTTGAACACCTGCACTACTCTTCCCCGGACAGAGGGAAGGAATTCTTTTAGTGCAAGACGGATCGCCCAAAGCATCAGAAGATTGATGTGGAGCTCGGACTCCGCCGGAGACCAGAGGCCTCTGATCTCCGCCTCTCCCATGTGACCACCCCATCCCAGAAGGGATGCATCTTTGACCACTGTGTTTTCTGGTTGGGGAAGGGAGAGGGGTCTGTGGTTGACCCAATCCTGGTTCATGAGCCACCACTGCAATTGTCGTGCAGTGCCCTTCGAGATCTGGACGCAATCAGACAGATTCCCCTGATGCTGCGCCCACTGGAACTTCAAGTCCCACTGCAGAGCCCACATATGCCACCTGGCATGATCGACCAGCAAGATGCAGGAGGCCATGAGGCCCAGCAGACTTAGGGTCATCCTGACCGAAACCTGGGATAGAGGCTGAAAGATCGGAATCATAATCCGAATATCCTGGACTCATTGTTTAGGAGGATAAACCCGAAACTGCGTTGTGTCCAGAACTGCTCCGATGAAGAGGAGCTTCTGAGAGGGGGTCAGGTATGACTTCGGCACACTGATGGAGAACTCCAGCGACTGCAGGAGGTCGGCCGCGTGGGAGACGACTGCCTGGAGCGAACCTGCCTTCAACAACCAGTCGTCGAGATAGGGTAAGACTGGAACCCCCGATCTGCGCAGATGAACTGCGACCACCGCCATCACTTTTGTGAACACCTGAGGGGCGCTGGTAAGGCCAAAGGGGAGCACAGTAAACTGAAAGTGCTCGTGGCCTACTGTGAACCGCAGGTAACGCCGGTGGACCGGCAGGACGGGGATGTGAAAATAACTATCCTGCAAGTCCATTGCTACCATCCAGTCTCCAGGGTCGAGGGCAGACAAGACCTGAGCCAGGGTCAACATTTTGAACTTCTCCTTCCGGAGGAAGCGGTTGACGTCCCTGAGATCCAAGGTAGGACGCAGGCCCTTGTCCTTCTTGGGCACCAGAAAGTAGTGGAATAGCAACCATGACCTACTTCTGGGGCAGGAACGCGCTCAATGGGAACCAAGAGAGCCGTAACTTCCTGTTGGAGAAGGGCCAGATTATCCCCCAACATGTGAGGGTGCTGGGGTGGTATGGTTGGAGGGATAGTCTCGAAGGGGAGGGAGTAGCCCCTTCTGACTATCTGCAAAACCCACCTGTCCGACGTGATGGTGCGCCAGTGGGGGAGGTGATAGCCAAACCTGCCACCCCCTGGCGTTTGATGGGCCTGAAAGGTCCGATTAGGAAGGTTTGAAGGCTGCTGCAGAGGGGGCGGTGGTGGACTGGCCCACCCGCTGGCCCCCAGAACCATGTCAGTGGTTCCCACATCCCCGGCCGTGCTGAGGTTGAACAGCTTGCGCTGGCCTGTGGCTCTGAAAGGAACGTGTTGGGGCGCCCCTTCCGTGGCCACGAAAGGGGCAAAAGGTAGACCATGCAGGGAGTGTGGTGGTGAGGCCCAAGGACTTGGCCGTAGCCCGAGAGTCCTTGAAGCGCTCTAGGCACTATCTGCCTTGTCGCCGAACAGGCAACGGCCATCAAAGGGCATGTCCATCAAGAAGTCCTGGACATCCCCAGAAAAGCCAGTTGTCCTCAACCAGGCATGACGGTGAAGCACCACCGATGTTGAAATGGTCCTACCCAGTGAGTCAGCAGGGTCCAGTCCACAGCGGATGGCGAACTTTGCTGTGTCTCTCCCCTCGGCAACAGCATGGGAGAGCACGGCCCGGGCCACCTCCGGACACTGAGCAGCACTTGCACCACCCTATCCCACACAAAGAGTGGATAACGGCGCAAGAGGCATGCAGTGTTCACTGACTGCAGCCCTAAGCTGGAGGAAGAAAACAACTTCTTCCCAAACTGATCCAGCTTCTTGGATTCCCTGTCCGGTGGTGCAGTAGGGAATGAGCTTTGGGACGCTGAGCCTTGGACTAATTAGCTCTCGGAGGAGGGGTGTTGTGAGAGGAAAGTGGGGTCGCCGGGAGACGGGCGATGGCATCTGGCAACCATCCTATCCACAGGAGCCCCACATTAAATGGCAGCAGGGGATCAGAAGAGCTCGCTGCTGGTTGAAGCACCTCTGTTGGGAGGTTATTCCTGACTACCACAGTAGGTAGCTCGAGGTGTAGGGCCTCGGCTGCCCTACGCAACACCACTGCGTAAGACGTTCCCTCTTCCGTAGCCACAGTTGGAGGAGACAACATGCCAAGATCTGGTGTGGAACCCAGACCACTGGCATCCCCCAAGTCCTCTCTCCAGTCCTGATCGTATTCCAGCAGAGCAGTGAGAGGGTCCTCAGACACCTCCCAGTCTTTCCCACCCTTCTCTCGTTGCCAAACTGGCTGAAAATGGCCAGGGTGGAATGCAGGCACAAAAGTGCTCATCGGCTTCGGATCCGGCGTTGGTCAACACTGGTCAGGCTCCATATCCACATCGGGGTGGAAGCCGGGGTCGACGCCGGCTGGACATCCAGCCGGCGCTGGTTGCGTACGTGGTGCCGGTGGAATTGTCGCCGGTGACGGTGATAGGAGGTCAACCGGCGCTGATCCGGAATCAGGCCTGGATCCAAGGGGGCCCTGCAGAGCCGAGGCCGGAGCCACCGGCATCGAAGGCATAGGGCCCCCAGTCGAGTCCGCGGGACCTGAAGGCACACTGGAGGAGTTGGGCTGCCCAAAGACGGCGTGCATCGCTTCGAAGAACTGACAAAGCTGGGCAGTGGTTGCTCCTGGTCCTGGGAAGGGAGGGAAGGCCGGAGTCAACCCTGAAGGCTCCGCACGCAGAGCCGCAAGAGTGGCACCACCCGCACGCTTCGTCGCGTCGGCCGACGGACGAGAGGAAGTCGAAGAGCGACGATACTTTTTCAACTTCTTCTTGTGCTTCGACTTACCTGGCCCCGAGTGCGAAGACTTAGACGAGGATTGATGATGGCTCCGCTATCAATCCCTCGACTTCCCACGCGACCAGGACCTTGAACAACGTGGAGCTGACTGCCGGGCCTCGAGTAGCTTTCAGGACCGCTCCTGCAAAGACTTTGGGTCATGGTTTGGCAGAGCGAGCACGACTTGGGGTCATGATTGTGTTCCAGGCAGTAGAGGCACACGCGGTGCGGATCCATCACCAACATCAGTGGAGAACAGGAACCGCAGGCCTTGTAACCGGGCATCACTCGTGCACCAGGAGGCGATGTAAGATTTGAAAAGATGTCGACAAAAGTTGCAAAAAAGTCAGTCAAAAAGTGATTGGGGGTACGTCTCTCTCAGGAGCTGCGCATGCTGGCGCACAAAAAGAAAGAACTGACATCAGCGCGCAAGGGCGGCGTCTAAGTAACTTCCGCGACGTTATCCTGGTAACCACGACACCAACAAGTCGAAAGACGCCACCTACCGACACGCAGGGGTACTGCTGACGAAAAACTTTCCAGATCCAATCTGACGCCTAGGGGTAATTCTAAGGTAAGGAATCTATAACTAACTCTGTTTCTTTCATATATTTATGAACTAGTCAATGAGTGCACGACTGACCAGACGAGATGCACACTTAACCAGAGTGGCATCTGGTCTCGCCAGCCTGAATTCAACATTTCAGCCACTAGACCATTTTCCCTCTTAACATCCATCATCATAATTTATATTCCTTTTCCCGACCCTGTGCAGCTCAGCGCTATTTTCTTTCAGGGACAAATCGTTACCTCTTCACTGCATGCAAGATTGAGTCACTGTAGAAGTTACATTTCCAGTGCCGCCCTCCGGCCAGACACACTCGAGGAAAAAGTTGCATCCCCGACAGATTCCTTCGCTGTGACCTTTGTTTTCCGCTATTGCTTTTTGTCTCTCATTAGGGACCCTTGTAATCAGGTAGGAATATTTCTTCACCGGTGAAGGCCTTGTACAAGCTCTTGTCTTCAGTAATTGTCTGGGAGACAGTGATTAATGCGCCGCTGCAGCACCTCAGCGCTCGCGAGCCTCGACTCTTTCTTCCACGCTCGCGGAAGGATTCTTTTGTCAGCCGCCCCGGCCCGCAGGTGAACTCTTTGAAATGAAGGTGTACCGCCCGAAGCGAAGACTTCACGGAAATACCCCCGGCGGTCAAATGGACATCCTCGCGCCTGTTCTTTTATTAAGCAGGGCGTTGCGCCGAGCAGCCCGCCAGTCTTACAAGCGAAATGGTTTCAAAAGAGGGTGCGTTAGCCAAAGATGACAGGCGGAGGTTTTTTGTTCGGAAATATCTGAAATCCCACACTTTTCCTGGATGAAGGTCTGCAGTTCAGCCTTGTTGAAATTTAATCGTGTGATAAGCACCTCTATCCACGTGTAATCCTCGTTTACCCCAGGAAAACTCAGATTCTGAGGTATTTGCTGTACCGGGTCAATAGCGAATCTCAGGGAATCAATATATATCAAGTGCAGTGATACCCCCGAGTTCCACCACACTCTCGGAATCAGGGCTTACGTTTGAGTCTGTTTGCCTATAATACTGTTCAACTCATTGTAGCCCACCCTCGGGGTACAAAAAAATCTAACATACATGCTTTTTATCTCTTTTTTTATTCTTGCCGTTGGCAACTTTTTTATTTCTGTGCAAATGCAGCTTTACATCAGAAATGTAATCGTTTTGATGAATTATAGGAGTGCACTTTTTTTTCCAGGACCTGTCTTTCTTAGATGAGATCTGTATATGGAGCCATTTATCCCGGAGGTTAAAGGGCAGATAGCATGGTAAGTAGGCCTGGGCAAAAATTTCGTTCCGTTCGCGGAAATTGCGATAATTTGACATTTTTGCGTTCCGCGGAGAGCGCGAAAATG
Organism: Triturus cristatus; assembly: GCF_964204655.1. NCBI lineage: Eukaryota > Metazoa > Chordata > Amphibia > Caudata > Salamandridae > Triturus > Triturus cristatus. Next base: position 187,790,721 of record NC_140587.1, read on the forward strand.
TCAAAAATTCCGGTTTCCGCAGCTTGGCGATAATTTGTTTCTTGCTCGCGCTGTAAAATGATACATTCTCGCGCGCGCGCGATCGCCTTACCTGAATCCCTGCGTTCGCCGACAAGTTTTCTTGATCCGGTCGCGTTCTCCATGAGATGTTGTATTGTTTTTAGCCATTTGCGCTGTCTCGCGACAGTTCGCGCCCGCAGTGACGTCATGCGTCGCGCGATCACGTCTTTCTTCTCGCGATCATGCACCGCGAGAACAACTCAAAACAAGATGGCCGCGCCCGCAAGCAACCACATGGGTAAGTTGGCGACCCGCAACCATGCAGAAAATCTCGCGAACATGCCGGAAAAAAACTTCCGCATCTTCGCGATATTTCTGCTTGTTTGCGATAATTTTAAACATTCTCGCGATAATTTGCGAAGGTTAATTCCGCAAATTCCGCCCACCCCTAATGGTAAGGACTGCGATGGGCAAAACCAGAATTCACCTGTGCCGATGACGTGGCAGTCTGCACCAATAATCGATCCTACGCATTCAGAATAATCGAGCAGGTATATCAAAGATTTGGTCAAGTCTCTAGCTGTGGTTGTACCGGGTTACAAGGAAATGCCATTCTGCAAGGAATACATATTAAACAAGCATTGGCATAGCCAACAGGTCTCGCCTTTGGGACCTTATAAGTGTTTAGATAGGCAAACTTTGCACATTATTCCCCACTTATTTGCAATGCAATCGGTCTAGCTTTTGGGACCTTATAAGTATTTAGCCATGCAGCAGGCTAATATTTGTCGGGATCCTGAATGAGTCAGTTTAATTCAGACCTGTAAACATCACCTTATGTTTAGCCTTAGCCTGTCTCCTACGACTCTCCCCACTTTAGCCTCTTTTAATGATGCTCATAATTAGCTTTTTCCCAGCAGTTGTGGCTTCTTGCTTAGGTCAACATAATTCTCTTTGTTCAAGTTTTAACACTGTAAATTTGTAAAGGAGAATGTGAGCTGCACGTAGCTGCAGCAACTTTCCTGTTACTGTGCTCTGAATGCAGGCGTATTAACAGCATGTCACCTTGGTGAAAAGCAGTGATCATACAAAGGAGTTAGAGAAACATTTAGCATCTAACAGACCAAACAAAACAAATGGCAATGGCAATAGGCCTGACTTTAATGGAATGTAATAGGGTAATGCGAAGCATTGCAAGTAGATAGCATGGGAATGAACATGTATTTGTGTGGTAGCAAAGAACAGTAGCAAAGAACAGTAGAATGATATCAGTGTAGGTTAAAAGGTAAAATGATAGTTGCACGGGCTAGCCAGGCCTAAAATTCCATGCCCTCCTTCCATATGTGCAGTGGCCAGAGACAAACACCATCATTTATCTAGAAATCTAAAACACTTTAATAGTATTACAATGTCATGTTTGTGCCTTTGATAAATAAACAAAATAATCATAGCTGGGTGGAGAGGAGAGCAAGCACTTTTCTTTGGAAGCACACTACTTCTGCCCAATCAAACCATGCACTCCCGGCTCCCAACATGTAGGCGGGCCCAAAGCACTTACTGGTGAGTCTCACGTAATTGTCTGGCGACAGCTTCGCTATCAAGCCAAATCATAAAAACTGCCGATACATGCTCTCCCCTTTTTTGGGGGGGGGAAATTAGGGGGGGGGTCGAACTGTTGTCACTCCACTGCCTGTGCTGCACACAACAGCTCCATAGAGGGCTGGCATGCTGCATGTGTGGCTGTGTCTCCAAATGAAATACCTTCTTGTGCGATTCTAATGTACACAGACAAAAAGTTGATACCACTGCAAAGACCAGATGATTATCCATTGTCTGAGGGCAAAAATGTGAATGACACTGACAAGCATTGGCAAAACCAATAAGTTGGGTATTGGCCTCTAGACTTTTGGCTTTGTCAGTGTTTCTTTTGTCACGATTTTTGCAAAACGTTATTGTTGAGGAAGCTGCTGGGCTCTTGTGTAGCAAAAAAAATGTTTCATACTTTTTTGGTCTCAAAATCACACATTGCCTTTGTAGTCCCAGAATGCCATCACTCACAGTGTAGTTAGCCGATGGCTGAAGTGGGCAAATCCACAGCCTAATACTGTAGTGGACAGAAGAAAGTGTGTGTCACAAAAGCAGACCAAAGCATAAAGTAGACTGGCTGAAAACCATTATAAGTGTATTAAATGTTTAATTTTTAATAAAATCGAAAGGTCTTGGCTAACACCAGACACAACTGAGCACTGGCAAAGCCAATGCAACTGGCCTTGGCAAGCCGGTGATTTTTTTAATGTATTTTTCTTTGAATATATGCAATAGACATTAAAACTGTAAAGGCAATAAAACGTCAAATTGTCTATAGGTGGCATGCATATGTTTGCAATTAAAAAGTCAGTAAAAATGACATCACAATACATAAAATAAAAAGGAATGATAGCAGAAATTAATGCAGAGAATGGCCTATCAGCCCTGGCACTTAAGCAGGCATATTTCCAAGTAGAGGTGGACAAGTGGAAACGGAAAAGTCCATCACTCACAGTGAACAGAGCCAATGACAGAAGTGGCTGACCCACTGCCCTGTACTGTAGTGTAGGCTGTGATGCGTGGAATTAAACTATGACTGACACCTGGACTAATGGCTGAGAAGGGTTAGCCAAAAGCTAATCTGTGTATATGCATATGTATGTTTTTTTTTTTGGGTGGGGGTAGAGGGGACATGAGACTGGAATGTTGCTAATGGGATCTATAGGTCAGTCCTAAAAAGCTAACGGTTGGAGGTGACCGACTACTACTCTGCTTTGACTATAAGCATAACCACAATGTGAGTGAAACTTTCAACAAAACATTGGCTATAGGGGACTACCTAAACCCCCCTGTCTATGTACTGGTTTGTTTTTGGTGTTTTTTATTTATTACAAAAGATAAAGACAAACCCAATAACTGATTAAGTGTGTGGAACTTGGGGACAGTGGAACTACTCAAAAAACCATCTGGTCACACAGAGGTGCGATTCTGACCTGGATGCACACACCTCTTCCAAGACTACACTCACTCACACAGCCTGTACATTTACACATACCCACTGACAGTGGCCAGGCGCACACACGTACACATAGCGCACAGGACAACATAGCAGCCATGCTGTCCCACTTCCCGTGCGACACCTTCATCCTCTCCTGACCTTTTACCAAACAGTTAGAACATCTAGATCTACGTATATAATGGAAAGCATAAACTACCAACTATGAGTGCCAGCATGCAGAGTTCGGTTCTGAGAAATATCAGGACTAGGTGTCACACGTTAAGTGCACACTTGACAACTCTGGAGAGAGCACAAAGACCGCTGACACACTCCCACACACATAATAACATGGTTAACAGGGCACCACTTCTTTCCTCCCTGCGACATTACACAGACATTAGCACACATAGCCATCACATCAAGATGCCCACAGGTAAGCATTTTGGGAGCAAAATCAATTTACAAAAAAAATGAAAACCCCAGTACTGGCATGGTAATATCACGTACAGCTTGTGCATATTGTTCACCTCCCCGAAACACTAGTCTGAATTCAGTTATCAACAAGTACTTTCTAAACGAGACTTGGATTTAAAAGACTTAACGATGACAAAATGACAATAGAAGTAGAGCCACATAAGGATCAATACCTGCACTGGGAGACCTGCACTGGGAGAGTCCGGTGCACGGTACAGCTCCGGAACAGTGTCGCCGCCCTGTCCGCAACAAGCCCTCCCACTTCTAGAACCAGAAAACAAGCGCGAATACTAGCAAAAAAAGTCCAAAACAAACCCAGCCCCCAAATAAATAACAAGGCTTCAATGGCTGGACAAGAAACGAAAAATTCTCCTGAAGGAAGCATTGTTAAAATACGTTTAGCGTGTTTTAAACCCAAAACTAATAATTATTGGTTGAGAAATAGTAGAAAAACAGTAAAGAAAGTTAAATATAGAAATGTAAAATGTGTGCGTTAAGGACTTGAAGTCAACCTTTTATTCTGACACGATTCTTCTTTTTTTAAAGACAATTATTCTTATTTAACGTTTTTATTTGTAGTTTGATACACGTTTTCTAAATTGCATACGTATGTAAGTATTTTTTAAATAAATATAGGCTATGGTCCGACAGGATAGAGAGAAGCACCCCATTATAAGATGGACACAGCCGTTTCCTTGTCTGGTGCGGCTTGTTTCGATGAGTTCAGTGGAGCTAGAGGGAAGCGCAAGATCTGATAGGTGCATCTATTGGATAGTACTTATAAACCAGCAGCAAAAGAAAGTGATCGCGATCAAAGCGAAAGTGATCGCTTGGACGGGAGCGCTGCGTGTGGCAACTGCAAGCACGTGAGTGGTGCGCGCGCAGCAGTGATTGGCGGCTGCGCGCGTGCACGCTCACGTGCACTGTAGCTTTAGGCCACGGCAGCACTTTGAAAAGGCCAGTTATAAAATGTCTCTTCGAGCCTTTGGCTCGCGAGACCTAAAAATGAAGCATTAACTCGGAGCAGTGTGGGTTAAATGAATTGTCTTTATGTCCTGCAGGAGCATAAACCATGCGCTGTGTGCCAGTACAGCCCATCATGATATGGCCAGGATGTTTAAAAAAAACTCTCCGAACCTTACATCAACATTTAGACATAATTATGAAACAGTACTGTTGACAACACAAAATGCATTTGGAAATTATGAGGTAAATTATTTCCCTTCTTGGTCTAAGTAACCTGGTACAAATAACAATAGTTTTCCGTTTCCTTTTCAACTTTTGGGCACTTCTTTTGTAGTCATTTACAAACAGTTTTATCTGGCGACACAGATACGTAAAAGGAGCAATGAATCTCTTAAAAATTCCATTTAAATTAGGGTGTCTTGTGCTCCTGATTTCCAACTTTGGTCTGCTACGGGTAATAGGGGTGTTGCCAGGGCCAGACTGGCCTTAGCGGGCACCAGGCATTTTCCCGGTGAGCCGCCAGGGCAGTCACCGGTTTTGGACCCATGGGGGCCATTTTTGTTACAGGGGTTCGGCAATATCGGCCCCCCTCTAACAAGATTGGCTGAAACCGGCCCTAGCAAACAGCTCGGCTGCAGTCCCCCAGGGGTGTCCGGCGAGCAGTTTGCCAGTACTGGTTTTGGATCCCAGTCCAGCCCTGGGTGTTGCGATGCTCGCGCTGTGCTTTAGTGCTGGGTGCGGGTTGCATGATGAAAAAGCAGCACGAACGACACCGCGCAGCACTCCAGAGGGCGCATTACTCAAGTTCATTTTGATGCCACTCAAGTAGGTTTTCTACTTGAGCAGTAGCCTTCTGATTGCGAATGGTCGCCACTTAAATTTTATGGAATTTCTCAGAAATTATGCAAATTACGTAAAAGTAGCAAAATTTGGCTGCTAGAACCTGTTGCCAAAAAATGGATACAGAAGGAGACTACGCACGGTTGTCACATTACACGACATAGGCGAGTCATGCTTTTTAGGGTCGGGGAGTGTGAGTGGGAGTTTTCAGACCCCTGCTCCTGGGGGACTGCCTAGTCTCACCCAAACCCAGCCCCATCTATTTTGTCTGCTGCTGATCTATTGTTTCTCCCTTTACCTATTCTGTCCAGTTGCTTGCCTTCTCCCTAAAATCGTAAATCTGGAATTTGTAAAGTGCAAACTAATCGCCCCTAAGGGTCTTAAGGCGCTGGGGCCCGTCGGGGACATTATGTGAGTTATTGCCTAGAGTCACATGGTGCTGAGCTGCCGCCAGTGCCGGTGATCGGATCGTGAGCCGCGTGCTACTGAGTAAGCTGCTCTAGCGACTGCACCACACCTCTCCCGGCTTCTGCTTTTATCTATTTGCTTTAATTACCTTATGTTACCTGATTGTTTTCCCCTCCCCCTTAGTATCCATAATGTCAGGAGCGTGGCACAGTGGAGCAGGGGTCGTGTCCTTCCAGCAGCAGGTCCAACAAAACTGAGCAGACATCACAGCCTGGTAGGAGGACCTGCTCTAGGAGCTGGATTGAGGTGGGTTCTCAGGCAAATAAGCAATGGTACGTAGTATTTTAAAATATTTTCATTGGGTCTTACAGTCTAAATATTGACACTTCACACCTCATCACCTAAAAGAACATTCAACCAGAACCAACACGAAGGCACCCCTTTCGAAGTTCAGGAGCAGACACTGTGCATCCCTCTGATCCAGAGCCAGAGAGCAGAGCAGAACTCCATCTGCTTCAGGAAGGGCCTGAAAACAACTCCCTGTCCGTGGATACGGAAATACAGAACATCAGATTTGGGCCCTGACACACACTAGCCTCTATATGCTTTACCTTAAGGCTTCATTACACCTGGTAGCTTGCTTAAGTAATCTAAAGGCGACACATAAAGATGTACAATACTCCTGACTAAATAAACAAAGTCAATGAATCCACACATTTCACCATAAGCTGTTCCGCACAGTAGTGATATTGCAAAGGCAGGGCCTTGCTCCCTCACTCTTCTCCCACCTTGCCTAGTGCTGGACTAGCTGATGACGGGGTTGGGTATTCTAGGTAACCAATGTCCATAGGTCAGAGGGAATTGCTTTAATTAGGGTGCGCCCACTTTTGCACGGCAAACCCCCGTGACTCAGTCAGATGCTTGGTTCTGACCCATGGCTGAAGGGAGAATGTCAATCCATGCTGCATGTCAGCAGAGGGGAGAGGAGGGCAGTCGAGGTGCAGCAGAGGGACATCCAGTGTGCAGGTGGCAGGACACTAGGTTGACTTTTAGGATGTGCAATAGCTGTAGTTTGGGGACAGAATATGAAGGGTAATCAGAAAAGAAGCGAAGGATAGTGTGTTGGCTGTGGATGGCTCTGCACAGAAGTTCCATCTTTGTAAAGATGCGCGCTTTGCAATTTTGTGGATACCTTTTATGTGATACTGAAAAGTATGAAGAAAGAACAGGATGAATAATATGTGTAGGACAAGGAACTATTGAAAACTTTGAGGAAGGAGGGGAGAGCAGGGTGAGTACACAGATGGTGAATTTAAACGTGGGTCTCTTTCTTCCCTCATTTCAGACTGAACACAGGTAGTAGCCAGAACTAATGGGGAGAGACCTCACCAGCCTTAGGTGGGACTGCTAGCGGTGGTGTTCTGGAAAGGAATGAAAGTGGGTAGCCCTTGTTAGGTCTCACCTAGGCAGCGCTTGCGCTGTCTCTTCGAGACATGCTGTATTCAGGTATGGCCTTGTAGCTCCACCCATTTTCCACCCATCTTTTCAATTGCCTCCTCCTACTGTCCTTTGTAAATGGTGGCTTTTGATTCGTGAATAGACTTAGTAGTCCCACCTTAGTACCTCCCTTTCTCATTTTGTATCCTTCCATAAGGGCTGCCCCTGTAACATGTGTTGTTACTTGGTATGTTGAAATTTTCAGTATGTGAGCACAATTTTCTTAAATTACTTTCTCCTGTAGTATGCACGACTTGCTCTCCTGCCACCCGAAACTGCTTCCTTTATAAGCAGCACGGCACGCAACACTTTATCTTATCTTATGTTTTTTGCTTTAACAATGGCAGCTACACCATTAATGCTGCTCACGCTATAATAATTTTTTGGGGAAGCAGCGCGGCACACCACGCTTTTTAAAAATGTTTTTTTTAACTCCGCGCTTTGTTCTTTTTTTATTAGCATGGTACACTTCATACTCAAGAATGGCGACCGCACATTTCTTTTCTAACGTGTGGCTTGCCCACTGGCAACACACAGTCAACAATGGTGGCTGTGCGGTCTCCCATGTCACAGCCCCTCATCCCTGTCCCACCCCAGGTGCTGCTCCTTAGGTTTTAGCAAGGCTCCTGCTTTCATATTAACAACACGGGTGCCGTGCTTTAAGCTGCAGTACAGTACCTGCTTTTCAATAGTTAAGCCCTATTGCAATGCAAATGTTTATGTCGTTTTGGTATGCGCGGCTCACCAAACTTTTTCAAAGACAATTAATTGTGCTAGATTAGATATTAAGATGCAGAGCACATCACTTGCGATCATGTGTTGTATGATAGAACCACGAGTGGATAAACCACACATGCCTCTAATACTTTACCTAAACAACGAATGTGTCTTTACCACGCATTCCATTACCACGCATGCCTTTACCACGTAATTTCGTGGTAAAGGCATTAATGGTAAAGGGGCATGCGTGGGTAAGGTCGCAAACTCTCCTTCCCTCACTCTCAGCTACAAACTCCCCTTGCCCCCTCTGCGCCCTGAGGGCCAAACACCCCTACCCCCTCCCAATCACCACGCTGTCCCTAACCCTTACACACTACCTCTAACCCCTCCCGCCCCTTGTGCTGTCCCTACAACTACCCCAACCACTTCCACTGTTCTTAGGCAAACCCCTATTTTAAAAACTACCCGACCCCCCCTCCAGCCCTAAAAACTACCCGCCCTCCCCTAAGTCCTAAAAACTACCTGACTACCCATTACCCTCTCCCTGCCCGAGGCCTAGATCCCTGTTCCTTAACCTGACCCAGGCCAGCCCTGACCCAGCCCTAAAAACGACTCCATCTTCCCCTAAACCCTAAAAACTACCCCGACTACCCATTCCTCAGCCCTGAGGCCTAATGCCCTAACCCCTAATAAAAAAAACTAACCTGACCCTCCCCAGCCCTGAAAACTACCCCACCCCTAAAAACTAACCCGAACCCCCCTAGCCCTGAAAACTTCCCCCGACCCCCCAGCCCTGAAAACTTCCCCTTACCCCTCAGCTCTGAAAATTACCCTGACCCCCCCAGCCCTGAAAACTAGCCTGAACCACCGCCCTGAAAACTACCTCCAACCCCCAGCCCTAAAAACTACCCATGACCTACGCCAGCGCACAAAACTACCCCTGACTCACCCCCAGCCCACAAAACTACCTCAACACACCCCCACCCCACAAAACTACTCCCGACCCACCCCCAGCCTACAAAACTACTCCCGACCCACCCCCAGCCCACAAACTATCCTGACCCACCCTCAGCCCACAAAACAAACGCGACCCATCCCCTGCCCACAAGACAACCCCCAACCCACCCATCAGCCCCCATAACAAGCCCTAACCACCCCAGCCCACAAAACAAACTCGACCCACCCCCAACCAGCAAAACAACCCCAAGCCACCTCCCAGCCAACAAAACACACCCCAAACCACCCCAGCCCAGAACTACACCCAGCCCCACTTACCTCACTGCTACTTGCGAGGTCTTCCTGCTTTCATCCGCAGCAGGCAGCAGCTAGACCGCACATTGCCTTAACCATGCATATACATGGTAAGGGAATATAGATGGTTAAGGCATGCGTTGTAGAACTTGCGGAGTCGGAACACTCGTGGTTTAGACCACAGTGTTCCGACTGCTTCCCGCGATTATGCCATGCTTTTATTCAGACAGCCCTTTTCTAGTGTATTGTAAAGAAAATATACTTCTCTATTAGAACTTTGAATTGTCTGCCGTGCTCAGCACGCACGCCTGACTTCGTTTTATGGTTTTTTAAAAATCTGCGCTTTGTTCTTTTTACAACAGTATGGCAACGCTTCATGTTCAAGAATGGCAGCCTCGCATTTCTTTAGTTATGCGAGGCTTGCCCACTGGCAACACACAGTCAATAATGGCGGCCGCATGGTCTCGCGGGTCAAAGCTCCTCATCTCTGCCCCGCCCCCAGGTGCTGCGTTTTTGGTCTTAGCACGCCGCCCGCTTTCATATTAACAACACGGGCGCCAAACTTTATGCTGCAGCACGGCGCCTGCTTTTCAATAGTTAAGCAAGACCTATTGCACTGCAAATGTTTCTGTAGTTTTGGCTTGCGCGGCTCGCCAAAGGTTTTCAAAGGCAATTAATTGTGCTAGATTAGAAATTGAGATGCAGAGCGTACCACTTGCTTTCATGCCATGCTTTTATTCAGGGAGCACTTTTCTAGTGTGCTGTATAGAAAACATACTTCTCTATTAGAGCTTTTAATTGTCTGCCATGCTTAGTGCACCAGCCTAACTTAAAAAAAAACAACAAAAACGTGAGCAATTTATATTTAATTTGTTTTACTTTTTTGTAAATCGCTTCTTTGTTTTCCGCGTGCTATGGAGGCTGCACAGAGAGCCTTGTGGGGTTCGTCAACACATATGCATCGGGGGTTAACCTGTAGCTTGGTAGTGACTTCACGCACAGACCTGGTGGCAGGGGGAAGCTGCTGTGGAGGAGTAAGCCAGCCTGCCTACTTTCTTCAGACTTAGTTGACAGGCAGCACTGTGACAGTTAACAGTTATTGGCCTGGCAAATGAACGACGATTAACCGGCCTCATCAGAGGCAATGGGGGTGATGCCTATTTATAGCTGATCCTGTCGTGTTTATTTATCCGCATTCTGGTGCTCAAAGTCATGGATTAATCATAGGAAAGGCAAACTGCAAGTGACAGATTGCCAAGACAACAAGCATTTGCAATGCAATGGGTCTAGCATTACTGAAAGTTTAAGCTATTGGTGTTGCAAATAATAACATTTGTTAGATTTTTTTGGGTCAAAATATCCTAGCAGTAACATAAGTAATAAAAGAAAATAACCCAAGCAAGGAAAGGATGTAGTAACCACAGGGTATTACTAGGTGTCCCTGTGGACTTGTACAGAGACCTATATGAGCCACATAAAGTACTGCAACCTTAATGCAATTATAAAAAGAAAGACTGCAGCTAAGCTTACGTTTCCATTTGTTTTTCTTTTATTACTATGCTACTGCTGTGATATTGTTTAACAAAAAATAAATCTAACCAACATTTTCATTTGCAATGGCAACAGCTCAAACTTTCACTTATGTGAGATCTATTGCATTGCAAATGCTTGTTGCACATAGTAGCACAGATATACTCTCAGGAGGACACCATTACTTTTTCAAGCTTTTGATTGGTAGTCACATGAAAGATCAAGCTGTTGATCTTAGCAGCAGCTTCTTTATTCAATTGAACCTCTTTTGTAAATGGTCCTGCAGCATGTGCAACAATTGAATCGATTGACTCACGGTACAATCCTCCTTGCTGACTTCCTGTGTCAAAATCTCAAAAGGCGCTAGCATTTGGATCAGACACCCTGCTTACCCCCAGTTGTCAACCCCCATCGCCATGGCTTTGACAGTAGCATTCCCGCTTCTTTGCAATAAATGATCATTGATAGACCTGTGCTGCTCACACAGGCATGGCAGCATGAAGAATGTGGAGTCCCAATGGGTTGCGGCCTCCAGATTGAGGGCTTTTGTAGGGACACTCCTAGCATCTGAATGATCCTCATTTGCTCCCAGGCTTTGAAGGAATGCCGGAACTAAGTGCAAAACCTGTAACAGGTGGCCAGTATGTTTTTGGCAACTACTTACATTTTAGGAAGTCCTGCACAATTAGGTTGATGCAATTATATTAAACACAGGCCTCTGAAGTATCCTCCTTCAGCCATGGCCTTGACAATATTACTGCCATTGTCAGTGGCAATGAATCCAGTGCTGATGCCTCTGGCTTGAAGCCATTTATAAACGTTCATTCTGATTTCTTCAAGGATGTTCACAGCTCTTTCCATGGAGAACATTGCGACTGTTGCATGCTGATGAGTGCCTTGAAAAGCATCAGTAATTTTGAACTCAGGGGCTAACATTTGCTTATCTTCCTCAAAGGAGACCTAGCGTGTAGTCTTGCACATGTAGTCTGAAGCCTGACAACTGGTCAACATGTCTGTTGTGAGGTGTACAGAGCTGAAAAATAGGCCTGACTTGGAACGTTCTATTTTGAACAGAGGGTCTCCAGAAACCTCTCTTCTTCTACAAAAGAAAAAGGGAGTAAGTAGATCGCTAACAAACATTTTAGCCTGCTACCAGTTGTATATCTGGACTAGCTCATGGGTTCAGTGGTACAGCAACTCATTGCTGCACACAGACTGGATAAGTGGACGTTGTGTTTGTTGATTTCTTTGTGCGGGTCCCACCCCAAGGGACCTACTGGGAGCAGATAGGCTTCTTACGCACTTTGGGTGATTGAATCCCTCTTCACCTTGTGCCGTGCAGGATGTTGCAGCAGGTGATGCCTGCACACTAGGAGTGACAGTAACAGGATTGCTTTTCTTCACAATGTCTTCTTCCCCATCACCACCTCATCTATCTCAGTTTTTCTCTTCTCTCGGTAGCAGCTATCTTTTTCAGGTGCTCTTCCCACACAATAGCTTGCTTGATCTTTCAGATGGGCCAGGTGGCCCCAGTAATGTCCACCTGGCTTCCCACAACGCACTGGTTTAGGGTCAATTGAGAAATTAGCAACATGTCCCTCATGTGACCAACGTATTAAGAAGTCCCAGACTCAGTTTGCTTCTCTCTCTGCCTCACCCGTGTCCTGAACATAAATCTCTCTAAACTGCTCTCACTACTTCACGTCTATCTGTAGACCTCTATCCGTCACTAATGCACTCTCATTCTGTGTTGTCTCCCTCACCTCCGAGAGTACTCTACCCCTCTACATTTCCTTTACCCTATCTCTAGCTCTCTGCCTCGCTCTAGAACCTCATACATTTCTCCAACTCTATTTTTCTGTCTCCTTCTTCATCTTTGGCTGCCTCACTATTCTCAATTTCACTTATCTCTCCCTACTTTACGTATCTCGTCACCTCATCTCTATTTCAACCTCTTGCCTCCCTCCACTTCACCTTCCACACTCATCGTTTTCTTTACTTCTGTCCTTCTGGCTTGTAGTCCCTCCTAATTTTTTTATCCTGCAGACCAGGCGGTCACAATTTAGCCAGATAATGGTACACATAGAAGTAGGCAAGGAAGTGCAAGGCAGGGGAAGAGAATTAAGGAGAAAATTATCGGATTTCACCCACTGTAGTAGGGAAAATTCTCAAGAGCAGTGTTCTGAGTTTTCTTGCTGCAGTGTGCATGGCAGTTGTGATGGGGTGTGTATTTGTGATTATGAATTGCAATTAAAGCTTTGATTTTTGGCACTATGTGCACGTGAAATTTTAATAAGCACAAGTCCACTAAACATCCATCAATTCTCTTTGACCATATATTTCCTACAATGTGTGGAAAAGGCAACTAAGACACTGAATTCAACAACACATACATTGCTCGTGCAAAGCAGAAAAAAACTAAATTCAAGTGCAACAAGCAGTGGCAAAGTCAATCAAAGCGGTCAATGCATGCAAACACAGACATTCACAAAGGCTGTCTGTCTTCGTTGCATTCACAAAAGTTGTTTGACAAACGGAAGTCCCTCGTGGATTTCAGTGGAAGCCATTCCTAAAGCGTGGAATGATGCACTAGACTGCCAGTATCATGAGGTTAGAGGGCAATGCTCCTCTGGGTAAAGCCAAAACTCACTATCTCTAATTCTATAGATTTGTATCAATAGTCCGCGATACAGCAGCACTTTCAAGTGATCCTAAAAATAGTGTAAGAAAAAAAATATTAAGAAAAAGTTCACATTGGGCCAGTAGTCCCTAGCACTGAAGATGACTACTTTTTGTGTGAATGTGCACATAGTGCAAGAGCAAAATGCTATTACTCACAGTTAGCTAAGCCAGTGGAGGAAGTGGGATGACTATGTCCCATGATGTCGTGGGTGGAATCAAAATCTGAATAAAGCTACCACAAACAAAGGGTAGGGAAAGTCAATATGAAATCCACCCCGGCAGTATGAATGTATAGACATTAGTATTTGTATTAATCTCAAACGGTATTGGCTAACACCAGACCTAAGCAGAAATGGTTCCATCACTGCTTGTATAAGCAGAAATGGTTCCATCACTGCTTGTTTAAGCAGAAATGGTTCCATCACTGCTTGTTTAAGCAGAATTGGTTCCATCACTGCTTGTTTAAGCAGAATTGTTTCCATCACTGCTTGTTTAAGCAGAAATGGTTCCATCACTCCATGTTTAAGCAGAATTGGTTCCATCACTGCTTGTTTAAGCAGAATTGGTTCCATCACTGCTTGTTTAAGCAGAATTGGTTCCATCACTGCTTGTTTAAGCAGGAAATGTTCCAACACTACTTGTTTAAGCAGGAATTGTTCCAGCACTGCTTGTTTAAGCAGAAATGGTCCCATTACTGCTTGTTTAAGCAGAATTGGTTCCATCACTGCTTGTTTAAGCAGAAATGGTTCCATCACTGCATGTTTAAGCAGAATTGGTTCCATCACTGCTTGTTTAAGCAGAATTGGTTCCATCACTGCTTGTTTAAGCAGAAATGGTTCCATCACTGCATGTTTAATCAGAATTGGTTCCATCACTGCTTGTTTAAGCAGAAATGGTCCCATCACTGCTTGTTTGAGCAGAAATGGTCCCATCGCTGCTTGTTTAAGCAGGAATTGTTCCAGCACTGCTTGTTTAAGTAGAAATGGTCCCATCACTGCTTGTTTAAACAGGAATTGTTCCATCACTGCTTTTTTAAGCAGGAATTGTTCCAGCACTGCTTGTTTAAGCAGAAATTGTCCCATCACTGCTTGTTTAAGCAGGAATTGTTCCATCACTGCTTGATTAAGCAGGAATTGTTCCATCACTGCTTGTTTAAGCAGGAATTGTTCCATCACTGCTTGTTTAAGCAGGAATTGTTCCATCACTGCTTGTTTAAGCAGGAATTGTTCCAGCACTGCTTGTTTAAGCAGAAACGGTCCCATCACTGCTTGTTTAAGCAGAATTGGTTCCATCACTGCTTGTTTAAGCAGGAATTGTTCCAGCACTGCTTGTTTAAGCAGAAATGGTCCCATCACTGCTTGTTTAAGCAGAATGGGTTCCATCACTGCTTGTTTAAGCAGGAATTGTTCCAGCACTGCTTGTTTAAGCAGAAATGGTCCCATCACTGCTTGTTTAAGCAGAATTGGTTCCATCACTGCTTGTTTAAGCAGAAATGGTCCCATCACTGCTTGTTTAAGCAGGAATTGTTCCATCACTGCTTGTTTAAGCAGGAATTATTCCAGCACCGCTTGTTTAAGCAGGAATTGTTCCATCACTGCTTGTTTAAGCAGAAATGGTCCCATCGCTGCTTGTTTAAGCAGAATTGGTTCTATCACTGCTTGTTTAAGCAGGAATTGTTCCAGCACTGCTTGTTTAAGCAGAAATGGTCCCATCACTGCTTGTTTAAGCAGAATTGGTTCCATCACTGCTTGTTTAAGCAGGAATTGTTCCAGCACTGCTTGTTTAAGCACAAATGGTACCATCACTGCTTGTTTAAGCAGAATTGGTTCCATCACTGCTTGTTTAAGCAGGAATTGTTCCATCACTGCTTGTTTAAGCAGGAATGGTCCCATCGCTGCTTGTTTAAGCAGGAATTGTTCCAGCACTGCTTGTTTAAGTAGAAATGGTCCCATCACTGCTTGTTTAAGCAGGAATTGTTCCAGCACTGCTTGTTTAAGTAGAAATGGTTCCATAACTGCTTGTTTAAGCAGGAATTGTTCCAGCACTGCTTGTTTAAGTAGAAATGGTCCCATCACTGCTTGTTTAAGCAGGAATTGTTCCAGCACTGCTTGTTTAAGCAGGAATTGTTCCAGCACTGCTTGTTTAAGCAGAAATGGTCCCATCACTGCTTGTTTAAGTAGAAATGGTCCCATCACTGCTTGTTTAAGCAGGAATTGTTCCAGCACTGCTTGTTTAAGTAGAAATGGTTCCATCACTGCTTGTTTAAGCAGGAATTGTTCCATCACTGCTTGTTTAAGCAGGAATTGTTCCATCACTGCTTGTTTAAGCAGGAATTGTTCCATCACTGCTTGTTTAAGCAGGAATTGTTCCAGCACTGCTTGTTTAAGTAGAAATGGTCCCATCACTGCTTGTTTAAGCAGGAATTGTTCCAGCACTGCTTGTTTAAGTAGCAATGGTTCCATCACTGCTTGTTTAAGCAGGAATTGTTCCATCACTGCTTGTTTAAGCAGGAATTGTTCCAGCACTGCTTGTTTAAGCAGAAATGGTCCCATCACTGCTTGTTTAAGTAGAAATGGTCCCATCACTCCTTGTTTAAGCAGGAATGGTCCCATCAATGCTTGTTTAAGCAGGAATTGTTCCATCACTGCTTGTTTAAGCAGAAATGGTCCCATCGCTGCTTGTTTAAGCAGGAATTGTTCCAGCACTGCTTGTTTAAGTAGAAATGGTCCCATCACTGCTTGTTTAAGCAGGAATTGTTCCAGCACTGCTTGTTTAAGTAGAAATGGTTCCATCACTGCTTGTTTAAGCAGGAATTGTCCCATCACTGCTTGTTTAAGCAGGAATTGTTCCATCACTGCTTGTTTAAGCAGGAATTGTTCCATCACTGCTTGTTTAAGCAGGAATTGTTCCAGCACTGCTTGTTTAAGCAGAAATGGTCCCATCACTGCTTGTTTAAGCAGAATTGGTTCCATCACTGCTTGTTTAAGCAGGAATTGTTCCAGCGCTGCTTGTTTAAGCAGAAATGGTCCCATCACTGCTTGTTTAAGCAGGAATTGTTCCATCACTGCTTGTTTAAGCAGGAATTATTCCAGCACTGCTTGTTTAAGCAGGAATTGTTCCATCACTGCTTGTTTAAGTAGAAATGGTCCCATCACTGCTTGTTTAAGCAGGAATTGTTCCAGCACTGCTTGTTTAAGTAGAAATGGTTCCATCACTGCTTGTTTAAGCAGGAATTGTTCCAGCACTGCTTGTTTAAGTAGAAATGGTTCCATCACTGCTTGTTTAAGCAGGAATGGTCCCATCAATGCTTGTTTAAGTAGAAATGGTCCCATCACTGCGTGTTTAAGCAGAAATGGTCCCATCACTGCTTGTTTAAGCTGACTTTTAGTATTATTTAGTTGATGGATGCCGGGCAGCTTGAGCTTCCGACTGCTTTAGGGTGGCCCCATTTCTGAAACGTTAACCTGTACAGCCGATCGACTGGTAGCACGAGGACTTGATGTAAATTAATATGGAAAGGATATATATAGCTGTTCAGAACGCCGAAGATGGCACTGATCCTCAACCACAAACCTTGTGCTCTGTTTCATTTTCAATAATGCAGTGTGCACGGATACATTCAGAATCAACACTGCCACAGCAGCCAGATTTAAATGACCGCACACACAGAAAATAGCCTCAAACATCCCCTTCCATCTGCCAACACAATGATTACCTCACAAGTGCTTAGAACACATAATTACTTTTACTTTCCATTAGTAGGTCATCCCCACATTCTATAAACCTTATGGACAAAGTTGTAAAATTGAACAAAACCAGTTTAGTGCTGGAAAGTAAATTGACAAAAAAAGATTTGGGTCACTTTTGTGATGCAAACAGCGCACAATCTGAGGGGCATATTATCAAGAACGGCGTGAACATTATCGCAGCTTTAGCGGCAGTAATTTTAACGCCGTTCTTGATAATATGCCCCTTAGTGTCTGTGTCAATATTTATTGGCGTGTGGGCATACTTCTTCCTGATAATATGATAGTGTCCTGGGTGCGCGGCCTTTTATTTTGAAGAAACGTCAAGTGAAATAAACAGTGAACGCCTACCAAATTATATAATTAGAAAATAATGATATAATTTGTTGCAGGCTTTAGTGACTGGAAAACAAAGCCCTAAAAAAAAAGTCGCAAGTTAACCTCTAGAGGGCACTCGTGCATCAGTAAGCCTACTAAGAACAGAAAAAAACCCGCGGAAGCCTGTAAATAATTCCTGCCTCTTGATCAACCTAGCCTCATTGGCTTTGCGTGCGGACTTCATATCTTCCCTGTTAACACTGTACGTAATGTAGCGCGCCATTCATGGCCTCCGTTCAGCCACGCAGGAAGTGCAGAAATGAACCCAGTGCTCCGAGCGCGTGGCAGCCACGTCTGGGTGAGTGACATTGGGATGGCACAGGATGACACATCTATTTATAACTGATGGGGTCAGAGGAGACAGTCGCAGTGACCCCCAAACAGTAGCACACCTTGGAAGCATAACGTTCCCGAGTCTCTAGCTTCAGGCACTTCGCTCAGCAGGCTTATAACACGCTTTATTACTTAGACGAGTAGATGGCGAGTCTGTCCCTCAGGAGCACATGTTACACAGAACAGCACTATGCGGGAAACTCTCATTGAGGGCCTACCGCGTTTGATAAATTGTTTTGAAACAGTACTGGCTGCCATTTTGATATCACTATATTTATCGACCTCGCGAGGATGAAAGGTTGATGAGCCTGCCGGCATTCGAAGTTTCATGTAACATAGCTAAGTTAGCAGCACGTGCGTAGGCCATTAACTGCAAATTAAAGCACATGAACATTACAAATTAGGTAATTCGGTCCGGTGTTTTAGAGGGGCAGGTACTCACAGTTACTGAGTCGCTGTCATTTTTAATTTTAAAGAGACAGTACCTGCACGCCTCTGCAGGGGTGCAATAGGTTTAATCGGGGATTATATCACTTCTGAGTTGCAAACAGGTACTCTGGTACAGTGAGTACCTCCACTTTTCTATTTCTATTTTAAGGACTGATTAAATTATAGCCAACTCGATTACAAGTCTGGCTGCCCATGTTGGAGCGCAGAGTGGTTACAGGGACCTGGTTAGTGCCCCTGAGAGTTGTACCTTATGTCCTAGATGCAAGGCTTCATTTTGTAAGGTGTCAGTCCCGATCAATAGCTGTGCGGTGCTGCGCTGCGAAGTGCTGCATCACGGTGCATCGCACTGCGTTGGGACAGATCAGGAGCTGCAAGGGCTGCGATGTGAGGTTCTGTGTCGAAGTGCGTCGCGCTGCGTCTGTTTCAATCAGAAGCTGCGAGGGCTGTGATGCCAGGTCCTGTGTTGAGTTGCCATGGGCTGCATCAGTTCCCATGAGGCTGCCAATCAGGAGCTGCGAGGGGCTGCAATGCGAGGTCTTGCGGCGAGCTGTGATGCCAAGCATCAGATTTGAAGGAGCCCACAGTTAGGCAGGGAGGAGTGAACTCGAATGCCAGCCTGGGGACCAGGACCTGGGGGACACCTCTTGAGGATCTGGACTGACCCCAGGCAGAGGCCAGCAGCAGGGCTCAGGCAGGTCCAGAGCAGCAGGTCAGCTGCGCAGTTGCAGCCCCTGCTGCTCACACTGGAGGTCAGCCAAGTGACCCTTGGAGTGACTCTAGGTAGCATGGGATGAAGGAAAGCAGATCCACTCTTCCTTCGTAGACAGCAAACCAGGCCTTCAGCATTAGGGCACTAATCCTTCTGTAACTTCCACAGGTTCAAGAGAGTTCTGACGAGTGGCTCTGAAGGGCCATTATGTATACTAAGTGCCAGCCTTTATGTGGGTGACTCCTTGTCCTGCCCCCACATCTGGTTCTGGAAAGTTCTTTCCCTGTCAAGGCTCCAAACTGTCTGAGGGTGACAAAATGGAGACCTGGTGTCGAATGTCTTCATTTTGTGCATGAAGCAAAGCCCTTTGAGGTGTAAATGGAATGGGTTAAAACCCCTCCCTCCCAGTCCTTCCTGCCAGGATGGCCCATCTTCTCCACATCTAAGCTCCCTTTGTTTTACTATCTGGAAGCAATACACAAACCCCATCAGCAGAGCCATTCCCAGTCCTTTGCCCCAGGACACTGGCAACAGGGACAAATGGTTGGGAAAAGAACTGCCAACTTTCTAAAAGTGTCATTTTCAGAATTCTAACTTAAAATCCCACTTTACCATTTAGGAGGAATCTTAAATACAATAATTTGAGTGTAAACAGTATATCTCCAGCATCTCCCAATCCAAAGTTAGCACTTATTTAACGTTAAAGGGAAACATAGTGTTTGTCAATGGGAAATATAGACCTTACAACAGTGAAAAACAACTGTAGGAGTTTTTACTGCTAGGACATGTGAAACATAAGTACACATGTCCTTCTCTTAAAAAAAAATGTACCCTGCCCTGTGAGCCTTTCGGGCCTACCTTAAGGGTTAACTTATAAGCATTAAAAAAGAATGTTTGGGCCTGGCAAAAAGGTTTATTTTGCCAGGTCGAAATGGCAATTTATAATTAACTACAATACCGTCTACTGTAGCAAGCCTGAGACATGTATTAAAAGGTTACTTTTTGGGTGGCACAATGAGTGCTGCATGCCAACTACTAGTATTTCATTTACAGGCTTGGGGTATATATAGTACAATCTACTAGGAAATTCAATATGCCCATTAGGTGTAAACCAATTTTACCATGTTTGAAGGAGAGAGCAAAAGCAATTTAGCACTGGTAAGCAGTGGTAAAGTGGGCAGTCCTAAAGCTAACAAAAACAAATTCAACACACCGGAGGGGTGAAGGCAAAATGATTTGGGAGAATACCATGACAGGTCTGACAGGCGTACATTATTCTGGAAAGACAGAAGGACATCTCTGTTGTAATATGCCCTAACCAAATATAAGACCTGTAACCTAAGACAGATTTGCTGTCTGAAACCGTAGCCTTTTAAAATATTGTAATTGTTTGAGATAGTCCTTCTGTCTTAAGGTCTGCAATATATTTAACCCATAACATGCAAGTCTGAGGCCAGTGTCTTCATGATTTATGCAATCTGAAGAAAAGATGGCTGCTGGAATTTGTGGTATATGTATAACCCAAGGAATAGATTTGCTCTCAGAAACCTGAGCCTGTGAGAATTGTTACTTGACGGACATATCTCTCTGAGACATCATCTTGTTGAATCTTTGTAACCAAAGTCAGACGGTGGGGATATCCATACAATGTGGGCTGGATTTGGAGTTTTTTATTTTTATTTATTTTTATTTACTTTTATTAGGCACTCAGCTACCCAAGGGTTTCCCGGCGCCGCCTTAAGGAAGTTAAAATAATCAAAAGAGAGATGGAAGACCTATTGATTAAAAATCTGTTTTTCAACATCTTACGAAAGTGCACAAAACTGGACTCGTTCCTCAAAGACAGAGGAAGAGAATTCCACAAAGTAGGACCCAAATAGGAAAAAGATCGTCTGCCTACCCTGGATAATCTATATATCGGAACCAAGAATTTTATCTGGTTGGCTGAGCGGAGAGGGCGAGAGGGGACATACAGTTGAGCAATGGAACTCAGATATTGGGGGCCCTTGCCTGTTTTAATCCTGTGCATATAAGTTAAGGTCTTAAATTGAATGCGATTTTCCACTTTCAACCAGTGGAGATCGCGCAAGGAACTGGAGACAGGTGTAGTTTTTGGAATCCGGCAGAACAGGCGAGCAGCAGCATTTTGAACGACTTGCAATTTACGAATGACCTCCTTATTGGCTCCAAGAAAAAGGATATAGCCGTAGTCCAGGCGAAAGGTGACCAAAGTCTGGACTACCGTTCTTTTTGTGGAGTCCAGCAACATCCATACATCTTTGAGCCATCTAAGTATGGAAAAGCATGTTGCAGCCACTTTTATTGCTTGAGGCCTCATCGAGAGGTGGTCATCGATGATGAATCCCAGATTACGGGCTTGTTTAGTAGGCTGAGGGAAGGCACCTAATTCAGGGGGCAAATGTTGGGGGCCCCAAAGCTCTTTGTTATTCCCCAGGATGAGCACCTCTATCTTCTCCTCATTGAGCTTGAGTGAATTAACTTGCATCCACTGCATGATTTTACTATGCCCATCTTGAAGAGAAGAGGGCTTAGAAGCTCCTTTAGTAAAGAGGGAGAAGATTATTTGGGTGTCATCAGCGTAGGAAAAAATTGACAGTCCTACCTCCTACGAATGTCAGCCAAAGGTTTAACATAAATGTTAAACAATAAGGGGCTAAGAATAGAGCCCTGTGGCACCCCATAAGGGGAAGCCTGTATTTTGGAAGCTGCTTTTGAAGAAGAAACCTGAAACGTACGGTCCAACAAAAAATTTGTCAGTCATTTCAAGGCAGATCCAGTCACGCCGATGGATTGGAGAGTTTGCAAAAGCACGGTATGAGATACCGTGTCAAATGCGGCGCTCAGGTCTAACAATATGAGCGCCACAGTATCGCCATCATCCAAGCGACTACGCATCATTTCACTGACTCCTAGAAGTGTGGTTTCTGTAGAATACCCTTCCCTAAACCCTGATTAGGATGGGTGTAAGAACTTGTGAGTTTCCACATAGTGAGTTAGTTGTGAATTCACATGTTTCTCCAATAGCTTGGAGAAAACTGGGAGCAGGGAAATGGGTCGAAAGTTGGATAATTGGGCTGGGTCAGCGTTAGGTTTCTTTAACAGCGGGAGGACCATCGCATGCTTCCACTCAGGAGGAATCAGGGCTTCACGTAGGGAGGCATAAAGTAGCTCCTTGATCAACTGCAAAGCAGGTAAGTCCATTTTTTGCAATATGGTAATAGGCAGCGGGTCCCGAGGGGAACCTGATTTAATGCTTTTTAAGATACGACTGAAAGAAATAGTATCAAGCAGAGTCCATTGTTCGAGTTTGTTTATTCTGGCCTCCTCCTGGGCCTCTGACTGAATCCTAGGATTAGGTAAGGCAGGGGTAGCAATGCATTGATGCAAGGTGTAAATCTTAGAAGTATTTAATTTAGAATAGATCTGCGCCACTTTATCAAGAAAAAACATCGCAAGTTCCTCACATTGCGATTTCAAAAGAATTGGTTGTGGAGCTTGACTGGCTGTCCCGGAAAGTTCCTTAACCAGTTTAAACAGAACTTTAGGGCAGTTTTGGGCATTAGAAATAGTAGCACTTACATAGTCGGCCCGAGCAGTATTACAGAGAGAATGATAATCTCTGATTGATTGTTTATAGTTCGCTTTAGATTCTGGGGCATAGTCCTTCCTCCAGCGTCTCTCTAACGCTTTACACTTACTCTTCACTTTTTGTAAAGCGGGTGAAAACCAGGGAGCCGGAGGACGATGATTTTTTACTTTCTGCGAGGAAGGAGGGAGGCAGATATCAACAGAATTAGAAATCCAATTCATGATAGTACCTAAGTCGGTCATGGAGATCTGATTAATGGGAGGCATGGTTTCCATTAAATGATGGTTAAATAGATCCATATCAAGTTTATCCCAGTTTCTAGAATTAAGTTTATTCCCTAAATTGGGCACAGTTTGATTAGTTAGTTCTGTCATAACCCTGAAGTCAACTAAGAAATGATCAGGCCAGATGACAGGGAGGGCCGGAGCGCAGCATAAGCTCAGGATATTAGAAGGTATTGGGTCTAACAAATGTACCGCTGCATGAGTCGGTCCTGAATTAGACAGCACAAAATTCATGGCCGCCAAATCAGAAATTATGGAGGTGCTAACAGGGCAAGTTGGATCATCAAAATGAATATTTAGGTCACCTAAAATTGTAAAATTAGCTGCACTAAGCAGATGGGGAGCGACCAAATCAGGAAATGTAGAAGCCCACAGGCTAGCAGGGCCAGGTGGACGATAAATTAGCATTCCTGAGAAGGTAAACTGAGGAGTTTGGGCAAGTTTAAATGTCATAGCCTCACTTTCCTTCCAGGTCAGCTTATCAAATTTACACTTGCACGGATTATTAAAAATAAAAGCCAGCCCACCACCCGTTTTACCTTCACGGTCTCTTCTAACTATAGAATAACCATCTGGGAGTGCAGCTTTCATGGAGCCATGTTTCTGTTAAAAAGATGGCATCTGGGCGTTTATTAGTTAAGAGGTCAAATATATCCACTCTATGTTTTGGGAGTGAGCGACAATTTAAACTAAAACAAGTAAATTCTACATCCTTGGGGGAAAAATTCCTAGCAGTACTGCTAGCCTCTATCCTGTTGATACAAGTGGGGTTGTTAAAGCCAGTCTGTCTTTTAGGGGACGGGGGGGGGCCAACATAAACCCACATCTATTACAATTCCCAGATGCGCCATCCATCCATCCATTATAGCCCCTGACGGGAGGGTGGGTGGAGCCTAAAAGCGTTTCCTGTTTTGATTCCTGTCATGTGGAATACCTCATTAGTTATGACTGGGTCGAGGACGAGTAGGACTAAGAGTAATGGGGATTACCTGTAAGTAATCATAGCATACCTGCATATGTGGTTTTTGCCTAGACTTTGTTTCATATGCATGTGTTTTAGCAAATGTATTTCATGAAAACCAGGATGCACAGGGTTACATTTGTGCAGCAAGTTAAAATTACACTTAAGAGATATGTCTATTGGGAGAGTTGTTTCTCTATGGATAGTAATTGTTACATGCAACTTAAATAACTAAAACTCATGCCCTAAAATAACTATAACTCACGCCCCCCTATGCACAATGTTGTCACCAATTAAGTAAGTTCAGATATTGCAGTTATTTTATCAATGATGTCATTTAAAATGTCATGAGTGATGTAATATGCAAGGCCATAAGCAGTGCATGGCAACGGTGCAAGTTAGTTACTTTAGAGCACAAACTTTAGATCCTTGAGATCACTATAACCTGCAAATGTCAGTGGTTGTGTTTGTTTAAAACAGTAAGTTGTAACTGATATTTTCTCCAAACTATAACGTCCCTTTAACCTTTGTTTTTTATCAGTGAATTTCTAAGGTTTTTTAATTTAAAATGAAATATAATTACAATTCTTAATCTTAACATCACCTTAACCTTTGCTTTTTTCAGTAAAATAAGATGTCCATTGGTGTGTGCAGCATGGGGTTGGGCATATGGCCTGGCCTGTGGCTAGGCCCTGCAACTAAGTCCTCAGGGGGGCCCTACCTTCTGCAACACACACCCTTCAGTGCCAAACACCCAGCTGTGCCCAGTTTGGGGATGAGCACAGGGCCTGGCCTGTGGTCAACCATCTACAGGTGCCCTACCCCCCATGGGCGTGCACGGCAGACTACATAATGTAACATTATAAATTATGTCATTGAATGTAAGACAGACCTTCTGACTTTAGCAAAGGGTCAAAACATCAAAATACAAACAGTGGGCCTGTTGGCTTTATCGACAGCTCTCATCAACATATACTAATAAAACAGACCTATCGTTTTTGTCCGAAAGTCACCAATAATTGTAATAACATGTATATTTTATAAATTCATACATTGTAATGTTTAATATAAGTGATTATTATATATGTTTTTTAAATAAAGCCTTATTATAAAAAAAAAACAATAAGTCTTTGAGTCTTTCTTATGATATTCTTCAGGCCGCAAAATAGAACAATAGAACCCACCACAAGGGGTCCCTGCACTCCAGCTTAAGAGCATATAGCACCTACTGGGAGCGCTTAAAAAAAATATGGTGAGCTTTTCGGGGTCATGGATTCAATGACCCTGGAGACTTACTGTTTTTTAAAAAAATGTTGCTGGGGAGCCTGCTGCACTCTCTGCAGCCAACCACAACATAAAAAAAGTGCTTAGTGGTGACCCTGCCCCTTCTAGGATCACCACCTGGATACAAAAAATCACTAAAAAGCCATTGCAGGGCATTATGGGGTGCCCCTTGCCTGGGGAAGTGAAAATTAAACAAGCTCTTGTCGCTCATTTATCGTTAGTTTTTTTGGTTATTTTTTTTGGGGGGTGTCCCAGTCCCACTCGGGATGCCAACACTTTATATTAACTTTGGGTTGGCATGGGGTTATCAAGGCTCCCACGGCCCCAGCCAACTCCCCAGCCAACACCCATCTTGCATTCGACGGGAGATAGCTGTGCTCTTTTTCTCCTGCTGGTAGGTAGCAGCTTTTTTCTCCCCTCCCAAGCTGTGCTCCCTGCCCGTGAGAGTGTGGGCAGGGGCTAAGTTTATATCCCCTGCCCATACTCTCTCTGGTTAGTGAACAGAGGTGTCCCATGGGATGGAGTCCCAGGGACACCGCTGCCATCAGGTGCCTGGGGATGTGTTCCCCGAGGGTATAGGATTGCTTGGGGAGGGGGCCATACCCCCCCTCCTCAGGTAAAAATACCTTTGGACCTGAGAGGTGGGGTCCCCGGTACCTTTCAATGGCCAGAGGGAGGCGGTGTTATAAATTGGGTTTCTGGTTGACTGGGGTGTGGCCCTGGTCTAGAAGCAACCACAAACCTAGTCAGGGTAAGGCACAAGTAAACCCCAAATTAACCTGTGCTCACCTTTTGGTAGCCTGGCACAGAGCAGTTAGGCTTAACTTGAAGGCAATGTGTAAAGTATCTTTGCAGCACTTCAAACAGGAAAACATTGAAAACACCACACAAAAAGATAACACACCAGGTTTAGAAAAATATTGTAGTTTTTAATAAATACAATAAGACCAAAATGACAAAAAATCCAATCAAGTAAAACAGGAGATATTAAATCTTAAAGTTGTATGGTAAAATAGAACCAAAAAGCACTAAAAGCTGACAAGGGATATCTGGCCGTGCTGGACCGGAACAAAGTCACATGCTCAGGCTGACCACGATGGAGCACAAGCCAGCTACAGGGACCCAGTTAGGCCTACTGAAAAACGTACCTTAAATCCTGGTTGCGGAGTAATCTGTAGACCCAAGGTGGAGAATCGTTGCGCTGCAAGATGCAGTTGCATCAACGCCGAGTATTCCATCGACGGGGCTTGCGATGCATAGTCCGGACATCAAGGATGCTGCGCACAGCTGGTGAAGCACCAGTTCTGAAGAGCTGCGAGTCTGTGATGCAAAGGCCGGTGTCATCGTCGAGCTATCATCGACGAAAGATGTGAAGACTTGGGTCGGAGATGCACCGCGTCGTCAATGATGCATCACTTCCGAGGACTGCGAGGGTGATGCGGGCCTTCTGTACCGAGTCCAATTCACACAGCAGTGGTGATGCATCAGTTGTGAAAGAGGATACACAACTCAGCTGAGAAGATTCGTCAGTTCGGCTAGAGGATGCGCCACTCAGCAGAAGAGATACATTGGTTCTGCTGGTAACCACCTTAGGCCCACTTCCAAGGGCCCAGGACTGGGGTGTCACCACTTTGCAGGGTAGACTTACAAATAACAGAGTCCAGGTGCATATGCCAGGTTGTTGGAAACCTTTTATGTCCCTGAGGCGTGAGATCCGGAGGCCAGCCAACTAGCCCTTGGAGTCCCTCTGGCTTCTGGGTTCAAGAGATGCAGGTGCAGTCCTTCTTACCTAGGCAAGAGGGAAGCATGTCAACACAGCAAAGCAGGAGTCAAGGAGCCTAGCAGTTCAGCACAATGGTAGTAATATCAGCAGGACAGCAGTCCTTCTTACTGGCAGAGTATCCACAGGTCCAGAAATGTACTGAAGTGGTGGTGTCTGAGGTTCAGTACTTTTACCCACTGGTGACTTTGAAGTGGGTGAGAGTTGAAAGACATGCCTTTGAAGTGCACAGATGTCTTCCATTTCTGCTCTGGCTCCAGACTCACTACTGAGGGTATGTCAACCTTTATGTGTGGACAGTACACAGCCCATTCAGGTGTAAGTGAGCTGTGTCCAGCTCCTCCCTCCCATACTGTCAGGATGGCCCATCAAGTCACACTGAAGCTCCAATTGTGTGTGGCTGTCTAGGTGGAATACACAATGGCTGGCTGCCAACTATACCCAGTCATGTGATCAGAGGCAGGCTGCAGGCACTAAATAAATGACTAAGGAAAGAGAATGCCAACTTTCTAAAAGTGGCATTTTCAGAACTTTAAAATTCAACTTCATCATAAGTTAGGATTTTAAATTAGGATTTAAGAGACACCAAACATGATCCACTTTTATCTTCCTATTTGGGAATTACGTTTATAAAATGTAATAAGGTAATCCCAATGTTATCCCATGAGAGATGTAGGGCTTGCAGTAGTGAGAAACTAATTTGAGTTTTTCACTACCAGGACATGTAAAACTAAAATGTACATGTCATACTTTTTGAATGCATTGCACCATGTCCTCTGGGATGTCCACGGCCTACCCTAGGGGTGACGTATATGTATAAAAAGAAAGGCTTGGGCCTGGGAAGATGTTTTTCCTGCCAGGTCAACTTGGCAGTTTAAAACTGCACACACAGGCTCTGCAATGGCAGGCTTGAGGCATGTTTACAGGGCTACTTAAGTGGGTGGCACAATCATCGCTGCAGGCCCACTAGTAGCACTTAATTTACATGCCCTGGGCACTTGTAGTGCACTTTACTAGAGACTAATAAGTAAATTAAGTGTGCCAATTGGAGATAAGCCAATTCTACCATGTTTTAGGGAAAGCGCTCAAGCGCTTAAGCACTGGTTAGCAGTGGTAAAGTGCGCAGAATCCTAAGGCCAGCAAAAACGAAGTCGGGAAAAACAGGAGGCCAGAAGGTGAAAAGTTAGGGGAAACCACACCAAAGATGCCAGGTCTAATGTGCCCCCCACCCAGCTGAAAGTGGGGAGAGCTACTCAACCCCTTGGGAGTTTTCTTCACTAGTGCGGAAGAATCTGGAGAGGGAACAGCAGCGGCATGGTCTTTTCCAGGATGGTGGTCCACCATGAAGTCCATTCCCTCTAGGGAGATGGACACCTTCAACAGTTTGTGATTCCCAACCCTCATTTGCATCAACCATCTAAGGAGTTTGTGGTCTGCCTGAACCCGGAAGTGACACCGACCAGGTATATTCTCAGCTTCTTTAGAGCCTAGACCACAGAAAAGGCTTCCCTCTCTATCACACTCCACCGCTATTCCCTGGGAAGTAGCCTACTGATGAATGCTACAGACTAATCTAGGCCCTTTTCATTTAGTTTTGAGAGCAAGGCCCCTATGCCATGCTCTGAGGCATCTGTATTCACTATGAATTCTTGGGAGAAGTCAGGGGCCTTGAGCATGGGTGCTGTGCACATGGTCTCCTTCAGGTTGTCAACAGCTTTCTGGTACAACTAGCTCCAGATCACCTGATGTGGCTTCCTCTTGGACATCAGCCCTGTTAAGGGAGCAACAATGGTGCCATACCCTTTGAAAAATCTCCTGTAATAGCCAGTAATACCTAAGAAAGCTCTCACCTACGTCTGGGTTTAGGAGGGTTCCCAAGCCAGAATGGTTTCCATTTTGGCCTGGAGGGGCTGCACCTTGCCTCCTCCAAGCTGGTGACCCACGTAGACCACTGAACACTGCTGTACTTGACACTTACTGACCTTCATAGTCAGCCCAGTCCTCTGCAGAGCCTGAAGCACTTCCCTGAGATCATAGGTACACCATGTTCTGAGTCCTGGGGTAGGGGGAAAATAAAGAGGCAAACTTTCCCAGCAACTGGCAGCAGTCTCTCTGTTGGTCTAGGGTCAGTGTATGGGAGAGATTGACACCCTACCCTGACCCATCCTGCTTCTTAGAAGACAGAAGGTCAGGGACAGGTTCACTCTCCTTTTCTATCCCAACATCAGTGACTAGGAGCAAGGTGAGCTCAGACCTCTCAAAGTGGGGCTTGAGACGATTGACATGTAAGTCCCTTAAAGAGTTCCTGGGAGTCCTGAGGTCCATCGAATAGGTGACATCACTCTTGCTCACATTCCTTCACAAGCCCAGACCAGCGATCTTGCCCTGGGCTCCGTGGGCTCCATCACCCACACTTTTTGACCAGTGTGAAACTCAACCAGAGTTGGATTCTGGTGAGAACACCATTTCATGTCCTCCTGGCTGGCTTCCTGATTCTGCTGTGCTAGCTCCCGGTAACGTGCTGTTTGGATGTTGATTGTCAGCATGCAGTTGACAACATCCTCGGGGGCCTTCCTGGTAACATGCTCATGTCCTCATTCACCAAACTGAGAGTTCCTCTCACAGGGTGCCCATACAGAATTTCAAATTTCATACAGAATGCCCGTCCTCTTCTTAGTAGGCACCTGGGCCATTCTTCCAGGCTCCAGGTCCTCCTGACTACCCTCTCGGGCTGCCATGGACTGTGTTTTCAAGCACACCCATTCAGGCAACCCTAACATCTCCAAGTGGGACCTGAGCTTCACCTCCTTCCAGGCAGTATGCTTCAGGTCATTGCCAAGCAGATAATCAACAGGCATGGATGGACTCACAGCTACCCTCAAGGAACCTGAGACCCCTCCCTCATCAAAGGGAACCCGAGCCTCTACATAGTGACTCTCATGGTTGTCATCTGCAACATCTTGGTGGAATGCATTAGGGACTACCTGCTCTGAGGTCACCAGGTGACATCTTACATTTAACATGCTGGTTAAGTGTCTCTCAGAGCGTCCACCCTATGCTCATTGATGCTGACCCACTGCCTGTACTTTCTAGTGTTACAAGGCATGTGAGATGATCTACATCAGTTCTCTTTCACCGAGGGAAACTGGGGTAACCTCTACTCAGTCCCCCACACTATCTGGGACAATCTCCTCCCCAGGCCACACACTAGTCAGCCCCAATGACCACCCACCGGTGGGGGGGGGGGGGGCTGTTCCAGCTTGGGACACTTGGCATTCCCCTTGAAGTGCCCTTCCTTTTGAACCTCATAGAACTTAGGGGGTGCCTTCCCTGAAGACCTCCTGTCAGGGAACCATCACTTCTTCTTCTCAGTTCGAGTATGGGAGTCCTGGCCCGAGGAATTAATTTGGAGCCCTTTAGAGAACTTGTTGTGCTTATTTTTATCTCCCCTTCATCGTTTGGGGACCTTGCCCACCCTTGTGGTGATCCCCCTCCTCACAGATACCTCCTTATGGACCCTCGTGCTGAGCCAGTGGTCTTCCTCCTTGTGAAGCTTTCTCGGGTCAGTGAGCTTACTATCAGTCAAGTGCTGGCGAAGATCTGGAAAACAATTACTGAACATGTGCTCTTTTGCAAACAGATGATACAGCTCTTTGTAAACATTCATCTCACTGCCCTTCACCCAACCATTCAGTGCCCTGCCAAAGGAATAAACAAAATCCACTCAGCAGCTTCTGGCTGATCCTGAACTTGAACCTATACTTTTCTTAGGTCAAAACATACTTTCTAACAAGGGCTTCCTTTATGGGGGTATATCTCATTTAATTCTGTCCTCCTTTTCTAGGGCATGTAAGGTGTGCCTCCCTTTGCTATGGATATGCCTCCACAGACTAGCTCCCCAATACTCTACAGGGGTCTCGTTCATCTGTAAGGCAATCCCGTAAGCCTCAAACCACTTATCAATATTGTGTTCCACAATAGAGTCAGGCACCAGACCTTTAGAAATGTGGACCCTCTTGTCTCCAGAGGGCACTGAAGAAAGGCCGCAAATATCACTGCTCGACTGTCTGTCTGGCCTTGATGTACAGCACCTTAAGGTTCCTCCTGTGAGCCAAATGCTCTAATGCAATTCTCTCCTCCATAGCCAGTTTCTTTTGCTCCACCTCCATGAGCAGCTTATTTTGCTCTTTTTCCAGGGCCAGTTTCATTTGCTCTGCCTCCATGGCCAGCTTCTTTTCTTCCATTTTGAACTTAGCCATTTCCAGCTTGTTCTCCCTCTCCGCCTTCCTCTCCTCCAGCTCCTCTGGCGATAGGTTGAGAGGGGACACACTGAACCCTGCCAAGGAAGGGATCTCTAATCCTAGGAGGTTGTTACCCCCTCCTCAACAGGTCGCAGTCTATGATCCTCCTGTGGGTCCTGCTCTGACTCCTCCTCATACTCCTCATTCTCCTGGTCATCTGCTCTGGTTGGGAATTGATGGGCCTCTGCCCATTCCTTTAAAGCTTTCTGGAGCTCTGATTTTTTAGTGCTCTTTTTAGCAGGCAGCCCTCTCTCCTGACAAAACTCCTTATGGTGGGCCACGGTGTAACTCTCCAGCTCAAACTCCATCTATACAGGTGAGGTCGCAGACACAACGGCCAAGTCGAGAGAGAATACATTTGGAAGAAGCAAAAAGGTCAATCAGAGACAATTTACTTGATTTGATCTTAGATATGGGATGGTAGTGTACACCAAACTACTGCATGGCACTGCACAAACACAAGTCCTATCCTCACTGCTGCCATCAATGTTAGAAATTGGGTTCTGATTGACTGGGATGTGAGCCCGGGTCAAGCAGCAACCATAATCCTAGGCTGTGTAAGACACAAGCAAACCCCAACCTGTGTTCACCCTCTGGTAGCCTGGCACAGATCAGTCAAGCTTAACTTGAAGGCAATGTGTTAAGTATTTGTGCAACAATTAAAACAGTAAAACCTTGAAAAGACCAAACAAAAAGAACAAACACCAAGTTTAGAAAAACAGTGTAGTTTCTAATAAATAAAACAAGACCAAAATGACAAAAATCCAATCAGTAAAACCAGAGATATTGAATTTTGAATTTTTAAGGTAAAATAGCTCCAAAAAGCACTAAGTGCCAACAGGGGATATCTGGTCGTGCCAAAACGGGACAAAGTCACAAGTTAAGGCTGACCATGATGGAGCATGGGACTACAACAGGGACCCAGTTATAGGTCCACTAAACAAAGTTCCTTACATACGGTTTGCGGAGCATTGAGTGGATTCGAGGCAGAAAAGCGCAGCGCAGACAAAGTGATGCATCGGTTCTGAGATTCACCGCTGCTGAGGTGCGAGGACCTGTTGCATAAACACTGAAAATCCCATTGATAGTGCTTGTAATGCGTAGACCGGCGTTGAGTATGTAGTGCGTAGCTGGTGATGTGTCGTTATGAAGAGCTGTGAAGCTGCGATGCGGAGGCTGGTGTCGTCATCAAGATACCATCGACAAGAAATGCGAGGACTTGGGTCGGAGATGCACCGCGCTGTCAGAGATGTGTCAGTTCCAAGGACTGCAAGGGCAATGCAGGCCTTCTACACTGGCTCCAATCCATGCAGCAGCAGCGATGTGTCAGTTTTGAGCTCCTCAGCTGAGGAGATGTGTCAATTCAGCTAGAGGATGCTCTGCTCAGCAGAGGAGAAGCATTGGTTTCCTTGGTAAAAACCTTAGGCCCACTTCCAAGGATCCAGAACAGGGGTGGCACCACTTGGTAGGGTAGACACACAGATGGCAGAGTCCAGATGCAGATGCAAGGTTGTTGGAAGCCTGTATGTTCCTGAGGCTTCTGATCAGGAGGCCAGCCAACTAGCCTTTGGAGTCACGCTGGCTTTTGGATTCATGAGATGCAGGTCCAGTCTTTCTCACCTAGGTAAGAGGGCAGCATGTCAACACAGCAAAGCAGGAGTCCAGCAGCGTAGCAGTTTAGCAAAGTGGCAGTCCTTTCAGCAGCACAGCAGTCCTTCTTCCTGGCAGAGTATCCACAGTTCCAGATGTGTACTGAAGTGGTGGAGTCTGAGGTTCACTACTTATACCCAGTGGCACCTTTGAAATGGGGGAGAGTTGAAAGACATGCCTTTGAAGTGCACAGATGTCCTATCTTCCTGCCTTGGCTCCAGACTCACTACTGGATGCAGCCATTAGTGTGTGCACAGGACACATCCTATTCCGGTGTAGGTGAGGCTGTTTCCAGCTCCCTCCCTCCTATCTTAGAATTGTGGGAATTTGAGTCCCCAAAAATAAACTTCATCTATATATACATGAAACCACATGGTGGAAACCTAACCTTTTACAGTGCATCTGTAATCTATTACGGTGATGTCACATTAGCCTAATCGGTCAGGTTATAATGAATGGATCCCCAAAAATGTTTTGGATATCATGTGTGCATCAAAAAGGTGGCATCAGGGCTTTTTATGGATTATGCAGTTCTGTCATTTCATTCAGACTATCAAAAACTGTATTAAATTTCACTATTAACAGAACCTCTCTCAGAATGAGACGTCTTTCTGAATTACCTCCCCGACTGTCAGATTCGACTGGTGACAATACAGCCGATCGCAACTAACTCTCTGAATGATTTTAGTTTAACCAATGACTCACCAATGAGGCAGTGATTACCTTCTTGCAAATTCTAGATTTATGCTGCATAATTCGTTGCCTTACTTCCTGATTCATTTTGCCAATGTACAACTTATTACAGGGCAAATTATTCCATAGACTACATTTTTTTACTTGCAATTGAGAATGTATTATGCTTCCAATGGAAATTTTTATGTGAAAACCGGTCCCCTTCGATGATTTGGTTACAGCAGGTACATGTACCACACCTATGATGTCCTTGAATTGGTGGTAAATTGAGAGACTGTCGCTAGGTGTTTTTAACTGATGATGTTGGAAGGGCTGCGCGTACCACTTGGTTGCCAAAACTTTTCTCTCTTTTAAGAGCAAACAGAGGTTTAGTGAAAGACTGGTACAGATGTGCGATCAAATGCCAATCTTGATTGATGACCTTCAGGGCCGGACTGGCTGTAGCGGGCACCGGGCATTGCCCCGGTGGGCCACTAGGGTGGGGGCCAGCTTTGGGCCCCCGGAGGCCGTTTTTGTTACAGGGCTGTTTTTGCAGCATAGCTGCAATTAGGGTTGGGCGGAATTTGTGTAGCCGCGTTACGCAAATCTCCGCGAAATGGTTTAAAATCTCCGCGAACACGCAGAAATTCCGCGAACACGCGGAATTGCTTGTTCGCGATGCTTTTTTCCTGTTCGCGACCGCTGTTTGAGTGCTCGGGGGAAATATCTCGCGAACACGCATTTTGAGATCGCGAACAAGCAAAAATTCCCCGAAACCGCGGAAAGCAGAATTTTGGGCGATTCCACGTTCTCCGCGGAACGCGAAATTACCTAAATTCTGCAAATTCCGCGAGCGGAACAGAATTTACCGCCCAGGCCTAGCTGCAATGCCGCCGCTGGGACAAAATCGGCCGAAACCGGCCCTGGCAAACAGCTCGGCTGCACCCCCAACCCACTGGGGGGCCGGCCGAGCACTTTGCTAGTGCCGATTTTGGTCCCCAGTGTGGCCCTGATGACCTTCTTTAGCTGATTAGTCTTTGTGCAAAATGTTGTTACATAAACAAGATGTTCTAACTTAGGACTGTCTCTTTTTCGGAGAAGCTCTTCTCGAAGTTCTTCTCGGGGTGTCCACCACGCTCTTTTCATAGAGTGTTTCAATAATTTTTTGGGGTACCCTCATTCTTTTAGTTTATTCAACAGATTTGTTGTGTGGAACTGGTAATCCATTTTGTGAGAACAATTTCTTTGTACCCTTAAAAACTGACTGAACTGTAAGTTATCCCGAAGGCTAAGGGAATGGTGACTCGAATAATGTAAAACTTTATTCCTGTCTGTCAGTTTTGTTGGAAGCGTAGTCATTTGCACTCCATCTGATGCATATATTTCAACATCCAGATATGTAATTCTCCAATGATTGTGATGTACACTAAACTTAATATCTGGAGTCCTGTTATTTAATCAGCGGTGGAATCGATCAAGTGTATGGACTTGTCCTGTCCATATAAAGAATATATCATCGATATGTCTTACCTAATTTGTGATTTGTGTTGAAATGTATTGTTATTAAAAATTTACTTTTCTTCAAATTTTGCCATGTACAGCACTGCTAACTCCGGTGCAAATAGACAACCCATAGCAGTCCCCTTAACTTGAGCTTTCTAAAAGTGCCATTTTCAGAATTGTTATTCAAAATCTGACTTCACCATGAATCAGGATTTTAAAATAGGATTACAGAGACACCAAACATGAAATAGTCATATCTTCCCATTTGGGAATTACACTTATAAAATTTAACAAGATAATCCCTGGGAGATATAGGCCTTGCAGTAGTGAAAAATGAATTTAAACTAAAAGGCGCATGACCTGCTTTTTAAACACATTGGATCATTTCTAAAGAAGCAGCAGTGAAGCTTATCTTATAGACCCATCTGACTGGTCTGACCACCACGCCATCACCTTCCTACTACTTGGCACCCACAAGACAAGGGCAACGCAACCGGTGATTCCCAAACGCTGGATCAGGGACACCAAGAACCTGGACCATAGTGAACTTGAGGCTCGCTGCAAATCTGACCTCCCCCCTCGCATATCACAATGGTCAGTGACGTCAACGATCCCTACTCTGCGACTATATCGAACATTCTGGATGATCTAGCTCCACTAAAACTGAAAAGAACCCAAATCAAAGACAGAAACCCCTGGTTCACTGGATCCCTCAACAATGAGAGAAGACCCCCTCCTGCAATCTGAAATAACCTGGAGGCAGCACCCCTCTGCCGCACATCTAAATTTTCTCCGCCAGGCCAGAAATACCTAGAACAGGAACATCCTCAACTCAAAAAAAGAATTCTTCAGATCTGAACTAGGGAAGGCCAAGAACAGACCCCGCAAGCTCTTCGAACTGGTCAAACACCAATCTAATAAAATGGCCAAAACATCGAAAGAAACCCCCAAGTTCCTAATATCCTCCGAGGAATTCTCCTCCTTCTTCGCTGACAAAATCATAGCCTTAGGAAACTAACTCAGTCCTGCCACATACTCTCAACTCCTTCTGGACCTGCCTCCTCCTGCTGCAACGCCCCCACAGATTTCACCTAAAAATCAAGCTCACTGGACTGACTTCAAAGTCTGTGACAAAGACTCCATCTCTAAAATCCTATCTACCTTAAACCCGAACAACCATTGTAATGACACTCAGATCTACATCAAAACCTCATCTCTCGAGGAGATCCTCTCCCTAAACGAAGCCCTGAAACTGACTGTCCAATGGCTCGCCTCCAATCAACTCAAACTCAACGCAAAGAAAACAGAATTTCTCCTAATTTCCCCTCCTAAAACCAACCCTGAGATGGAAATATGGATCAAGGCTATCTCAGCCTTAAATTGCCCACCGACCATCGTGGACTCGGCCAAATCCCTGGGAATCACCCTGGACAGCAACTTGAACATTCGGGACCACATCAACTCGATGGCCAAATCAGCCAGATTCCACCTGAGCTACCTAAGGAAATTGAAACCCCTCCTCGATGCTCCCGACCTAAAAATGGCAGTCCAAGCACGAGTCATCTCTAGACTGGAGTATGGCTGTTCTTCCCTCTCGGGTTTACCCAAGATCTCCCTGGCACCTTTAAAAGCCTGCCTCAATGCGGCAGGCAGGCTACTTACCTCCACAAGGAAATTCGACCACATTTCCCCACACCTGAAAGCTCTGAACTGGCTTCCTCTTGAGGCAAGAATACAGCTTAAACTAGCCTGCATTACACACAAGGCTTTATACTCAAACTCCCCTGCATATCTTGCACGGAGGAATCAGAAACTCCCGGTCCGCCAGAGACCTCCTGCTGCAACTTGCTCGCTTTCGGAAAAAAAAAACGTACAATCGTGCATTCTCTGGGGCCGCTCCTAGAATATGGAACTCTCTCCCACCCGCCATCAGAAGAATCCCTTCCCTGTCTCGTTTCAAAAAAGATACCAAAACCTTCCTTATGGAAAAAATTCCTCGTTTAAATTTTATTTTACCTTCAACCACCACTATGACCATGATATACGTCTGGCTATTGCCTCCCTTCGGATTACCTAGTCACCCCACCAAGAAACTGTGGTTTTGTCTTCAGTAATTGTAAATGTAATCTGTAAATACGTGTCCTATCTCTTATGTATTCTGCACCCCGCCACCTCCTAATTGATTTTTTACTCTTGTGATTCTAAGTCTTTTTGTACAATCCTATGATTCCTGTAAAGCGCTCTGATACCCTAACGGGTCAAGTTCGCGCTCTATAAAACACAGAAATAAATAAATAAATAACTAAATTGCACCCTGTCCTTTGGGCTGTGCAGGACCTACCTTAGGGATGACTTAAATGCATTAGAAAGAAAGGTTTGGGCATGGAAAGAGGTTTATCTTGCCAGGTCGACAGGGCAGTTTAAAATTTCACAACAGGCTGCAATGGCAGGCCTGAGACAGGCTTTTAAGTGCCATTTTAGGTATTAGCATGATGAGCTCTGCAGGCCCACTAGTAGCATTTAATTTACAGGCCCATGGCACCTGCAGTGCACTTTGTTTGGGACTTATAAGTAAATGAAATGTGCCAAATGGGGATAAGCTAATTCTACCATGTTTTAGGGAAAGCGCACAAGCACCTTAGCACTGATTCGCAGTGGTAGAGTGCGCAGAATCCTAAGGCCAGCAAAAATGAAGTCAGGAAAAACAGGATGTCTGAAGGCAAAAAGTTATGGGAAACCACGCCAAGAATGCCAGGTCTAGGGGGGGTATGGGGGGGGGGGGAGCATGCCTCCCTCCCCATTTAGAAAATGCTATGCCCTGGGGGGGTCCCAGGGGCCTTAAAATGTTTTGGGAAGTGGGCCATTGAACCCCCTCCCATTAAAAAAGAAAGCAGTCTAGGTGAATGGCGTCCTAATGGCCTTAGTAAGAGAGTCGACCCCAGAGGAGCGGGTTCCCAGGGAGGGCGGCCATATACCCCCCTCTGTAAATAAATATTGCACAGACCCCTGTGCCCTTGCCCACCCTTTGGGGGGTGGGTTTCAAATAGAAAAAGCATTTTTTAAAGTTTTATCATAGATCTTGGGTGTCCACTGAGGATCCACAGTGCCAAGAAAAACAAAATACTGTTTTTAACCCCTGGGGATTCACCTCGAGTTTGCAGTAAAAATATATTTTTTTTAATCTCTCGGACCTCTCCCACTAGGCCTAGTGAGGACAGGGTATCCCCACCCTGCCTTCTATATGTCTTTTTTAAAAATCTTCAAGACAGGGTACTGAGCCCCCAAGTTGTAACAGGGCTCCCGCCATAACTAACTTGTTGATGTGGTAACAGCCAATCAGATCATATATTTTGTCTCTATATATACTTGCAATTTTAAACATTAATTATGCCAAAACTACAGAATGGAATTGCACCTAATCACAAAAAGCATGCTTTCTGTATCAAGATCTAGCTTTCTACCAAATGAGCGTAATTCCATTCAGCTGTTTTGGCTAGAGCTGTGTATAATTTCCCCCCCCCTCTTTTTCTCGGCCTCTGCTTGTCAGATCACACGGAACCTTTCCAGGAAGGACCTGAGCTAGATGAGATTTATTTTGTGCAAATTTTCGTGAAGATTTGTAAAATGTCACCAAAGTTACAAACAAACCCAAAAATCCATTTCCAATGAAAATGTGGTCCTAACTATAACTACCCGGTGGCGACCCCATGAGCAGCACATATGCAGCTTCATAGCTAATGTTCAAATACACAAATGCATTAATTTATGCAGAAAAGCATTAATCTGCTAAATCTTGATAAATCACAATAATCTGTTTAGATCACACAACCCCAGAGTTGGTATTTTCCTTCAGCAATTTCTTATTAAAGAACCATTGTTTTTGGTGATCGATCAAAGCAACACTAAGAGGAATTTGACAGATTGTTTCAAATGAAAATACTCAGCCGAAAGATCAAAATGCAAAGAAAAGTCAAGGAAGGGTTGGCCCGGTGGGACCCAAATAATGAGCTTCGCCAGTTAATCGCCTCTGAATGAATCAAATGCAGAAATCCCTGAGTGGCAATATATGATTTTATGAGCAATTCTCTGCTAGCCTTTGCCATTTTACTGAGAAAGTGAGGTCTGTGACCTTCCTGCCCTTTCACAGCGTGCATCCCTCTGGGAAATCTCTCTCCTGCATCCAAATGGTAGGCATGTATCTCTTTTCCATATACCCAGGCAGAAAGCAGCTCCGAAGCCAAGGCTGTTTTATGCAACTATTAATACATTGCAGTTTTCTTTCCCAGAGCTGGACAGTAACAACATAATTGAACATTATCAATGGACTGTCTAATTGAGAGGATGCAAGTTCTTGAATACCTAAAGCTATCTTTGGGGGCCCTCACCCCCCTTGACTAAACTTGAATTTGTAGACACTTTAGGCTAATTTCCTAATTAAGAAATTCCTATCTGCCATTTTAATAGAGAGGGGATTTGAATGAGCATAAAGGTAACTCGGATCTGCATTGGTTGTTCCATAACCTGCTTGAAAAGCTGGCCCCCAAGTGCAGATGTGTGAATATCCAGATGTGATAAATGAACTCTCAGATAGCGCAGCATTTCTTCCATTTCATCTTCCGGCATAATTGAATCCGCCCAGGGAGCGCGGGAAGGAGCGCGCTTATATTTTCATTAATATAAAAGAGACGCCTGTTAGGCAGAACTGCTCCTGAAACGCTCATTAGTGAGAGTGCAGCCAGCGAGGTGGTTCAGGGAGAGTCTGGTGTAACCTGACTCAGGAACCATGAACCCTAGTGGTGGGATTACCAGCTTTAACCTGCAGGTTATAGACACAAGTCTGCAGCAAAGGCTTCATCCACGCGGAAGAGGTGTGGCGCAGCGGCCAGGGTACCTGACTCCAGACCACAGGGTTCAAGGTTTGATCCCGGCTGCGGTGGCAGGTTAGCCCAGCACCATGTGACTCTGTGCAATAGATTGTGGGATCTTCCCGAGGGCCCCCAGTGCTGGGACACCTCTCCGGGGGTAGCTGTGCGCTTTACACATGCTGGCATTTACATTTATTTATTTACACTATACCTTCCTAGAGTGCATTAACCCACTGATCTGTCGTGGAATGACAGCCATTGTAATGAATATTTGCCATCAATTTAAGGGCACTTCAGGAATTAAAAACAACATTTTGGCTTTATCAATGCTTGTTTTGTCATGAGTTTTGCACAGCGTTATTGTTGGTAAAACTGCCCTGCCCTTGTCAATCTGAAAAAAAAGCTTTGGCTAAAAGCAAAGATGTTTTTTCATTGCAAAGAGCACACATTACCTGGCATCGAAGGGATTTATTTGTGGGGGGGTGTGCCCCTTGTGAAAGAGCAGAGTGCTGTCGCTCACGGTGAAGAGAGGCATGGCTGCAGTGGGCTGACCCACTACCCCTTGGTATATGTTGTACTGGGTGGAAGAAAAATGCGATTGGCACAGCAACAGACCAATTAATGACGGATGCTGGCTGCAACCCCCATAAGTAAGTGTATTAAGTATTTGACTTTTCTAAAACGATAAGGTCTTGACTAATAAACAGGTCTAAATATAAAATAACCACAAGATCCCCAAACATGTATAACTTCACGCTGTTGACCCATCTGAACGAATCTGTTTGGCTATTGCCCACCAATGTTATTGATATTGCTATGCTTGGCAAGGATCCTCTAACCATCTGCTCCTGGTATGGTGCTTGTGTTAGTAGTTCAAGGCTACTTAGAGCTCCTCCGCAGTTATTATTTTGAGACACATTGTATGTGTCTGGAAAATGTTATTTCCCTGGAGACTGAGGACAAGGCTAATTAAGGGGAAATGCTTAGCATTGGTCCAGCAGGCAAGACAACTCCTGACTCCAGCGATGAGGCAGAGGGGGGAAACAACCTTTACAACGCAGTCATTGCATCGCACTACATTTACAACGCAGTCATTAAATCACAACATCCTTTACAATGCATGTCACTACAACGCAGCCATTACATTGCATGTCACTACAACGCATGACACTACAACGCATGTCACTACAACGCAGGCATTACATCACATGTCATTACAATGCATACCATTACAACGCATGGTACCCCTACACTATCCAACACTTACCCTACTGTTGCACCCCCTGGAGTTAGAATAGAAATTGTTACCCCTACAATATCCAACACTTACCTTAAATGCAATGTAATGGTATGCGTTCTAATGGTATGCATTGTAAAGGTATAATGCGATGTAATGGAATGCGTTGTAAATGTAGTTTTAAAGAATTCGTTGTAGCGGCACGCGATGTAAATGTATGTGTTGTAAAGGATGTTGCGATGTAAAAACTGCATTCTAAAGGCATGCGTTGTAAATGTATGCGTTGTAACGTCATACATTCGGCAGAGGGATACCATTATCTAGTGATCAATCAGACATAACCAATCTAAAACATTTCTTTGTACTGAGCAGAATTCATTGGTGATACTATTTTTTTAATTTTTTTATTCTATGGAGTGTTATATAGCACGAACTTGACCCGAAGGTATGGGGTATCAGGGCGCTTTACATAGCACCAGTTGCATTACATGAGGACACATTAATTAGAAAATGTTTTTGTTAGGCACGGGAAAACTAAGTGATTTGCCCAGAATCACAGGATGTTAAGTGTCGTTGCCGAGTCTCGAACCCAGTTCCCCAGATTCGAGGTCGACCGCTCTAGCCGTTAGGCCATCTCCTCTCCCCAATGAAGGTATGAAGGTCGAGGAGACGACCGGTGGAACAGCAGCGGCAGTGGCCCCCAGGTGGTCTGCAGGCATTCAGATTCTTGCATCCCACACCCGGCGCGATGGAGGTGAATCAGCAGTAAGAGGCGGAGGCAGGCGGGAAGGGGAGAGAGAGCGTTGCACCACTTCCATCGGCACACAGCCCTGCCTCGCCTCGCCGTGTATTGCTTTGGGTCCTAGAAGACTTTAGCGGGGGCCCAGGGGCGGGTTAATCTTAGCAGGTCACTTCTGCCCTCTGTTAAAGTGTCTCAGCATCATTCATCTGGCACCCTCCGCTTAATACTCCGGTGGCTTTTCATCACCACACGCAGCATAAAGTGGAAGTGCAAAGTGCAAAAGAGCACACCTCGCAGTTTTTTTTTTTTTTAACTCACATATTTGAAATAGTTTCATGCGCAGTTGAAGAAAATATTGAAGAAAATGGTGTTGGTGAAATAAAATATTTGGGCAAGAGAACACAAGGAGCAGTTCTTAAAGAAACAGGTGCCAGAGCAGCAACGGCCCGAGTTTAAAGGTTAAAAGAAGCCTAAAAGAAGTTAAAAGTCTAAAGGAGGGGAGGAAAGCAGCAAGGCAGACCTTTAGCAAAATGAGAAGGAGGGAGTGACCTAGTGGCCTCAAGGAGAAGGACTGGAGGAGGAGGTCTGGCTAGACCAGGTTCAGCTTTCGACTTCTTCTTGTGGAGCTGACTGGAGTTTGGCTTGAGCTGGAGCTAGACACAAACTACGCCTACTTTCATTGAGTAATTGCTAGTAAAGGCCACTTCGGATCAGGTTGGAAAAAATGACAAAGTGCTGCCTGAAATTGGAGTCAATCTTGGGTTGACTAAAAGCTGTCTGGGTGCGCAGAGCTTGGAGAAGGAGGGGCGAGTAGTTATTTCCAAAACTCCGTTTTTGCACTGCACACCTCAAAGAGCAAGTTGTATCAAATGAGTGAATTATGAGTGGCTGCTCTGTTCGTTGAGCTCTTGTGCAGTTTGGGACTTTTCTACCAAGCCTCTCGCTACAGTGGTGATAGTGGACTTTTGGACCCGAGGATTGTGTGTGGAGGTCTATTTTTGGGTCGGGACTGCGAGGACCAGCAGCCCTGTGACCAGGCTCAGCTGTGCACTCTTCCCGCCCACAATGATCTCTGCATATCCTTGACAAGCCCTCCCGCTACGCGGTCGCGCACGGTCGCGCGCCGGGAGAAGCCCGGGACAAGGGCGGGACCGTTTGTGGCCGTTCGTGGACTGGAGAGGCCGGGCCGGCCCAGACTTCTGCTTCAGAGACCCTGGTAGTTCCGTAACGAGCTGTGTTCCTTTATATATTGCTTTGTGCCATCTTTGCGAATATGTAGCACTGTTTCGTGGCCTCCCGCTATGTTATTGTGATTTAACCCAGGGTACTTCTGTTTAAGCATAACATTTTGTGCTTCGGGGCCGCTGCCATTTTGTTGTTGCTATCCTTTCTCACTTGTTTTATGTCATAATGACCTCCTTAAGGTCCGGGAGAAAGATCGCCCAAGATAGCACTGGGGACTCAGTTTCAGGGACCCTTGATAACTTCATTACGAGAGCTGTTCGTGTCCTTGAGCACAAAATTATTCTAACCGAGAAAAGATTGTCTCTGGATTTATCGGCTAAGAGATCGTCACTGGGCAAATTTATGTCAGCTGTTTCCCCTGAGTGTCGACTGCAAATACCTGAACCTGACTCCGTCCTGGTGCCAAGAACTGAGGTTGCGGGGCTGGACAACACAAGTAGCATCTTGAATTCTACCTCTGATAGTGTTTCAATTTTGGACTCCAGACCCCTCATTGCGAATTCTAGTACTGTCCTTCCCCTGCCCCCTATAGATAACCCACGGGACGTTACTTTGGCTAAGGGAAGTACGAGCCATCCCATAACTGGAAAAAGGAAACGGGTGGGAGGGGCAAATAAGGGTAAACAAGCTAAAGTGTCCAAAGCGTCCAAATCCTCTACCCTACCTAAAATACCTCCACCCCCCACTATCCCCAGTATACCTCTAGCCCACGTTAGTCTTACGCCTGATATGATTACATCTAGTCAGCCTTGTGCTAACTTTCCCCCAGATGGTTTATTGGACACCCTTGAGAAACTATTAAAATCACTGTTGTTACCGATTTGTGAGAGAATTAAACAACTCATTACTAACATTGGGAACCTAGAAAGTACTGTGGCTGCTAACTCGACTCTTTTGGAAAATGTATTAGCGTCCCTGCCTGGCCCTAGGCCTATCCAATTGTCTAGCACTGCAGCCTTACCAACGACCGTTTTAAATCCCCCCTCTCTGGTTAGTAATCCCCCGAACCAAACTGTATATAATGGACCTGTTAGCTCCTCTATCATGGACCATGCTCCGGGTGATGTCCCCCCACCCACCGGAGTAGGCCACATGCAGAACATGGTTTCAAACGTTCCTAACGTTGAGTCTAATGACAACCCAGTAGTTCCAACCGTCCCCCAGAGTGATGCCTCGTTTCGCAAACACCCTTGCATTAATCTTCCTCCTGAGTCACTTCCCTACACAGTAATTCTGTCAGGTGCTCCGAGGATATCTCACGACAAGATTGAGTATCACAA
This sequence comes from Triturus cristatus, assembly GCF_964204655.1. Lineage (NCBI taxonomy): Eukaryota > Metazoa > Chordata > Amphibia > Caudata > Salamandridae > Triturus > Triturus cristatus. The sequence goes on from NC_140587.1 coordinate 187,835,144, forward strand.
CGAGCTCAAGAATAAGGTTATTCATTGGCTTAATATTAATAGGCCTTTACCATCTAACCTTTGCGCAGAAATTTTGTTCGTACATAGGGTGTGTTGGCTTGGTACTAAACCAAAGAATCTGGATGGCGATTGCATTATTATCAATTTTAGGGACCCCAGAGTGGTGAGACATATCCTCCACCATCCCAATGTAAAGAGCCCCAGTGGAATAATTACATTAGATCTAAGGTATTTTTATTCCATTGTTCCTAGTATTGTCCATCATGCCCAATCAACGGGATGGGAAAGGGTCCTTAGAGGCCATCGAGGACCTTCATCTAGGTTAGACTTTAATCTCCCCTTGTTCAATCATTTTGGCCCCATGGGCAGTACGGATGGTGTTGACTGACTGGCATTTAGTGATAATACCAACCAGGGCCTTGCCAGTGCATTTGATAAAAGCGTGGGTCGTATTGCTTGTCGGGGAATTTTTCCCAGTAGTTGTCCTGTGGAGGGATCCCCCGTTCTTGGTGGTAAGCATTCTAACACTGATTGTTTTCCTCCCCACATGTTCTGTGGTAACTTAAATCTAGATCCTCTATTATTAGCTTGGGACTATCCTGAGGACACTCAAGGCTTATACTGTGCCCCTCCCCTTTAGTTAAAGTAGCTGATGTACCTCATGACAGAATGTCTCGCTATGTCTGTCCTAATATCACGGATTTAGAACCATGCCCTGGTGACCTCCAGTGTTTAGCTCCTGGTAAGTCAGCAAACCTCATTGTCCCCCAGGTTTTGCATCAGGTCCACCGCTCTTCACCTTGGTTTCGTGGAATATCGCGGGCCTAAGGAACAAAACCACAATAGAAGATTGGTCTACTTGGGTAAACAAATATGACATCTTGGTTTTCCAAGAAACGTGGGCAGTGGACCCAGTATATTCACCGGGCTTTATTTATTAATTTTCATAAAGGGGCTATCAGTGGGACTAGGGGACATCCCTCTGGTGGTCTTTGTATTTGGGTTAGACAAACGCTTAAATGTAGACCTACTGTTTTGGCTGTCGACAGTCCAGAACTCTTGATAATCTTGTTGCACCTTGAAAATGAATCAGATATTATGATTATTAATGTCTATAATAGAGGCCAACCGGGTGGTCGTGGCTCTAACACCTTCTTGCAACTTGATGGGTTTTTGGAAACTGTCAACCCTGGTACTAATGTGTTTATTGTGGGGGATCTAAATTGTTGTTTTGAGCCTTTGAATTTCAACTGGGATTCACTTACTATGGAAGTGGATGTCGCTTGGAATATTCCCCAGCTTGATCTTCCTCCCATCAAGCAATGGTCTGAGTCGGCTATCCAGTGGATGAGTTTATGTATGGAGCGTGGTTTTAGGGCGGCAAATGGTCGGTCCAGCTCCGATAAGATTGGCCGTGACACCTTCAATGATGGCCTCCGCCGCAGTAGAATTGATTATGCTCTTATCAAAGTGGAGTTCTGGTCTGCCCTAAAAGATATGGCGATCATCGATCGCCCCGAGAGCGACCATAATCCCCTAGTATTGAGTATTTGGTCATGCATATCACGACATAGTACCGAACCTACAGTGATTTTGACCGCAGACGCTTTTCTCACTAATAATTCACGGAGAGTGCGTTGGGACAGGGTTGCCACTAATAGTGTCGTTCTAGCCGAAATTAATACCAAGGTCTCAAGTGCGCTGGAAGCTTTTCATTCTCTACAAAATCAAGAAGATGTTATTAGGGAGACTGCGCAGATACATGAATCCCTGTTTTCGGGTCTATAGGCTCTTTTCTCTAAACCAAGTAAAGTACAGAAACCCAGCCTACCAATGCGTAACCCATGGTATAATAAATTGTGTAGAGATCTTTATGGCAAATTAAAAATCGCCATCAAAACAAAGAACATGGTCAACATTAGAACTGCCAGGGGTAATTATCATAAGGCCAAAGTTCTGGCCAAACGAGAATGGGACGATGATCATTGGCATGATCTTTTATTTGCCAGCAAACATAAAAATCTGACCCGATTCTGGCACATAGTGAAGTGGGGGAATTCTTCGTGTTCGCAGATCCCCTCCAACCATGTTCCTCCTGAGAACTGGGTGGATTATTTTGAGTCTCAGTTCTCTAATACTAATCTGGCCGATGAAATGCCCCAACAAACACCGAGAGACATCCCTTCCCTTCAAAACTTTTCCTTCGACAGTAAGGAAGTGGAAACGGCTTTAAGCAGGATGTCTAGTGGTAAGGCCCCTGGAATTGATTGTGTCCCAGCGGATCTCTTCAAACACGACTACTGTATCTGGGTACCATATATTGCCTTCTTGGCCACCGCCCTTGTTAAAGGGGCGGCTATCCCGGAATCATGGAAAGGGGCTGAGATACTGCCCATCTTTAAGAAGGGTGATCGCTCGTGCCCTGGGAACTATCGGCCGATCAGTTTAATTGACTCAATCCAAAAAATCCTCGCTAGGATGATTTTGGCAAGGATTCAGGCATGGATTGAGCAGGAGGACATTGTATCCTCGTTTCAGGCTGGGTTCAGATCTTGCATTAGCACCATTGACCAGGTTTTTAGGTTCCAATTGATTGTTTGGAAAACTGTTTATCTTGGCTGTGGCTCGCTATATGCTGCTTTTGTCGATCTCAGGTCAGCCTTTGACCTAGTCCCCAGGACAAAACTATGGGGGGTTTTGGCAGGGTTGGGGATGCCTGCCGAGCTTTTGAACATTGTCATTAGGCTACATGACGATAACTTTGCCCAGGTTCGTTGGGGGAACCAAGGGCAGGTTACTGATAAATTTAAAGTAACTCGGGGTGTCAGGCAAGGGTGCGTCCTCGCGGCAACTCTTTTTTTGCTATTCATAGACAGAGTTGTGCAGTATTTTACATCTACCTCAACCGACGCTCCCTCCGTGGGTGGTACTAAAATCCCACTGCTCATGTTTGCTGATGACACCCTATTACTGTCACAGACGCAGAGGGGGTTACAGGCGGCCCTAAATAGATTTGCAATTTTTTGTACGGATCACGATCTCCAAGTGAACGTTTCCAAAACCAAGTATATGGTTTTTAATAAAGGACGAAGCGTGGGAGGCCGCGTCATGATGAATAATGAAATTCTTGAACGTACTAATATCATGACTTATCTGGGGATAGTTCTGGAAAATAAATTGAGCTGGAAGCCACAAATTGAATTACTATCTCTTAAATTTGCTCAGCTCTCAGGTGGTCTGGTAAAAGAACAGAGGCAGTCCCAGACTAAAAGGATAGGCCCAGCAATCAAGATTTTCAACTCTAGGAACAGCTCTGCGATCCTATACGGAGCAGAACTCTGGGGTTTTGCTGACCTATCTCCCCTGGTTAAGGTGCAAAAAGGTGCCCTTACGGGCCTTCCTAGCTCTAGTCCAGTGAAACCTTTACTACTGGACCTTGGATGTCGTTCTATTGATGATATTGCTCGGTTTAAACCTCTGGCCCTCTGGCGCAGACTGTGGATTACCCCTGAACTAGCCCCCTATGCTAAGATATTTCTGGATGTACGTTCCATCCTAGGCTCTGGTAATATAGCTTGGTTTAAGGAAGTAAGACTGCTTCTGGAATCTATGGGCCTGGGAAACCTATGGACCGACCCTGCTAACAACCCTTTTCCTGAAAAAAAATTATTTAAAGGCTTGTATTGGTCTCTGGTATATCAGAAACAGCTAACTCACATCTCGGCTGAGTCTCTAACCGGCAGGTTCCTCGAGTGGAAAAATGCTCCCCATTTAGAAGACTACTGGGATATTATTTGCAGGCCCAGCGACAGGAAACTTTACCATCAATTCAGGGTCGGATCTTTACCTATTAGATCGTTTACTAAAAGCTGGAAGTGTGAGGTGTCCGACTCCTGTCGCTGGTGTACAGACTGTGTTGAATCTGTTGGTCACTTAATTTTTGCTTGCCCAGCCTACGCTGCCCCTCGGGCGAAGTGGCTTAAACCCATTTGTCGCAACATGGGCACTAGGCTGAGGCTTGAGGCTTTAAGTACTCCAAGATTTGACACTAGTGAATCCATTGTAATAGCCGTGGCCAAATATTTGGGTTGGGTTTGGATCATCAGAAATAAGACCTAACAGCACCCAGTGATGTGTCTTATTAATTATTTTTTTAACTTTGCTTTTAATTCTTGAATTGTCTTTGTATGAACTTTTTTATAATGTATTGTCTTTTATGATGAATTTTAATCGATAATAAAGACTACATGAATGAATGAATGGTATGAAGGTCCTCAGTAATCAAAACAGGTTAAATGCAAGTGACCCACTTCCATACATGAATTCTTATCTCAGAATGGTGCTGCAATCTGGCCAATCGACAATTTAACCTTGTTAGAAGGTGGTCCTGACACTATGGGCTGCCCGGATTTTTTGAGCACCTAATTGTTGAGCTTTTACTGTGGGGGGGCCTCATAAGTTGGGAGTCACCCACAGTGAACTCATAATGAAAGAGACTGCATGGGGATTTTACTGGTGTCCCCCTGGCTTGACCAGGCCGCTGTGCAGCAGCGGAAGTGAGGGACATCTCGCTAGTTACATGCAGGCACATGTCTACATTTGTGTGCACACGTGTGCGGGCTGTGCAGGGGAGATCCCTGGCGTGTGCAGCCCCAGGGCAGATACCAGGTGAATGGTGTGGCAGGACTTATGCAGAATTGGGTGGTGACATAGACTAGGCTTTATACACTGGGAAGAAACTTGCCAGGGAAAGTCAGTGTGTTTTACTGTGTTTTTCACTTCATTATTCCCTTACGGGGATGTGGAGCTCATGGGCTAGATTAACTTACCTAAGGCCTACAGATTCCAGACATGCACTAACGTCCACTGTGACGGTTGTGAGAAGAAGTATTCTGCAGAGTCCAAAGTCATATTTGTACTGCCTTTGGGTCATCCAGAACTGTCATATTTCTCTGAGTCAGCCATAACCAGGCCCTGGCTGGGGGCTGACCTCAGTAGCCTGGTTTGATGACCTTTCTTCCCAGAGCGAAGACCTCCTCTCCACGAAGAGAAGATGGGTGGGGCTACAGGCTCATCCACCAGCAGTTATCACTGGGTGCCAGGCACCAGGCTGCGCCAAGGAGGGAAGGCAGCGAGGGGGGAAGGGAATTTCAGAGACCATGTGGCAGGAGACCCTGGACGACGCCATCTTGAACCAACCCAGAGGCCTGGGCAGGAAGGAGGGAGCAGGGGCAGAGAAGTGATGTGTCGCTGTGTGATAGGGCAAACAGAGACTTTCTGCCAGCCCCCTCCCCAAGGTCTTAAAAAGAACTTGCACAGGAAGAGGAGCTCTCTCTGGGGTGTGGTCTGCTGAGTTAGATGGTGCTGGAGCCTGGCGCAATGGGCAGTTGGAAGGAGGAACCTCCTGACTGCCCCCAGGATCCCGAACAGCACCAGGAGAAGAGTCCAGGACCAGTGTGCAGAAGCAGGGGCCTCTTAGCAGGGAGAAGAGAGGCCCAGGAGGAGAGCAGGTGAAAGGCTGGCGCAGGGAGCCAGTGAAGGCAGCTTCCTGCTGAATCCACCCTCTTGGAGGCAAGGAGGGCGAAGGAAAGTGCTCCCAGTGGCTGGGGAGCACCACCAGGAGCGAGAAGAGGTGAAAAGGGTGCAGATTGGTACCCTGGGGGCCGAAATAGGCCCTCCAGAAGGTAGGCGACCTTTGACCCTGGCCCGGACCAACGACGAAGCACGTGGGGCTCCGCCGCCGATCCCAGATGAGTCCCCGAGGTGGGTCAATTCCCAGGGGCTGCTGCCAGCAGAAGGGAAGATACCCGTGAAGATACCTGGCAAGGGGGCCAGGAGCCCACCCTCGCCGAAGATGGAGGGGGGGAAGCGCCGTCGTGCCCCCCCCTGCGAAAATGCCAGCCGGGGAACGTCGTCATGCTCCCCGTGCAAATGCCCTGAAAGGGGGCCAGGAGCCCACCGTCGCCCCCCCGGAAGAGCCGAGGTTGGGGAGCGCCATCGCGCTCCCCGGGACGGAGTGCCTGGGGGCCCAGGACCCCATCTCTGGGCCCCGTGAAGTATTAGGAGGCCGGGGGAGTGCAGCCGCACTCCCCCGAGGACCAGAGCAGTCCAGCTTGTCTGGCCGCCGGAGCGGGCAAGCCAGAACTATGCTGCCGGCTCCCGCGGCAGCACGGGTGGGTGCTGGCCGAGCGGGGAGCCAGCGGAGGCAGCCGGGGGTGTGCTCCACAGGCTGCCATCCAACGTGTGGGCATGCGGGGGTCCCGTGTGGGACCGGGACCCCACCAGGAATAGAGGAGGTAGCAGTGCGAGGCCCGGGTGGGACCGGGCCCCGCGAAAAGAAGAGCGGCCGGGGGTGGGCTCCCAGAGCCTCAGGGAACACTCACCTGGGGTTCCAGGTGGGACCGGGACCCCCAATGAGGCGAGAACCTTGCGGAGGACCACCAGCACCACAAGCTCGGCTCTCCCCTGCATAGCGGGAGAGCCGCTCATCCAATATTCATGGAGCCGGAGGAATAGCCCCATAATGCCTTGTAGGCCAGGACTGGCCTGCAAGGGCAAACCGCTTTTTCTCTGTGCGTGGTGTCCCCAGGAGGACGGGGGCACCACCATATGTGTGCCAGGGTGCCCGGGGAGCTACAGGAGCAACGCAGTCTCCCCCAGCACAAAAAGAAAAGTCCCTCCCTAAGTTCATGGGGACTTGAAAAGAATAACCCCTCAAGGGCTCAGCCAGCATTTTAACTCTTCTTGGGCTGGAACCTTTGTTCTAAAGCTGGAGGAGGATTGAGAAGTGCTTCAAGGAGTGAAGGGCTGAGTTGGGGATGTCTGGAGAAGGGCATCCCCTGGAGGTGAAGAGGTGTAATTGCACCAGTAGTGCATTTACTAATGTTATTAATGTAAAGTACCTGTATAAGTGTATGTCATAAGCAGAGTGGGGTTATGTTGCCAGACATTCCTGCTAGGGTGTCTGGCTGTATATGTATGAACCTGTGATTTCATCTGTGATGCCTTTAGGGTCTGTATTTGCAATTCATTTTAATGATCCACCAATGTGATGAGTACTGTCATTCTAAAGTGATGCTTAAACATGTATTCTTGCTGCTGCGCTTAGGTGAAGAACCCAGACTTAAGATGTAGAGGTGCATACTTCATGGTCAGTAGGAAATCATCAGTCAGGGTGTTGTGTCACCAAGGCAGGGTTACCTATGTTTAATGCTTGATTGAGATAATGGGGTGGGTCGCCACTGGGATGGTGCCAGAGGGCAGGGCCCTCACTCCAGGTTATGTTCAACTAACTGCATTAGGGGCAAGAAGATGTGCATACATGGGAGTGGTGGTACTAGACCCCACCCCCCCTGCGGGAGGGGAGGAGATGTTATGCAATGTCACAAAGTAATTTCAACAGCTTATGTATATTTGTAAATTGGTGCATAGTATTGAGTAGTGTGTGTGTTTAATAAATGTACTTTATAAAGCAAAGTACAGACTGGACAATCAAGTATTGAGTGTTATTTCTGCGCACTTGCAAATGGCGATTACACCACCTCCCTTGAGTAAGCCTCAGACTGCTCTGCAGTGCTACCCTCTGAGAGTCAGGCGCTACAATTGGGTGGTTGGTTCCCAGTGAAGGACAAATGTAGTCATGTTATTTGTGCAGGCCTCACAGATACAGCCTCATTTTCCAACAAACCTAATCTAAACTACGCTTTGCATAGTGGATGCATGAAGTAGTGGCTCAGGTTTTCATGTACTTACCTCATCACAATATCCAACCATCCCTTCTAAGGGCTCTCTATGTGGTCTTACTCTTCCCTGATCATTCTCAACCTTTTTGTCAGTTCACTCACTGTTGCACTGGCTCCATGGACTGCACTCAGATCTACTTCAACTCAGCATGGACATGTTCTGCCACTACCCTGAGAAACCCCCTTTTGAATAGGGCTGAATAATTTCCAACTAGATGATAATCAATAAAAAAACTAAAGATTTGTTTCATCGCTCATTCAAAGGAAGAAAGGTTTGCTTAGATTGTCATATAGGACTTCTGTTCACATATCTCTAATCCATCATTATCCACCTCACCATGAAATTAAAGGTAAATTATTTTATCAGCAACCGGTTCTATCCTCTGAGAGTACTTATGTCTGTGCATTGGCACTCAGTGATTTGGTTTAAAAGTAAATCACAAATAAATAATTTGACATCAACATTGATTTTTCAACAATTCTCCTTGATTGGCCTATTTCCCTTCCATTCTATTTGACTTGATGCACCTGTAACTCTGCCTGCAAGCATGGAGTTTGGGCTGAACAGACTGGAAAGCTACACTGTGGCGAAGCTCAAGGGATTCCGCATGGAGAGGAGACTTACAGTAACCAAGAGCTCCAAGAAGCTGCACCTCTAGAGGCCTTCAGGGCCTGGGTGGAGAAGGCCCACCAGTTACAGTGTACAGCACAGGAGTAGAAAGAGGATATATGGAGGAGCAGGGGGAGGAAGTGATTGAGTAGAAGGGACAACAACTCCTACTCAACGCCCCAGAAAAGAGGGGTGGACCCACAGGAGTGAGGTCCCCTGCAAGATACAGAGCAGGCAGCAGCATTTCTTCTCGCAACCTGACCCCTGAGGACTGGAAGGGTTAAAGGGAGTTCAGGCTGAAGCTAGCCAAGCTGAAAATTGAAGCAGCCAAGGAGGAGGCTGCTGCAAAGGGGTCTTCAGAAGAGGATGCTGCCAGGAGGGCTGCGAGGGAGGCTGCTCTCTCCAGAGATGAGGAGGGTTGAGGCTCAGATTGCCCTAGCAAAGGAGAAAGGTGAGACTGATAGGGCCTTGGCTGATAGAAAATTGATACTGGTTCATAACGAGAGTCTGAAGGATCTAGACCTTAAAGCAAGACAAGCCTCAGAGTAAAAGGTAGTGGGAAGGCTGTTTTCCCCAGATTAGTAAACCGGACAGGTGTGTATGGTGGCTCAGGCCCAGGGGCAAGAATATTCTGCCCTGTGCCTCTGGTATCCCTGGAATGGGGTTGGGGGTGACCCAGAAGAAGGTTATACTCAGCCTCAGATGCCCAATGACTGCATCCTGGGAAATAATTTGTCACCAGTGTTGAAAGAGCTGAAAGGGGTGGCCGCCCAGGATGCCCTAAAAGCTCAGGTTTCTGAGGGTACCAGTCCTAAATGGAGGGTACAGGGAAGGAGATGGAGGTGTAAGGGGTTGAAAGGCTGAACCTTGTCCCCTGTTCAGCATCAGAGTAGAGACCCTCGGCGGAGTAGCCAGTGCCAGGGTACTTCCGTAGGGTGCCTAACACCAGGGGCAGCTGCCTGCCGTTCTGAGAAACCTCAGAGGTCAGAGAACCCTCAAGACAGGTAGGGAACTCTTTTCCAGCCCCAAGGCTGTAAATTAGTTCTGCCCAAGGCACCCCACTTGTGGCCTCTACCTGGTAGTGCCAACTGGTGGACGACCCAGGGCCTGGCACTTGACACTAACAAAAGTAGTTTCTGTTGGTTGCTGTCCTTTTGGGCAGAATTTTTTCTGGGTTGGGGACAGTATTATGATCCAAGGCGCTGCATGTGCTACATCACTTACTGTCTGCCTACTGAGATGCATCTTTGAGCAAGTTAATGCTAGGTGCTTCACAGATTGGGTCCATAGGTAAGGAGAAGTGTTCCTAATGGGCCGGGCTAGTAGCTCAGAAGAATGTTGACAGAGGGATCCAACTGGGTTCAAAAGGGCATGATTTTAACAAATGCCTTTGCAATAGAGGACCATAGTCCATGTTCGATTACCTGAGCAGAGAAGCCCATCAACGTTTTGATTAGAATACCCTGACTTCAGGATGGAAGAGGGTCATGTTGGGCTTGGCAGTCTCTGCATGGCCACCCATAAACATTTTGCCTTCAACCTCATGTTTTCTGAATTCATTTTTGTTGTCATTAGGACCACTGCTAATCAATGCTTAAGTGTTTGTTTCACTTTCTAAAACATGGTAAAATTGGCCAACACCTGATTGGCATATGTAATTTACTTCAAGTCTTCATTAAAAGGATATAGCTTATACCCAGGGCTGGTAAATTAAATGCTACTAGTGGGCCTGTAGCACTTATTGTGCCCAGAGCCGGACTGAGAACCCAAAGCAGCCCTGACAATATTATATAGGAACACTGCCTTGCTCTAGGAGGCTGGAACTGCTTGCTTGCTGCTTTTTTTACTGGGGGCTGATATTGCAGCACCCCTTCAAAACCGGCCCCCAGTAACAAAACTGGCCCCCACTGCTGCAAAACCAGCCCCCACCCTTCCAGCCTCTCAGGAAAATGCCTGATGCCTGGTACTGCAAGTCCGGCCCTGGTTGTCTTACCCACTTATCTAGCCCCTTAAAATATGCCGCAGGGGTGCCATTGCAGCCTGTTAGCTGTTTTAAATTGCCAATTCGACTTGGAATATAATCCCCTTGGCAAGCCTAAAATTCCCTTTTATTACATATAAGTCACTCCTAAGACAAGTCCTAAACAGCCTACAGGGTAGGGTACATTGTATTTCAAAAGCCCTGAGAGTGAAAAGAACTAAATCTGTTTTTCACTATTGCAAGGCCTATCCCTCCCATTGGATAACATTAGGTTACCATATTACATTTATTAGGTGCTAACATTTGGCTGAGAACAGATGGGAATATCATCTTTGGACTCAAATGAATAGTTATTTAAACTCCTTTTTAATGATAAAGTAAGATTTTAAGTCACAAACCTGAAAATGCCCCTTTTAGAAAGTTTGTATTTTTTTGTCCTAGCCATTTGGTGCTTGGTTCCTGTGTTATTGGTCACATGACTGTCAATAACTTGGCAGTTGGCCTTTGCGCATTCCTTTTAGACAGTGAAATAAAGTGGGACTAGGTGTTGGCAGGATGGGCCATCATTTGGGGCAGAGCTGTTCTGTGCCCCACTTACATTTCAAAGGGCTGCCTCCAGCCCACACACAAAGGGCCCTGACACCAGTCTTTTGTTACTCCAGACTACTTGGAAGCTTTTCAAGGGAAAGGGAGAACTTTCCATAACCTAATATGGGGATAACCAGGGTGTCACACCCCTTTTAAATGTTGGCACCAGATATAAATATTGGACCTCCTGAACTACCTCCCAGTACACTCCTGGACCTGTGGACAATACAGAATAAGGACTGTGTTGTCCCCCAGCGGACTGCCCTGCTGCTTGAGGCCTTTTGTGTTCCTTAGAACACTGCCCTGCTGCGTGTGGCTTGCCCTGCTCTGTTAGAAGAAAGACTAGACCTTCTTCCTTCATCACAGGCTACCTGAGTGACTCCAAGAGTCAGCTAGTTGAGATCCTGTTCTGAGCTACATGGACACACCAACCTCCAGAGGCCTTCATACAACTTCCTAGCTGATCTGCTGCAACTTGCCGTGCAAATGGACCTGCCTCTGTCCTGCTGTCCTCTGATAAAGTGAGTCTCTGATCCCCAAGAGGTGCCTACCCAGGTCCTGGACCCGTGGCTGGCATCAGAGGGCACTCTTCTGAAAGACAATGAGAAATCCTAAAGTTGTGGGCTCATCATGGACACGAAAAGCCAGTTCGTGCAGAGACTCTGCCTCCCCCAATGACTGCCAATGTGAAGCTCTGATATACCATAGTCTTCAAGTTACAGTGACCGCCACCGATGACAGGCACTCTACATCTGCACTTTGTGCTACAACTATGATGGCCACGGTGACTGCCAATGTGAAGCTCCAGCAATGACCATCTGCAATGCCTGACTGGATCTTTGCGCTATAGCAATGCCCATCCACAACACTCTCCCTGCTCCTCGCAGCCTCCTCTACTGCGATCTGTAGTCTGTTGAATTTGAGAAGGTAATTTTTTTAGTGGGACTAACCTGGTCACTATATCTGGCCTGTGCTCCATCGCGGTCAGCCTGAACTTGTGACTTTACCTGGTCTAGCACGACCAGATGACTGTGAGTGGCGCTTCGTGCTTTAGCTATAGATACCTAAAACTTTGAAATTGCATTTCTCTGGTTCTACTGATTTGATTTTTGTTGTTTTGGTCTAATTTTATTTAGTAAAAGTTTCTCTATTTTTCTAACTTGGGTTGGGTTTTTTCTTGTGGTATGTTTTCACTTTATTACTGTTTGTGTGCTGCATAAAGACTTTATACATTGCCCATAAGTTAAGCGTGAATGCTTTTGTGACAAGCTACCAGAGGCTTAAGCGCAGATTAATTTAGTGACTTCTTGTGGTTCACTCTGACATGGACTGCGGTTATTGCTTGAGAAAGGTTTTCACCCCCCTTGCCAATAACCTGTTTCTTACAATAACCTGACACAGCATTGCCTTAATACTATTCCAGGATTTAACATAACAATACACAGTTTACAGCACAACATAGCATAGTTTAAAATGAGTGAATTTGTATAGTTTGAAAGCTACTACAAAGCAATAACTCATTATATATTATTGGTAGTGTACTACCATTATAAAAGGGCATGGAAGAAAAGGGTAAAAGGGAGACTGCAGCAGTGGGGGGCAGGGTGAAAGAGCAATGATTACTGAGAAGGGTGGGCATTTTTTTAAGAACCAATTAGTGGGTAGATGAGCAGGCAATCGGAGGGGGGTTGGGCTGGTAGACGGTGGTGCACTAGTGTAATGAGATTACACTCCTCACAGGCATCTAATCACTGGTAGGTTGCAAAGCATTGAAACGTTGCTTGAAGACTGTGGACTTCAGCTCTTTCTTAAGCAGAAGTGGGATGGTGCTGCCACATTTTGAAAGGGATAGAATCCTTTTCTTCCTGTACTTCCCAGCATTCCAGTGTGGCAATGCTGGTGCTATTTGTCTTGTTGAACCCATGTAAATGTTTTGATCTTGGCCACCCCCATCTGTTTTTTACACAAGTTAAACTTGGAATATGCATTTGTACATCCAGGCTTGTAAGACTGGAACCGCTACTTCAGCTGCATAATACTTTGGCTATAGGAGATCCTCGTGTGTAGCTTGGTGTGATCAGTGCTAAATTTGAGCTGGGGCTTTCTGGTGCTCAGCACCGGCACTTAATTGGTTTCCAGTGCTCGGCAGCGGCACTTAACTGTTCTAAGTATGTTGTTGGCAGTCTACCACATGGTGGCACTGCTCATCTACTTTAGAGATGAGCAGAACAACGGTTGTTTAGGAATACAAAATACATTAAAAAAGTGCTAATACCTGCCTCCCCAGCCATTCCTTTAGCTTTGGGGACCTGGAATAATCTGAACTGTTGCATTTACATATGAGAGAGATGGTTAGTGGTTGTTTTGGCAGCGATGACAAAGGTGTGGTGCAAGCTGCAGTGGCCTCCTGGTCAGAGCCTTGGCACTTTATATTTTACAAATTAGGCACTTGGTGTGATGCATACACTAGTTAATGCTTGTGTCCGTTTTGATTTGTAGGAATTCCAGGGACTGATAGTTGTAGGGTGGGTGATGCCACTAATACCTGGCAAGTCCCTTCAGGTCAAACTAGACTCTATTCTTCAGTAATGACTCAAATAACCTCAGCACAATTTAATCCTAACCCATTCATAATTTGATTCTGTGGAGCAGATGGTGATGACCAACAGTGTCAAGTGTTGAGTGGAAGTTGGAGAAGTTATTGCTTCAAAGTGTTGTCAACTACTTTGATGGTCGCAACTATATTTTGCAGCACAGCCTTGATCCTAACCCAATCTGTGCAGGATGGTGTTGCACGTGATCTTATCATAAGCTGCTCACAACTTACATCTCAATGAACTTCACAAAAAATGGCCTCTGCGTAGTTAGGCAGTAGTTGGAGAGGTCTTTGATGATGAATGATGGGATGATATGTACGTCATGTGATGCAGGCCTATAGACAGGAGTAAGCTCAGCAAGACTTCTTGCTGAAAATCATGGAAGATAGACTATTTGAGTTTGTTGCATAGTGGAATCATTGTGGGACTTAGTATTTTTAACTGGAACTCAGAACGTCCAGCAGGACAAGCTTGAAGCTGTATTTGGCAAAGTTGCATCAAAATTCAGCACCTTTGCTGCAACGTCCTGATGAAGCTCTGGTCTTAAGAGTCCAAATATTGTCTCTGTCCAAACTTTTCAGGCTTTCTGAAGCACCAAGCTAGGGTCACTTCTAAAGCTTCCAGGACTTCAAGGGCAGCACTAAGGATCCTGGACTCACGCCAGCATTGGACACCAGCAGGGTCCAGTCCGGGTCCAGTTGGTACTGGTTAACTGGTCACTTCAGAAAAATGTCCTCTTGAAGCTTATAGTGCCCATGTAGCCACAGAGGAGGTCAACCAACTGACCCTTGGTGCCCACTTCTTTCCCTTGTGTTCAAGAGGGAGCAGGTTCAACCCTTCTAGACTCTTCTCGGGTTACGTCAAGCAAGGTCCAGGGCTTTTCTGATTTTTTGCAGGCCCAGAAAGGGCTGTGAGGAGAATGCTTTTGTGTTCCACATGTATGGTTTGCACTCACCAATGGGTAGGGGTGAATCTGGGACCCTCCCTAACCAATGGGGTAAATGTTGCCAGGGGTAACCCTATCAACATTTTCACCAGTTCCAGTTTGCTCTAATGCAAACAATTCCAAAACGCACCTTACGCCTAAGCTCCAAGATGGGGGAACCCTTCCTCCATTGTGCAGATCCATTGTGTCCAGAGTTGTAGTCAGGGTAATGAGCAGTCCCCTTGCTAGTATCCACTGCAGTCCAGTTCTTAGGGTAGCTTCCCTCCAACTGGGTTGAATCCAGTCTGAATAGTGTGGGCCTGAGGAACAAATGCGTTTACTTCCTCAGGTCTCCTCTCTTGCACTGAACAATTAATGGGCAGGCTTCACCTTGTCCCTGTTTAGTTAATGGAGTTGCTGGACCCACCCCAACTGTCCTTCCTGAGCAAATATTGATCACATGTCCCACACCTAGCCTATCCTGTCACTAGATCGGTGTAATGGTCCTGTTCTGTGAGCAGTTTTTTTTTTACCTTATTAAGGTCAAGCAGTGGCAGAGCAGCTGTTAGCAGGCCAATGGAAATTAGCCTCCAGGTGGTTCAGTGGGGAAAAGATAACTTTCTAAAATGTATTTTCCATGAATATTTATTACAAATCTATCTTAACCAATTAAATGGATTGTTAATAAATATGAAACATAAACTCTGAATGACCATTCTAGCTATTTCCTGTCAACGTTACATAATGAAGTTTATAATTTGTACTTTGAGATTTTCTAGGATTCAGCTACAACCCTGCCAGTGAAAACATGGGGGCTAGTCACTGGAGGAAAATTCCAACTTTGCTTTTCCATGCTTTACTTTTAAATATCAGACCCTGTACCTTGTTGGCAACAAGGTTTACTTAGCAGTGACTTATTAATATTTTAAAGCAGGGTTTCCCCTGAGTTTCAGTTATTTTGACAGACTTGAAAGCAGTTTTCGTGGCTGCTGCAGTCAGGCTACACAGTGTAGGCCTAAAGCCTTTTTTATTTCCCCACATTGTGAATGGCAATATAGAGATTGCAATCCACAGGCGGCATTTAACTTTCAGGCCCTGGCTGCATCTATACCATACACCCGGGGCTTGTAGGCAAGTTAAATAAGTAAATTAAAGATATGCTAATTTCACCATTGTTAAAAGGGGAGCACAAGGCACTTTACTCCTGTTTAGCAGGGATAAAGTGCATAGAGATCTAAGTCCAGCAAAACAGATAGGACAACATTGGAGGGAAGTAATGCAAAAGATGGTAATTCCCTACATCTATGTATTGCATTGGAGTTTACAAGTCGTGAGTGGATGGGGTAACAGGGAAGACATGCTGAATACCTAGTTTGGAATGCCGCTGCTGGATTAAAAGTGCTACTTGACTGGATAGGCTTTGGTAGTTTTTACCCATAGTAAAAGCCTACTTGTAAATAAAAATCCTAGTTTTCAAAAATTTGTCTTATGAAACAGCTACAGAAATCATCCACACACTGCTATGAAAAAATACTACAGATACAATTTTAATAAAACTTTTTGTTGCCTGAAAGCGTGGACAGTAATTCATTTATGTTGGACCCGGCCCTTCTGGCAGGTTCACCCCGAAACTTTTTGCTTTTTAGTGGTGACTTGGTTTAGTGATTTTTGGGTTTCTGCGCACTTTACCGCTGTGTCCCAGGGTAAAGTGCGTGCGTGTGTTGAGGTTGGCCTGCCCTCCCATAGGAATGCATGGGGGAATGTATGTGTCCTGGTAGTTCCTGATGCGTGGAGTGTGCAGGCCCGAGTTTGGTATGTGCGGACTCGTGTGAGTGAATGCTGCGCGATGATGTGTGCGGCGTGCATGTACCTAGTGTGGAAGTGCCACTTCTAGAAGTGGACACTTCAGTGTGCAGTATGAAATGTGTGGCTTGTCTGACGATTGGCTGGTGGAGGTCATGTGACGGACTAGGGAAATCCCCAGAGTCAGGAGGAGTCACCCAGTGGTGAATGGGAATTTAGCATACTGATGGCTGGGGAGGAGTATACCTGGGTCCTGAATAGGACAGGGCTTTCCCCACACACTGCTGGCTCCGGCCCCTGTGGTGCGTCAGATGACCCTGGCCTGCCAGTGAATAGGGAGAGGGGCTGAGCAAAACAAAGTGCTCAGGAACCAGATGTAACTGGTTCGCCCCTTCCCTGCACCTTGCAGACAAAGAATTTACTGTATCAAAAGGGGCTGTGTCCCCTTACATGGGGTGTTCTCTTGCAGGATCATCTGGAGGGGGCCTGCTGCTGCTGGGCGCCAGGAGAGACCGCCACTGGGGACTGCCTCCCTGCTGGAGGGCCCTGTGTGCTGGCTCTGGGCCCAGCCTTTGCCCCCCTGCTCTTGGAAGACTTTGGCTGGACTATTATTTGTGCCCTAAAGCGCTGGGAGCGCTTTATTTGTAGCCCTAAGCGCCTGGAAGCGCTTTTATCCGCCTTAGCGCTCGGGAGCGCTGTCTTGCTGCAAGCCGGTGCCCACCCGGCATTTGCCCTGTCCTTGCCGTTGGCGGGTGCCACCCCCCTTATTTGTGGTATATCGCGGCGGGTGCCCACCCCGCCGTTTAGCTCCTATGACGAGGGAGCCTACCCCTCTTATTGCTGAAGTTTTATATCACCGCTGCAGCCCGGTCCGGGGAAGCCCGGAAGTCAGGCAGCCTTCGTTGGGACGGGGGCAGGACTTTGAAGCAGGAAGCAGGCGGGAGCCTACCCCGCGCTCCTGCGTAGGCCCCGGGTGAGGTGAGGTGTGCTGCAGCAGGAGACTCCCCTCCGTACGGAGAGTCCCGCAGGTGCCAGTGAAGCGGAGGGGGCTCGAGGCACATTGCCGGTGCCTGCCCCTGCCGCAAAGGAGGAAGCCCCGTGTGCAGCCCCGCGAGAATCCGAGGAGGAGCAACCTGCACGACGAAGAGCCCGGTGAGTGGGGACAGCCTTTGCTGTAAGAGTCACCCGAGTGGGACTCCATCGTGCGGGCGGGCAGTGTTCACGAGCCCCGTGAGGCTCCAACGAAGGAGGCTGCATGTGGCAGAGCCTGTGAGGCTCCAACGGGGCGCACTGTGTTAAGAGTCCATGGGGACTCCAACGAAGGGGGCACCAGTTGTTCAGTGATGGAGCGGCCCCAGAGGGGAGCGGGCCGCTCCCCCTTGCCCCACAGTAACGTTTAGAGCCCTGAAAGGCTCTAGGGGGGCATTTTGTGTGATTAGAGAGCCCACGAGGCCCCACGTGCCAGGGGCGCATTCCTTTGTTCAAGAGCCTAGTAGGCTCCCACGCCGTTTTGGGGGCATTCTTCTCGTAGAGCCTCGGTGGCTCCAGTACTATATGTTGTTTGGAGAAGACAAAGTGGTGCCCAGGCTCAGTTCTACAGCTGCCCAGCACTTAGTGGGCAGCTGCGACGTTTAGGTTGGGATATTTGCGCTTTTTAGTTTGCGTAGCTGGCGCAGCTTGACTGGGACAGGGTGTCCTAGCCCCGACAAGGCCAGTTGGCATAGGGACTGCCACAGGTGGTGGCTCATGAGAGTTTCTCGCTAATGTTCTTTCCTAGCACCTCTGAATGTTTTATGCATCATGTGTTTTCTTTTATGACACCGCTGAATGTAGTTTCTGCATCATGTGTTTTCTTTCAGAACACCGCTGAATGTTTTATGCATCATGTGTTTACCTGCCCGGCACCTCTGAATGAGTTTATGCGTCATGTGCCATGTTCTACACCTCTGAATGTGTTATGCATCATGTGTAATGTGTGTTTTCCCCTACAAGTATTGTGATACTTAGGTGATTGTGTTCCCCTGGTACCGGTGGTACTAGGGAGGTTCTGAGTCCCTGCGTGATAGTCTCCTAAGGTGGTTAGGGTTGCGCAGGTGGTACTTTCTTGTTACCAGTAGTTACTGGTTGTGTGCTATATATATGTTATTTTTGTGCTACAGTAATTTTATATTTGGTGCTAAGTGCTAAGGGGCAGATTTATGAGCCCCTTGCGCCACTTTTGCGTCACTTTTCCCATGTTAAAAGTGACGCAAAAGTGGCGCAAGGGGCTCATAAATCTGCCCCTAAATATCTAAAAGTACTAATTCCTGACAGTGGTCCATGTGGCCCTGTCCCCTGTACATATAATCCCTTGTAAATTCTGCCCGTGCCTGTTGGCACATTGTAAAGTGTGTGTTTTTATCTAATGTGTTGTGTATAATACAAAGGCTATTTTTATAGAATACCTTGTGTGGAGTTTCCTTTGTGGTGGGCCTTGGGTGTTGTTGCTGGGTGCGCGCGCAAACGCTTTACACATTGCCTCAGAGATAAGCCAGACTGCTCGTGCCAAGCTACCAAGGGGGTGAGCAGGGGTTGTCTTTGGCGTGTAACTACGTTGCCCTGACTAGAGTGGTGGTTTCTGCCTGGCTTTGGCGCAAGCCCTAGCCAACCAGAAATCGCCAGTTCTAACAATTTAGTTCTGCCAGAATCTCTCTTTTCAGTGGCAGTAATTAACTCTTTTGGGGAGTGTGAAATACCTGTCTAGGAGACAATAGGCCTGCTCAGGTTGCGGTCCCTTAAGAAAAAGGCACAGAAAAGTTCATTACAATTTATTCACTCCTAGTTATTTTGAAATATGGAAGAGCAGAGAGGACAAGAACAGAATGTGGCATTGAAACGATGCGGCTGGGGCTCTCATCATTGGCATATTGATGGTAAACAGATCTCTAATGTGAGGAAGGCTTTAAACGGCGGTCTACTCCAAGCCAAACAATCTCTACTCAACATAAGAGGGGACTTTGTGTCAGAAACAACCAGATTTGGTTTGCCTGGGGAGTTTCCTCTTTTTAAATCTAATTGCCCCATGGTGAGGATTCAGAGCTGAGCATGTTAGCACCCTGTTCTTCACCACTTTGAAGACTCCTAGAGCATGGTTATCTAGAATGGTTTGAAGTAGGACAACAATAATTACTGCTGCTGCATTGACTATGTGTACTTCCTTGGTATTGAGAATGGTTATCACCAATTACTGGTTAAGAAGGAAGCCACGAGCACCTCTGAACATAATTGGACTTGGGAAAAGCAAAAGAGGATGTTTCTGTTGCATTGTCAGCTTTTATGAGTTGAGAGTTCTGGAATGCGTCTTCCTTGCAGTCAAGAACAGAAAGTACTTTAGAGGGGTCATACCAACTGGCCTTTCATGGTCAGATCTTACCTGCAGAAACCCAGCAGTCTAGTAGGGACTGGGAACTGTGCTGCAGCGCTGTCTGAAGAGAGTGAATGAACCTGCCTCCTTCTGCTATCTGTGCCCCTCTACTCTGGAGGCTGTCTTTGTGGTTTGGACCCCGAACAGTAACCAGGAGAAAGAACTTTAGAATCCAAGAAAATTGAGACTTAAAAAATGTAATCCTCCTAGAGGTAAGTGAAATTGCCAAGGCACCTGTGACATGTGCAGCTTCAATGAGTAAGATCTCCTGTTTTGACCAGATCTGAACATTTTGCTACAAAAAGAGCTTCAATGGGGACTCGCGGAGCCGTGTCTGACTCTCAGCTTCATACCTCTAGAGTATTTCAAACTCCATAATTTCTAATTTTACCAGAATTGTTTTGTAACTTTTCTTTAGTAATTTCTTGGCATTGCTGTTGTTTTGGTGCTTCTTAAATACGTAACAAGAAACATTTTTGGCTGTACCAATTGTCTGTGAGATGAAATTATTGAAAATGTAATGTTGGAAAAATCTTATGAAATTTCACAACATATGCGTAATGCTAAATACATGAATTTCACAAGATTTTGCAGACAAACTAAATTTTTGTACAAGGCTTTTTCACTACTTGATAACCATCCCTGTTCCACATAGAATTCAGTGAGTAATCATGTCTAAGGTCCTCTTTAGAATTGTAAGGTGAAATTCTGATTCCTGTACAAGTGTGTGTTTTTGAATGACAAGTTGTGTTGTATTTATCACACCCTCACTGTTTTCCCCTGAAAGATTCCGGCAGGTCAAACTTTCTGAAACGTAATAGGGTAAAAGCGCTGTGAAAAAAGGCATAATATGCATATTTTGGAGGGTTAAATACCAATTCTCCATATTGTCCCTCATTTGCCAGTTGAGAAATCAGAATAGGAAGTATTTACCACATGTGGTAATTACGTCACACTGGGGTAATGGTCCTTACCAGGTGTGACAAATACTCCATCCTATGCCGCCTAGAGATTTCCAAAATGCCTGTAGCTGGATTCATATCTTAACATGATGTTGTGGGCATCCCACAATTATAGGCCTTGCACTAAGAGATATTCCTAGAAAATAAGATAAATGTGTACATGTTCCATCACAAAAGTAGCAGTGGAAGAGTACCCACACAATTCACAAACAGCAACGTGGTCACTGTGATATGGAGTCAAGCTAGAACTATATTTGGTTCTACAACAGAAAACAACCCTGCTACCATGTGGTGTACCTAGGGTGACTACTGAAAGTAGAGTCCAACATACAAAGATCTGAATGTCCGAAGCATAAGCCAAGCTGTACGAAAAGTATTATACACATGTAGTAGAAAAATACAAAATACTTTTATTATAAGAGCAAATACAAAATGAACACAGTATAGCAACACATCAATGTTCACCCATATAAGTGTACATGGAGTAAACCCTAATACAAAATACAGAAACCATCAATATATGACTGACTGTTGTTATGCAGTGAACACCAAGGAACACAGATAGTAGATCTTACATTTTTTCCCAATAATACACCGATTTTATATCAAATATAGGGCTCGATAGTGTTGTATGATCTCAGTGAATGCAGCTGATACAGCCAACACGTGTTTTGTCTGGAAGACTTCTTCAGGGCTATCGAGATGAATTTTAAGTGTGGACTCTGAAAAAGGTGCTTCAATGTCGTAAACTGTAACCTTTAACATTTACAAATATTCCTGAAAATCACAACAGTACCCCAAAATGTTGCAAATCGCAGTAGCTTCCTGTTGTATATCATCACAATTAATTGTCTTAATAATCATGACCTTTTGTTTTATGAGCTTTTATGACTGTTCCAATAAAACTTGTTTTAAAGAAGAAAACAGTAAGCCAATATGTCATAGGATCCCAGTCTGCATATTAAGGTTGCTTCAAGAAATGTATTCCTCCAAAATATATTTATACACATATATATCAAAAACCATAATCCTTCCCCATCCGAAAAGATTGAGCCCACACGGGTTTGCAGGAACTCTCGCTTTATTCCAGCAGGACGCGTTTCGGCATAATTGCCTTTATCAAATGCCTCTATCACTCGTGTTGCAAGTGTCCACTTCTAAATATAGAGTGTCTCTCTCTGATTGATGGAGACACTCTGGCAGGCAAAGAGGGATGTCCCGAGCTTGGCACTCCGAGTTTGTGTGCTGCAGGCACTCTAACGTAAGTACTTTCCACAGTGGGCGGAGCCTGCAGCTTCACCTTTCGTACCTGGATGTCGCTGTGGAGGGAAAGTGAGTTTCCTGGACCCTAAAGCAGCCACTGTTATCCCTTCCGGTACCAGAATGCACACCCCTACAGTAAGTGTGTGCATTTTTGTGCAGACAACAGTGGCAAACAGTGATCCTCTCAAAGTTCTTGGAAAACGTCGAACCGCCGCATCCCATAACTGTACCATGCCGAAACTAATTGGATCGTGACTGTACAAAAATGCACACACTTACTGAAGGGGTGTGCATTCTGGTACCGGACGAGATAACAGCGGCTGGATGAGGGTCCAGGAAACTCGCTTTCCCTCCACAGCGACATCCAGGTATGAAAGGCGAAGCTGCAGGCGCCGCCCACTGTGGAAAGTACGTTAGAATGCCTGCAGTACACAAACTCGGATATATATATATATATATATATATATATATATATATATATATATATATATATTACCTACTGGCGGTCGCCAGTAGGTAGTTATAGTTAGGACCACGTTTCCATAGGAAAACCTCAACATTCTATTTTGAATAACTTTGGCGCCGGTCGACGAATCCTCGCGAATTTTTCAAAATAGGTGGGGCGCTACGCTCCGCTCCTACCCTGAAAGTCTCGGGGGGATTCGTCAAGCGGGGGCTGAGATAAAAGGGGGGTCCCAAAACGCGTTTTTCCCATGCATTTTTCCATAGGACCTTTAGACAGGGCTACAGCCCGAACGGCTGAACAGAATTACTAGAAATTTGGCAGAGAGGTAGTCCTCAGGTCAAGGAAGTGCCTTTTGTAGGTTTGGTGTAAATCTGTTCAGTAGATTCTGAGAAAATAGCCTTTAAATCAATATATATATCTGAGCCAGCTTACGGTGCGCTTACGGTACGCTTACCGTACGCATACGGTGGCGTGCGCAAACGCGATTCTGATTGGCCCTTAGATCTTAGTAAACATTCGAATCGGTCGAAACCAGGAAGCGGCGGCCGCCATTTTCTCTCTCGCACTCTGAGGGGGGAGCTGATAAACAAATGCAAAAAACATATAAAGGGGCTGTTTAGACAGCGCCCATGCACATAACCATGTTAGTTGAGTTTTCAAAGATCCCCCAAGGCAAAAAACGGTAATTTTTAATTTTTCGAAAATTTCGCCGATTACGCTTACCGTACGCTTACCATACGCGTACGTTAAAAAATTATAAAAAAAAAAATCCACACTCTCTCCACCCCGTGTGCAAATGGTGGCCGAAGGCCCCCATTTGTGCATGGCTTATTTGAGTACTGCATTTCCCCAAAAAATTTCAACAGATTACCTATCACAAGGAAGCGCATAATATGTCCTCCATGTGCGCACGGTGCGCGAAGCGCATCGTGCGTACATGGCCCATCTAGCGTAACGTGGGCACGCGGTGCGCGTAGCGCACCGCGTGCCCCCCGTGCGTGCACGGCACTAACTGCGTAAAGTGGGCGCGCACGGTGCGCGAAGCGCACCGTGCGCGCACGGAACGAACTGCGTTAAGTGGGCGCGCACGCCACGAATGGCGTAAAGTAACTTAGCATTTAAAAAACCGTACAAATTCACTGAAAAAACCATAGGTTTCACACACGTTATAGTTAGGAATTAGCATTTAAAAAACCTTGCAAATTCACTGAAAAAACCATAGGTTTCACACATGTTATAGTTAGCGGAAATTTTACTGATAAAAAACCAATGAAATTCCCCCGTTATAGTTAGTGCAGGCAACTATAACTCACGCGACCGCAATCTTCTGCTGATGACATATGTGTCTTTATGAAAAAAAAATATTTGTAATATATGTATAGCTAAAAATGTATGGAAGAAGACATGGGCAAATAAGTGTCTAAATACAGTATTAGCATCAGCAGAGGATTGCGGTCGCGTGAGTTATAGTTGCCTGCACTAACTATAACGGGGGAATTTCATTGGTTTTTTATCAGTAAAATTTCCGCTAACTATAACATGTGTGAAACCTATGGTTTTTTCAGCGAATATATATATATATATATATATATATATATATATATATATATATATATATATATATATATTCACTGAAAAAACCATAGGTTTCACACACGTTATAGTTAGGAAATAGCATTTAAAAAACCTTGCTAATTCACTGAAAAAACCATAGGTTTCACACATGTTATAGTTAGCTGGACATTTTACTGATAAAAAACCAATGAAATTCCCCCGTTATAGTTACTGTAGGCAACTATAACTCACGCGACCGCAATCCTCTGCTGATGCTAATACTGTATTTAGACACTTATTTGCCCATATCTTCTTCCATTAAATTTTAGCTATACATATATTACAAATATTTTTTTTTCATAAAGACACATATGTCATCAGCAGAGGATTACGGTCGCGTGAGTTATAGTTGCCTACAGTAACTATAACGGGGGAATTTCATTGGTTTTTTATCAGTAAAATGTCCAGCTAACTATAACATGTGTGAAACCTATGGTTTTTTTCAGTGAATTAGCAAGGTTTTTTAAATGCTATTTCCTAACTATAACGTGTGTGAAACCTATGGTTTTTTCAGTGAATTTGTACGGTTTTTTAAATGCTAAGTTACTTTACGCCATTTGTGGCGTGCGCGCCCACTTAACGCAGTTCGTTCCGTGCACGGTTTTTATCAACTTTAATAAGCCCTGTACATTTGGTGGCCTTCGGCCACCAAAAGCACAGGGGGTGAGGTCAATGTGGATAGTGTTTTTTTTATTTCGATTTTATAATTTCATGTTGCCAAAATTACGTTTTTTTTCTCTATTAATAAGCCCTGCACATTTGGTGGCCTGCGGCCACCAAAAGCACAGGGGGTGGGGTAAGTGTGGATAGTATTTTTTTTATTTTTATTTTTTTACCGTAAGCGTACGGTAAGCTTACGGTAAGCGTACGGTAAGCGTACGGTAAGCGTACCCCGCGAAATTGCCGAAAAAAAAATAAAACCGTTTTTGCTCTTGGGGGATGTTTGGGGACTCCCTAAACATGACTATGTGGGAGGGAGTTGTCAAAACAGCCCCGTAACATGTTTTTGGCCATCATGTTTGATAAACAACACTCAGTGCGAGAGACAAAATGGCGGACGCCGCTTCCTGGTTTCGGCCGATTCGAATGTTTACTAAGATCTAAGAGCCAATCAGAATCGCGCTCGCGCACGCCACCGTAAGCTTACGGTAAGCGTACGGTAAGCGTACGGTAAGCGTACCGTAAGCGGGCTCAGATATATATATTGATTTAAAGGCTATTTTCTCAGAATCTACTGAACAGATTTACACCAAACCTACAAAAGGCACTTCCTTGACCTAGGGACTACCTCTCTGCCAAATTTCTAGTAATTCTGTTCAGCCGTTCGGGCTGTAGCTCGTTCTAAAGGTCCTATGGAAAAATGCATGGGAAAAACGCGTTTTGGGACCCCCCTTTTATCTCAGCCCCCGCTTGACGAATCCCCCCGAGACTTTCAGGGTAGGAGCGGAGCGTAGCGCCCCACCTATTTTGAGAAATTCGCGAGGATTCGTTGACCGGCGCCAAAGTTATTCAAAATAGAATGTTGAGGTTTTCCTATGGAAACGTGGTCCTAACTATAACTACCTACTGGCGACCGCCAGTAGGTAATATATATATATATATATATATATATATATATATATATATATATATTGGAAATGGAGGATGTAAAAAAGACACCAAAGTGCAAGACCAGGTTTGTTGATCCTGGGACAGCTTCTGATGTGACCCATGGAGCCAAAGACCTATCATTCTCATGTTCCCTGTTTCCAACCTCTCTAGAAGGAAAGAAGGAAGCCTCATTAATGGGGAAAGAGTTACAGGGACTGACTACCTCCAGTCCTGCCCAATTCATGTGTAGGGTTTTCGGTGTATGGCGAGACACTGGTTGAGAGATATGCTTAGCTAGTAATATTTGGAAGTTTTCCAGGTGTTTCAATAAATTTATGTCTCACCTGCTCTGGGACTCCGTCGAGATCTTCGAGGAGGGAAAGATTCTGGACTTCAGTGACCCAGGTCATTCTTTGAGCATCGTTTGGCATCTCCCACGTGTGAGAGATGTTTCTGTGCTGCCTGGCAATAGACAAACGATCAAATACCACTCCCTACTTCCCTGCATTCGGCACATAAGTGGTTCCTTAAATAGCGCTTCATTGTGAAAGTCGTATCATAGTGTTACTGTTTTCCAATTCAGATTTTATAAACATCAAAATGATGAAAGTTGAGTGGATCCATTAGGATTCAAACCTGCTAATTAAGCACTGATTTTTGCAGTGACTGTATTAACTCACTAAGATATAATATCAAGAAACAATGAGGCGTATTCACAAGGAGCTATCGCCCAACCAACGTCACTTTATCGCAGCCAAAGTCGTGATAAAAATACCTCCCCATTCACAAGCCGGTCTAAACAGCCCACAGCACCAGTTTACCCGTGATAGCAGCCACAAAAAACATCGCCACAGAGGCCCCCCGCAACTATTGTTAATGAGATGCAGAGTGGGTGTTCCCGTGCCAAAAGCCGCGACAACATCACACCTCAACATTCTCAACGACCAGACAGAACTACGATAAAAAACACAAAACAGGCGAAAAGGCGCGTTAGCACCAGGTAATCTACACCTGCTCTGACCTGGTGTAAAGTCGGACGGCAGCCTGCACCACAAATGGAAGACCAGCCCAGGGCCACATCGGAAGGGCAACAGATGCCATGGAGCCACCCATCATGCGGCCCGGACACCCAAGAGGGCCACAACACCCACCAACACCACCATAAGACCACAACCCACACCTGGAACACCCCTCCCCTGGACCTACACAGATGCAGTGCAGACAAAGACTGCGGACCCCCAGGAAGCGTACCAGCCACACAGACCCAACCTCTGACAATGTCACCATCCACCACAGGCTGAAAGGGACAACCACCCCACGCATCCCGACCGTCATCGCCCAACAGGCCTACGGCACCAACACAGTGGACAACCAACATCCCACCCCACACCAAAATGCTGGCTTGGCTGCACATGTTGGCCCCTGGCACCCCCCAACCAACACCCGCCAGAGTCGGAGGAGTCTCACTGCCAGCCACATCCAAGTCCCTCACACCTGTCCTGGACATCACCATCACCCTGCTACCCCAGTCCCCATACGTCAAACAGAATGCGCAGGTCATGCTGGAGACCAAGCAAGGATCATACGCCATAGCAGGATGCGCGCACGTGTTGGGGGCAATCCACAGCACAAATGTCCCACCTGTGCGCCCTGATGACACAGCACACAATCAGTGCAACAGAAAGCACACGTCCCACCCCAATGTGCAGGCAACAACAGAACTCCGTGGAACCTCCAACAATTTCACCTTCAAATACACAGCCAGTGTGCATGATTCCTCCATCCTCCGACCGTCCATTATCAACCAGCGTACCCAGGATGGCAACAAGGGAAATGCACATCCCCTTGGCAAGTTCCAAATGAACACCCCACTCACCTCAACTCCACAACCATGCAAATCACAACTCAGGTGATGCACACGTCACAAAATCACAATCAACATGCACAAACAACATGCCCACTCTCCAGACACGACAGAACAACTCATAATGGTTACCTGGCTAAGCCGTGAACATAAGTCATCAACGGCATGGCACCTCAGCCACATTACAGCCGAATGTGGGGAGAGGTGGCAAACAGGCATGTGTGAAGGATGCAGTAGTACCATGATTGGTAAAGTACACAATGCCAAGAGTGGCGGAGATGTGCTGGACAGACCGCAGTATGCAGCACACACCCATATCCATGGCGACATACACCTCTGGTGTATGGAGTGTAGTGGACAGTGGACGCAACCATTTCACCACAGCCAGTGGGGCACCTCGTGGAAATCCTGCCTGTTACGCCCCCTCCTAAGCGTGACTGGAGTGGGATTGCCCGGCGTACACCATGCCAGCATAGGGGTGTGAATAAGTAGCACGTAGCCCTGGGCATGGTCCTCTTCCGGAAAGCCCAATGTCTCTGACAGCGCGGCACCTCTAACCCCGCCACGAGGCCGACGCCATCCTCTAGAGCGGAGTTACCTGTGGCACTGCGCGCCTGCTGGACCACGAACCCATCAGGCCCGCCCCTGCACAGCCAGGCCTCACTGATCACCTGCCGACACCGGCATGTGTCAAGGAGGGCCCACCACGTTCTGGCTCAAGCTCCAGTCCTGAGTCCCGTGACCTTGGTAGCCTCCTCAGACCATCACTGCCTCCACGACACAGGCCCGCTTTAGTCCTTTTTCATTGACGTACTCTTCTGCCGCCTCAGGCCTACTCCTTCGCCCAGTAGGTCCCATGTGTTAAACTGTGTCCTGAGTCATGAATGGCAGTGACCCCAAATCCAGGCCAGCGGCAACAGCACCAGACTCCCTTTGATCAATGAGGCATAGTTCCATATGGGCTTCTTGCGACATGTGGTGCCACAAACCCTGTTCAACGCCAGCCGGCGACACGTGGTGCCACTAATCCTGTTCAATGCGAGCCGGCGACACGTGGTGCCACTAACCCTGTTCAACGCCAGCCGGCGACACATGGTGCCACTAACCCTGTTGAATGCCACCCGGCGATACGTAGATGAGGGACCAGGACTACCCTGCGGACCAGTAGGTCCCGCATTCAGCACCTAGGCGCAAGTCACAAATGGCAGAGTCCACACCAGTGGTCACACTGAGTGGAGTAAGAGGAAGATGTGGCTCAGTCCGGACGAAACCCGGGTCACATACACGGAGGTGTCCCAACACGTGGTGCCACTGAACCTGAACTACGCAGGCCGGTGGGGCCATCCAACCTATGCCGGCGACACTCAGTGAATGGGCCATGCTGACTGCTGCCTCAGACCTACGCCACGGTCAGGAAGGTCAGACATTTGGAACTGAGTCTTGATTACACCATGGCAGTGAACATCATTTAAGGCATAGAACATGTCACTATACTCACTTCGATGTGGTGCCAATAAGTCTGTGCATGGCATCACAACCACATGTGTCTGTGGCCCTACGCAGACTACTGCCCTCGGCCCACGCTGCGCATGAGTGGGTCACAGATTTGGAACTGAACATCGGTTATTCAAAAGGCTGAATACATGTCATCGCACACATGGAGAGGCGTAGGAGGATGACGCATTGCAGTCCGGAGGAAACAAGATCATCGTTACAGAGGTGATCGAACCCTACCGACAACTGCCCTTGTGTCACTGACTCTGTGCCTACGACACATGGCTGTGGGCCACTGCTGACCGCTGCCTCCAGCCTACACTGCGGTCCAGTAGGTCACAGACTCTTCATTTGCTATGGCTGAGTTCATATCAGCGTACCGGCATCATCGCAGACAGCATCCCCTCTCAACCCCGGTGCCACTAAGTCTGTTCCCCGACAATCATTGACACTCTCTGGGCGAACTTTGGTGGCGTCTGAGTCTATGGACTAGGGGGCAGTTTTCATCCTCATGTAACTGATACCGAATTGGTGGTGGCAACGAGGCTGTCGCATTCCACTCCTCCATTTGCTGCTTCCGGATAAAATCAAACCTTTCGGTGTCATGCCCTGGACGACACCTTCCACTGTCCCCCGAAACCCTCCGCAACATACACCCCGGACATTGATAGTGACCCGCTCAGGTTGCATGGCCCATCTGACTGCACCGCAAGTCACCGACCCGTGGCTGAGTGCCTGTGCATGCCGCTGTGCGTCTGGGGCCACTAACTCTGTACTGGTCAGGTCCGGGACCCCTTCTTCTGAGAAGTTGGATGGCCCCTGAAGCTTTGGCCTTGGGATCATCAACGCCATTTCTCTGTGGCTCTGCGCTGAACGCAGCTTCCGCGCCCAACAGCATCCCACCAGGGCTCACACACCAAATCGAGTCCTGACCGGCCTGGACGTGGCATCACCGCAGGAGGCACACACCACCACCGCAAGGACCACCTCCCACAGCCATCTGCCACGGTTTACACGGTGGTCCTGACAGATTTACGGAGTTGCTCAGACCTGTCATGGATGCCATCATCGGCCTGATACCCTGCTCAGCACTCCAGGTGCCAGTGACTCAGTGCACCGCAAGCCATTGTCCTTTACTGATTGAGTTTTGAGCTGTGGAGAGGTTGCGCAGCTATGTCATCTCAAACAGTGTGAGAGCCCTGAAACATTGATGGTGAAGATGATGCAGGTATGACACACCTCACTGCATCTGCATCAGGTGTCTGTCGGAAGAACACAATCCGAGACTTTTTCTTCACATGGGCGCGCTCATCTCTAGTGTCCCATCCCCAGTGCACTGCAACTCACCGACACTTCTGTTTGCATGTTGGCTGTCCTCTGGACTTTCTCCGGCTCCCTCCATGTTGCTAAGCAGTTGACTCTTTTATGCATGTGTTTTCTGTTTCCGTTGCACTGGTGTGTAATGTTCCAGTGGTTGCCATCACCAGACATTCCGTGTGTGCTGGCTTACACTCACCCCACACACATCCAGCACAGGCGTCACTGTACATGTGGCCCTGCCAATAAAGGTATCGGGCGCATTTGCCCATAGCCAGTTCAACATGATATCTGCTTGTGTCCCATGGTCTCGCTGTATGCAAGAGGGCCCTGGGCCCGACGCCATTACATTGTGCTACGTACATCGGATGCAGACATGTCACCGCAGGCAGCGGGTTGGAGCTTGGACATGTAGCTTTGTCATCACCCACTCAATTCGTAAGGGGAGTGGCCAGGGCCATCGTATGCAGAGCCAACATGGGTGTTTGACTGCTATTTGAGCGCCCCTGCCCGCGGTTCTGTACTGCGAATGTGCAACTGCATGTGTCTCTATGGCAGTGTGGGTCTCCTTAGTGGGGTGTTGGTGGCCTCTGAAGGGTGATGGACACCTACGTATGTGTCCTGGTTTGCATTCCATGGGTTCGGCCCCCACCCACACCTGTTGGGCCACCTCCTTTTGGAATGCAGGAACATGGCATTGGGGTGCGATGTGTGGGTGGGTGAAGTGTCGTGAGCCAGCTGTGCTTGCGTGTGCTTCCTGCTGTGTGGTCTATTGCTGGCTGGGTGTTCTCCTCTGAGTAGCTTGGCTGTCCTGGTCCTGGTGGGGGGTCATGTGGGATGTCCATGTGCTGTTGTAGGGTGTCTGTGTCGACGGTGTGGTGGTCCTCTCCGGCATCACTGATGTGTTATATTCTGTGCTCTGCTGAAGGTGTTGTGCACCCCTCTGCGATGTGAAGGGGAGGTGCGTACTGACTTTGCGTTGACATATATGTTGGCGCATTGTGCGGGTTTGCAAGCAGACTGTATGGCAATGTACATTGTGACTGTTTGGGGGTGCTGAATTCTTCTGCGGGACAGTGTACATTTGGTCTACGTGACAGATGTGATGTCATACGCGCACATTTCCATTTTAGTTTCCGTCTCCGTCAGATGTAGTAGGCATGTTTCTGTGCATGTGCGGAGCCAGTTGTGATCTCTGTTCTGCAGTGTCGCATATGCGCGTTGTTCCTCGTTGTCGTCAATGTGGGTGTGTTGTTCGTGCTATGTGTGTGTGCTGCAGTGTGCCAAGGGGATCGGGCCCATGGACCTGGGTGATTGTGGGTGTGCAGTGTGCTACACCTCGTTGTGCATGTATGCCATTGTGCCCACTCCCCCGTCCCCCTAGTCCCTGTTCGTTGCACTCCCTGTTGATGTTGTGTCAGGTCCTCTGGAGCTGTGTCTGTACTCCCTACTCCTTGCACCGTCTCCACACTGATTACTGTGGCCTGGGTTTCCTTCAGCTCCTCCGGTGGCGCTGGACTGCCACCTGCTGTTGCCGTTGCTGCCTTCCTGTTGGCAGTGGGTTTGTGCCTGGTTTAGATAGTCACGTCATGCCGGCGCCTATTGGCCTCCTGGATTGACCTCCTCAGCACTCCGACTGCAATCCAGGTGGTCTGCTAGTGGGTCAGTTGCTGGTAGTGTTTTGTCACCTCCGTGACGCTGGTCTTGTTTTCCAGGCGGTCTGCACCCTGTCTTCCTCTCCCTCTTCTCCTTGGCCTTCCCCGACCCCGTTGTTCCTTGCTGGTAGTCTGTGGGGGTCGTGGGGTTCGAGTTGGCCCCTGCTCTGAGTTAGGGTGCATCCATGTTGCTACGAGCTTTGGATTGTTTTTGGTGTATTTTTTCTGTGGTTTTTATGGTGCATTGTTTCACCAGACGCGTGGGATTTGCAGGTCTGTGGCTAGTTTTTGCTACTTTTTGTACCGCGGTTGGCCTCATCGTATGTTTTTTGGCATTCGCATATCGCATTTCTGCAGCGTGGTGTTGATTTTCACGCGGAGATTTGGCGGGTTATCTGGTGACTATCGCATGCTACCGCCTTGGTATGAATTCCACGTTGGCATGGGGTTATTTTCACACGATAGGCTGCGATATTGAAAGCTGCGTTACGCTACTCTTGCTGTAGTTATCACACGTTCTTGTGAATATACCCCAATGCATTTTAACACCGGTCACACAGTGTGCGAAGGTGTCCAGTTTGACAAAACTAAAAACGTCTGTAGCCTAAGTTGGATAGGCGAGTGACAAAATCAAGTCACACCTCGTGAGAATATTCTGGAAAGTAGGTCTTGTGAGGTTTCTTACATCCAAAGTTTGGCAATTAGGGTTCTGAAACCGAAACGGTACAGTCTGAACAAAGCCAGACACTTCGCATGCAGTGCAATTTATTCCAGCAATTATTTAATACTTTGTCTGAGACAATCATTCAATTTTTATTCATCTTCTATATTAGGAATGGCGACGAGCACTATGCTTCAGAGTTTCACGTTATGCTCTGAATCTTAGCTAAAAATTAAACTTTTCAAATATTTAAACGTCTTGTCATTGGGTTTGGAAAGATCATTGCCTTTAAAGTCAAACATAACTTTGTATTTAACTTTTGAGAAGTTTTGAAGACTGCACTGATCCAGGCCTAGCTGTTTACTCGACACTGAGAATGTCAGAGAAAGTACAACATGGTGCCAGAGGACAGCAATTACATAACAGGTGTATTTGTAAAGCGCACGATTAACCGTAGGTGTCCTGGTGCTGAATAACAGATGTTTATTGTTACTCAACGGTACTCATTTTATAGACCTCAGAGGAATGAAAGGCTGAATGGACCCGCCAGGATTTGAACCTGTAACCATGAGGTCAAACACAGGCTTCTGCAGTGGTTGCTTTATTCCACTGAGCCACCAGACCCAGCAATACTAGGACACCTATTAATAACAGAAGTTGTAAGTAATTGCAATTTTAACATTGGAAGCCTAGAGCATCAACATTCCAATGTTTATCAAAGGCCTCAGGAGCCCGAGGGGATTTCAACCCCCTCGGGCTACGTGAGTCCTTTGTTTTAAAAATTAGAACATTCTGCCCTCTAGGGGCTGTATGTTCTGATAGCCTTAGAGCCCTCTAAAGTGGGATTTAACAGCCATTAAAGGCCTGCTCCTTTGTTAAGGGCCATCGCGCTTGAGCAGGCATTTAATGGGCGGTAGAGCCCACTACGTCAGGCTCTAAGGCTATATTGTTTTTGCAGCCTGAGCATTTTATCATCATAAGAGACAATGGAACTCAGTAAATGACATAGGAGAAGGGCACTCACAGGTGAGTCACCCAAAAATGTCCCAACCTTTGTTCAGGTCGAACCACCAACATGGGCTTGCTTCCATGCCAGATGTCCATCTGGTGCTATCAGGGCCACTCTGATGCATTTCTAGCTCTGGAGAAGATGAGGTGGGTCGACTGCCACATCTACGTTATTTGGTCTTCAACCATGTTTAGCTGTAGTAGCCCATTTTTTTGTTAGTTTTTGCAGTTTTATGTAACGCAAACTCGACTCGAAGGTATCAGAGCGCTTTAAATGGGTACCAGTTGCATTGCAGACGGAAATATGCATTTTTAGGCATGGGGAAATTAATCGATTTACCCAGAATCACAGGATATTTGAGACTCCCTCCAGACTCGAACCTCGTTCCCCAACTTCAAGGTCGATTGAGCTAGCCGTTGGGCCACATCCTCTCCCTTGAAAGATTTCCAAACATTAATATTGCGCCTCTAATGTGGTAGGGAACCACCTCCACGGCCTGTAAGTTGGGCAGAATATGTGAGCACTGAAGACAGACTCTAATTTTTTGGTTATTTCTCCATAGTCTACAAGGGTGATGGGAATGCCACAGTTCAAATGGGCCATTAATGGAATTTGTGCACTACGTTTGCACCACAAAGTGGCTCGTGCATTGGCACATGATGCCACTTTGAGACGAAAACCATGGATGGGAACTCAACATGCAGCCAACTTTCAATCACTGCTGTGGGGAAATTATTTTTTGCACTATTAAAAGCAAGCATTGGCAAATCAAACAGGACTCGCTCATGACACAGCTTGGCTTTGCCAATGTGTGATCTTTTACCCAATTTCCATGCTTGTCCGTGTACGCATGATGGATAAGTTTGATTTTTTTTTAAGACAATTTACTCTAAGTTGGCTACTACATGTGCACACACATATGGGCATCTTTGAATGGTGATTCATAAAACAAAAGAAAAACCAACCCGCGGTAACTGCCTGTGCATGCTTCCCATCAGCAAGGTTCTGACATCAGCAGTGAAGGGATACAACTCCTCTAATCTTACCATGGCGAGATAAAAATGCTTCTCTTACAGATAAACGGAAGAATCAAGAGCAAGGGACTGATGCAAAGCACACTTTACGTCCACATTGAATACAAAAGGTCTCTTTGCCAACTGATGGTTAAGGCCTTCTGTAGGTGAATCAAAGAAATGAGGAACACATCCTGGGGCTCATGTATGAGATAGTGAGGCAGTGCAGCAAGTCACCTGGCTGCGTTGCACTGCACGACAGGCAAAGGGCAAGAATATGCCATATTTAAGGCAATACAGCGCATTCCTGTCCTGTCCCCTGCGCTGGCACCCTTTTGGCACCATGGTGTAAAGGTGCCTTTGTTGCATGCAGGATTGTTGTTGTGCAGGAAGGGACACAATCCTAGGAGGCATATTCCTCTTTCTAAATGTGTTGCAGAATGCAGAACACATAGAAAGAGGAAGAAATGAGGAGAAACAGAGATTATTCTCTTCGTTACGGAAGGCGTAACTTTTGGGTGCATTGCCAGGTTTAGCAGTACGGGTAAATCTGGAAATGCGTCAAAAACCATAGGAGTTCCATGAGAACACCCACGCAACGCCCATGGAATACCTTCCCAGGGCACAGTAATGTAACGCAGCGATTTGCACAGCGTTGTGTTACTCCAGATTTTTATAGTCAGTCAGCGCCACACAAAGAACCATAATATTCTGTCTGGTTTGAACCGGTGAAATATCCTGGTCAAAACTGGAGAGTTGCAGTTTTCCCAGATTACATGTAATCTAGATGCTACCGGTAACTAGGTCCTAAGTGAGTAAACATTTCAAGACCTGGTGGTCTTGAAAATGTTCCAGAGAGCTTGACAGCTTGTGTTAGTAACATCCATTTTTAGCCATTTGTCTAACCAATAGGAATGGTACACCTGGCTCCTAAAGGAATATTACCTTGAAAAATATTAAGTACCAGTGTAATAATCATCTAATAGCATTTGTCAATGAAAGTGAAAGGATACAGAACTAAGAAATAAATACACTTTAACCAAAAAGTACCTGCCTTTAATGTGTGCCTTATGTGTAAGTCTAGAAACATCCACACTACATAAATATTATACTTAGTAAATAATATTCCCAACTAGTGTCCACCGTCCTCTCCTAGACATCTCCTAGGCCATGATTGCGAGTGGGTCATTGGTTTTTGACCCCTTTGCTTGCACAGGGGTCGGAATTACGAGTTTGGTTAGATTTAATGTATCCGATTGTTATGCATTAAATACCTCAACCTTTGCTAAATTTCGGGAGGTCAAACCTACAAAACAAAGGTTTTTATTATTTGTTTTTTAATTAGAGGAGGGTCTGTTGACTTCTTAGCTCTTGGCATACAGAGTTCTTTAAAGGAGGTGAAACTCTGGAGAAGGTTTTGAACAGAAGTAATCCCCATTCTGAATTTTGAAGATTCTCTCAGCAGAAACCCTTACAGAGGGGGGTACCATGCCCTGGTACTGGATAGGAAACGTTGCTCTGGTCAGTGCCTTGAACCATGGCTTGCGGGACCTGGCTCCCAGGCAAAAGCTCAGACTTCATTCGCCTTTCACTGGGGATTCTTGGAACTGGTCGGCCCAGAGGAGACCCAGACTCCTTTCCGGTCTAGCACCACCATATCTGGGTAGGGAAGGCGGCCCTGGCCAGTGCGTGCAGGCTGACCTGGTGCACCAGGCTATTCAAGTGAAAGTATTGGCTTCATCTGTCTCTCATTGAGGGCACTTAGGTCTGATTGGCTTGGAGAAGATCCAGACTCCTCCCCAGTACTGCCCTGAGTAGGGAAGTTAGACCTACTGGGTGCCTGGTGCCTTGACCGGGCCACCCAGGGGATTCTTGTAGCTAGTTAGCCCAGGGGACACCTAGATTCCTCCTGAGTCTGCCACCACCGTGCATTGGGAAGAGAAGTGTGTAAGGAAGCTGGCTCTGGCCGATGCCTGGAGCCCTGGCATTGGTGACTGGGCTAACCTGCCTCTCACTGGGAATTCTTGGAAATCCCGAAGGAAACCATAACGCTTCTCTTATCAGGCATTACCTTACCTTCTTCCTGGATGGTGTCTGCCAGCCCAGTCCTTTGGACCTGGATACGCAGGTGTGCTACCTCCCTACCTGGAACCCAGCCCTGGTTGTCAGAAAAGGATGAAGCCTCCCTACGACCTCTAGGCCTATGAAATAAGCCATTTTCCTAGATTATTAGGGCCCCATGAAGAGGGGGCCCCATGGAACCCATGAGAAGCAATGCATTGGAGACACCTGTTACGACTGGCCCACTGATCATGTGGTCCCCCTGGTGCCAACCAGATTGGCCTCGGCCATAATCTAACAAGATGGCCTAGGTAGCCACTGACCAGATCGCCCAGGAAAACCACCAACCAGATGCCTTAGGGCAACCAACAATCATAATACCTAAGTTCCACCAACCATAGTGGGCATGCACGTTGAGAAGAGTGCACAGAGACTCCTCCCCACACCCCAAGACACTGCCCAAAGTCACCAACTGGAGTCAGCGGCTTGCCTCTCAACACCTCCATTGGCACCTGCCCAGGCCATTTGGTCACCCCTCTGTGGCAATCAATGGAGGGTGCACCCGGCCCCAAGCCTGGTGACTCAGGGCTGTTACCAGGAGAGGTGTGGCTCACTAGTTAGAGGCGACAGACCCGTAAGCAGAGAATCGGCCAGGGACCAGGGTTCAATTCCCGACGCGGCAGGGTCGTGGACCAGGGTCAAAACGGACTCGATAATTCTCGCCTTGGTACCTACTCTAACCAGGAACACACTCGGCAACTCTGGGCATTAAGCTTGCCTCATCTCTACAACGGCCCCCCACAGACGCCGGGGATGCCTGGTTTCACCTTGGAGATACCCAGAAAGGGACCATCTCACAGGGATAGCCAGGACGGGTTCCCCAGCGGTCTACAGCGCCGGGACGCCCCGTTGCTGGGGTAGCTGTGCGCTTTACAAGTCTACAACATTTACATTTACATTTACCAGCCCTGGTGTGGTCAATCTGTGCCCACCATGGCCCTTCTAGCACCTGTGGGTGACTGATTGGATGACAAATGGCTCTCAAAAACCCTCTCGGTACTAATTTGGAGGAAGAATACTAGCTTTCTTGTAATATGTGCATAGCAGGAGAGAAAGGGGTGCTCAACCGAATGTATATGACCTTCTAGAGCCTTGGTTGGACTTAAAGAATTAAATGAACCTTTGTTGGGGCTTTCAGAGCAGCCTGACCATCTGGGCATGATATACATTTCTATAGTGCGCAACCAGATGTATGGGCTTGAATGATGGCATCTTGTTCTCCATGACTTTTGAAAATGTTCTTCTTGAATTTGGAGGGGCCAGCTGGGTAGTGGAAACAGAACCTGTTTTTGGCCTCAGGCCTGGTCAGGCACAGGGGGCCCTCTTGGTTGTCTGACTTGGGGCCTGGTCAGAGCTTTTTACCCAGGTGATGCAGGAGAGTCTTCAGAACACCATCCTGGCAGCTTGTAACACACCAGAATAGTGAATGGTGCCAGGTGACTGAAGCCCAGGGCCTAATGGAGCTCTGATTGCAGGCCCAATTAAATCCATGTAACCCGACACAGCAGAGGAGTCCTCCCTGTGCGTGATGAATCTCGTCCTAGGCACTTTGCAATGCCGTAGCCTGGCGAATAGAGCCCAAGGCCCAGCGCACTGCACTCCAGGGTCTGTTGGAGCTCTGACCAATGCCTGATCAAAGCTTTTTAACCTGGCAAAGCAGGGGGCCTTCAGGATTCAGAAGCCCATGCTGGGTACTTTGTGACTCGAGGATGCTGACCTGGTAGAGGTCTGATCCGGGGCTCAGTCAGTGATCTTTGACCTTGTGAATCAGTGGGGTCCTCCTCAGGCCGCGGAATCACATCCTGGACACTTTGCGACATGCTAGACTGGAAAATGGGGCCCAGCCCAAGAGCACCATACTCTCAGGCCTGCTGGAGCACTGACCCAGGGCCAAATGAGAGCTTTTCAAATCCCTAGGCCTGCTCGGGCTCTGATCCGAGACATTGTCACAGCTTTGTAGTCAAGTGAAGCAAGGTAGCCCTACCGGGGCTGCGTAGCCCTGTCCTGGTCACTTTATGTCAATGCTGTCAAGTGAAAGAGGCCTGCTAAAGCTCTGATCCAGGGACTGGTCAGTGGTTTTCACACTGGCAAGGCAGAGGAGATCTACACAGGACTGCGAAACTCCATCCTTGGCACTTTGTGGCACAGCAGGCTGGTGAATGAATCCCAGGCCCAGGGACAAACCCCATGGGCTGCAGAAGCTCCCACCGGGTACACAGTGAATGCATCTATCCTCCTAGAGCCCTTTTTGGGGCTGAGGCTTCAGATGAGCCCTCATCAGGACTTCCACACCAGCCTGGCCTTCTGAAAAAAGAGTCACTCATGGAAATGGCGTGGTGTGTTTATTGATCTGTTTTTGAATTTAAAAAATGACATTGGTGTGACAAATTTGACATCAAACATGTGGAAGTGATACATGTTGCATGGGTGAAATTGCACAAACGCTTTTACTACAACTGCATCGGTCGAAAATAAATCTCTCGAGTATTTATCCTTGTATTAGCAATGTTTTAGGTATCTGCAAATCTGAATCAGCGCTGTACAGGAAAAACGGAAGTGATTATTCACAGACTGACAGACTCCTAGATTTTCATTGCTTCCTCTACTGCACATGTGGAACTTTATCTGTGTGCTCCTCTGCAACACGGAGATACACTATCTTAATATAAAAAATGACCCTTTTGGGTTCTTTAATTCAAGCATGTATTTTCACCGTGAATTGTAGTGAGGGAATTAAGCCAACCAATATTCTTTAATCGCAAGGTTTGATAGCCTGCAGAGATCATACCCCGGCTCAGTGCAAGGCCTCTGGGTCAACAATGGGCTGGACTCATGTAGCGACTAGACTTCAAGTGCATCTACTACTTTGGGAATACTTTCTACCAGTACTGCAAGCTCATTATTGCCTTTGTGTGACCAGATGTGCTTTATAATAAATGCATATTTGTAAAGCGCCAAACATATCACCCCTTAAGGTATCAAGGCGCTGGGGAGATTAATTGAGCAATCGCCCAGTGTCACATGGTGCTGAGCTGCGCCGCCGCCGGTGCCGGGATCGAACCGTGAGCCCCGCGCACCGGAGTTAGCTGCTCTGGCAGCTGCGCCACACCTCTCCCTGCTTTGCTAGGGTCCTCTGCATCAACCATATTGGCATCCAAGGAACTTGATCTACAGTGCTGCAAAATATTCAGCACCTTCCACCCTAGTCAAAGCTTCAGCTAGAAACCCAAAGATTTAAAACATCTCAACATGGTAGACTTTTAAAACCTGTGCGGATATTTAACCTCTCAATCTCCCCTCTGGCCTACCTAGACTATTCTCCAATTTATAGAGTTCCCACAAAATCATCATGGCCTATCTTTCCTCGCACATAACCTGATACTATCACTGTGAGTCAATCGGTATTCAATTGCAATCACATTTCACAACTACCGGACCTGGTTATCTCCGTGCAGACAAGCTACCTTGATTATTGTATTACTGTCAGCTGCTTGGACCCTGGGCCACTGCCAGTCCCGTGAAGCATGGCAGTGGCTGCATCATGCTCGCGGCAGCATGATTCAACCACATCCCATGCCGGGCACCTTCACAATATCTTAGCATCCACTTCCACAGTCCTACGTTTAAGCTCTGCCAGCCTTCCACATGCGCTTCCCTGAGATAAGTGTCACCATCTCAGGATGTCTCCTTGACGCATTTTTACTATTATGTATCCTTTCATTTCATTTAAATCTTTATTTCGACGCATTAGCATCATAAAAGATACAATAAAAAACATTTGTTATTCTAACAATTTAACATTTGCTAGCTCAAAAAAAAAAAAAAAAAAAAGTAAGAGGGTCAATTAAGCTAACCTATTCATATATATCCATTGCATCCGAGTACACAATATCTAATTACATAATTCTTTATCAAACACATTTAGCCCGGGCGAATATTTTACAATAGTTAAAAATACAGTTAATAATAAATATAATTTAAAAACTATTAAAATAGTATTAAATCACTAACCGCTAGGACATTTTTGTGAAAAGTTCATAAAAACAACAACAACATCCTCCTGGTTGGGTAATTAAACATACGATTTGAATATTTGATTGTCGTGGTCATTTTGGAGATATCTAGTGAACAATAGTTGTGCATTTTTATATATGTTTTCCCTTTTTATTTTATTTTTTTTAAAATGTAGGCCCAACTTTGTTCTAATAAAATTAGCAGCGAGAAGAAATCTACTAACTCCAAAAACTATCACCTGGCTAGTATCAGTTTTTAAAATTCTGCCAGCCTCCTTGTAGGATCTTGAACCAATTTTAAGACAAAGCGGCACTATCCACTTTTTCCTTGGTATTGCATAGCTGGAGCAAAATAGAAGTATATGTAGATCATCTTCCTTAGTACCATGAGTACATGAAATACAAAGATCACTTCCTGATTTCGCCCAGCTTTTTTCAAGCGCCTTCGTTCTAAGTGTACCATATCTAAATTTTAGGTACAAAGTTTTTGATAATGGCGGATGAATCTGGTCTAAAAAGGGTTCGAAAGATGCTACATCCTTAAACAATAAAAAGTTTTCAGTTAGTGGTCCATGGGTTCTTATATACACTGACTCGTTGCTCACATATGACCAAAAGGATAGTTTAACAATTTTCCTAGAGCACGAGTTCATAGCCTCAGGATCATTCCAAAAATGGGCTAATCCGATCATGCCTAACCAATTTCTAACATGCTTGAACCAATAAACTTTGTTACAACTATCGAGATCCATAACTTCTTTCAGGCCTTTCTTGTAGTCAAGTAATTCTGGAGTCGTCCACAGTCTAACCCACAGCAATAATGGTCTTAATATTGCATGTTGATCTGTTCGTTTCAAGTTTAGATCCAGAAGGAGGGGTGTCAATGGGGTATTAGTAGATATTTTTATCAACCCCCTAAGGAACTTGTTCTCAAGGCTTTCAAATGTATTTCTACATGCGGGTCCCCATAGTTCTGCCCCATATAATACCGCTAGTTGAACTTTATACTTGAAAATCTCTAGGGCAGGGGTCACTGCCTT
The DNA here is from genome assembly GCF_964204655.1 of Triturus cristatus. Lineage (NCBI taxonomy): Eukaryota > Metazoa > Chordata > Amphibia > Caudata > Salamandridae > Triturus > Triturus cristatus. The sequence continues at coordinate 187,876,875 of NC_140587.1, forward strand.
GTTCAAGCATTCTTTATGTCTCTTGAGAATTGGGAGACAGTTTTGTTTGAAGACTATCTTATTCTTTTCTAGCTGTGATCTCCATGCTAAAGAAGAGTCTATAGAGACACCTAAATAAATAAAATTCTGCACATAATCAAGCTTCTGTCCATTTAACATTAGATTTTTCTTAAAATTCCTATGTGGGCTCAGTGCCATATATTTCATTTTTTTAGTATTAATTTCTAAGCCCTTCGAGGAACAATACGACTGAAACCTATTTAATAAATTTTGAAGGCCCCGTGGTGTTTGGGAAATGAGAATGGTGTCATCTGCGAACAGAAGGGACGAAACCCGTTCGCCCCCTAGTCTTGGTGAATCATTGTCACTGCACTCCATATAAGATGGAATATCATTAGCAAACAGGGAGAATAAGGTCGGTGCCAATACACACCCCTGGCGTACTCCTCTTTTTATTGGAATAGCTTTTGTAAGTTCCCCAGTAGGACCCCACCTAACCTTGGCATAATTATCCATATGTAATCCAATAACCAATTTTAATAGGTCTAGTGGGAGTCCCTGAGATTTCAGTGATTCCCACAAAAGTTCTCGCGGTATAAGGTCAAATGCGGCCCGTAAATCTACAAATGCCACATACAAGTGGCCTTTGCGGAGGGTAACATATTTCCAATACAAGCAACAGAGCCTTAGGACTTGATCAGGGGTTCCTGTTTTTACTCTGAACCCAGCTTGATATTTCGTTAAAATTAATTCTTCTTCCAACCATGTATTAATACGATTTAATATATGCCTAGCATAGATTTTTTGGGTAATGTCTAAAAGGCTTATAGGGCGATAGTTAGCAGGATTGCTTCTATCGCCCTTTTTAAAAATAGTAATAATTTCCGCTCCGTTCCGTGTGTCCGGAATTGCTTCCCCAGCAGCAACAGTGTTGCACAAATGATTAAGGTATGGTACCCAGATATCTAATTCATGCTTGAATAGGTCACCTGGTACTTTGTCCAGCCCAGGAGCTTTCCCGTATTTGACAGAGTTAATGGCTAATTCTGTTTCCTCTAGGTCAAAAACTATATGTGTGAGTTCGGCCTCTACGGGCAACAAAGCATGCTCTTCCTGCACTGCACTATCAGCCCCTTGAGCGGCATACAAGTTCGTAAAATGGTCTATCCAAGTTGCTTCATCAAGGAAAACCTCTCTTGAGCCTTTCTCCCTTTGGTTACCCTTGGCCACTGTTTCCCAGAATAACTTTTGGTCCTTTATTTTAGCTGCCGTCAGCATACAGGACCATAATTCCTCTACCCATAAACACTTTGCGTTGGCCAGGACCTTGTTGTATAATTTCCTACTTTCTTTAACTGCCTGAGAATTTTTGGTTTTGACCGAATCAATCAGAGCTGATTTTGCTGTTCGGCATTCTTTATTAAACCATGGTTTACCTATAGGCTGTAGATTCACAGCACCCGTTCTTTTTTTTGGTCTTTTAGTCATAAGTTCTAATAATTCTTTAAAGAACTCTTTATGTAATTTAAGAAATTGACCAGGTTCACTTTTAGAGGGATTATAGGTATCAAATATATTAGTAAGGCAGTTATAAATATTTACCACTAAGTCTTCTTGTTCCAGGATATGCCCATTTAACAGACCGACGATTATTGCTTAATATAACATTATCTGGGGCTGGTTGATATCCTCCCTCTTTAGCTTCCAGCCCCATTATTAAGCTCTTTACAAAACTAATTTCGAGGGAATGGTGATCACTATCAGATCTTGCTTTGACCATCAGGTCTTTTGTATATGGCCACAAGTCCACGGAAACAATAACATAGTCAATTATACTTTGACAATTACGTCTCATAAAAGTAGGTGCCTTGGGACTATCAGATGGGAGACGCCCGTTGCATGCCCTCAGTCCATGGCTTACCAGTATCCTTGTAATTTGAAAAGCTAGGGTAGTACCTACAACTGCCCCATTACTAGATAAGGATGGTATACCATTAACATTATCTTCATCCTCATACAAGTTATTCATTCCAGCAATGGGCTCAAAATTACAGTTCATGTCCCCACATATAATCGTGCTTGCTTCCGGGTCCAGAGTATCCAGTATTGACTCTAATTTGTCAATACATAGTGACTCCTTGTATGATGGGCATGGTCGATTATATACGTTAAAAAGATGGATCACCCGTTTATCAACGGTAACCATTTCCAGACCAAGTATATCAAAGGAATCAATTCTTAGTTGCTGGATGGCTATATTAATAGACACACTAACCCATATTATTAACCCTCCTGATGGACGGCCTCTTACTGATGGAACTGCGTCCAACTGATAAGTTCTATATCCAACTCTATGCATGGATTTCGTAGCCCAGGGAGTTGTCTAAAAAACTATCATCTACAATATTCATAGGTAGTGTTTTAGGGACAACCCCTCCTTTCCCAAGTTCGTGGCCCTGGCTTTCCCTTGTCGCTCTTACATTGGCTGTATTGTTTTCATTACACTTTCCTATCTTTACAGCTTTGGTAGTTTTGGTGGCGGGATATTTTTTATAGGATCGCTTACTTGTACTTTTTTTGGGGATAGCTCCCTCCCTTTTCCCTTTTCTTAAGATATTGTTGTTAGCTGTCTGGCTATCTAACTGTGGGGCTAGCGAGGTGCTTTCTATGGTTGCCAAACCCTGTGAATCAAGAACACTACAATCTTGAGAATCAGAATGTGCACCGGTAGTACTATGGACCTCTGCATTAATATGTAATGTGTTAGAATTAATTAAAGTGTTCTCAGGGGTTCGTACTGGGGTTCGAGCTGTAGCAATATGGCCCATAGAGGACCTTTTAGCTAAAGCAAGATCTTGAGAAACCGTTCTCTCCATAAGGACAATACCCTGGTCTATTAGTGTGTTTGTACGAACTATGAAATCATCTAATGTTCCAGTTAATTTTGAGCTACCTGCCACAGCTTTACTGCTTCTTGTTTCGCGTGAAGTCTTATCAGTATGATATAAGTAACAAAACACGAATGAATAAAAAATAATAAGCGAATTTTTAGATTTTTTGAACTAATAGCTATGGCAATAATAGCAATGGAATCCCTTTTAAATGGATGAAAGTAGAACACCAATATCTATTATCTTCTAACAATTCTTTCCACATCTAAATATAGCACTATTGTGTGACAGTCCTGGAATAAAGACTATTAACATTAACGTGCTTACGGTGTCCGATGTTTATAAGATGAAACGACCAAAGTCCCTGGCCCAGTCCAGTCTCTTCAGGCCTCTGAGGGCCTAAGAGGGCCCGCCCTTTGCCCGGGCTTAGCCCGCGCGCGGTCCCGCGACGCGGGGGGCAGGTTCAATTAAATAGCGCCTCCAGGCGCGCAGACAGCTCCGTTTCCGGTTTTGCCACGCTGGGGACCCTGGGTATTGTAGTCCCCTTTGGCGCTCCTCCCCACACAGCGGTCGCGATGGTGTGCGACGGCGGGAGAGAGGCGCGGGACGCAGCAGAGAAGCAGGACCCTCCACGGAACGCCAAGGACACAGGTAAGCGGCACCCTTCAGTAGCAAGAATCGGCGTTTTTAGCAGTCAGCACTCAGCCCCCGCTCTGCCGAGGGCAGGTTCAATTAAATAGCGCCTCCAGGCGCGCAAACAGCTCTGTTTCCGGTTTTGCCACGCTGGGGACCCTGGGTATTGTAGTCCCCTCTGGCGCTCCTCCCCACACAGCGGTCGCGATGGTGTGCGACGGCGGGAGAGAGGCGCGGGACGCAGCAGAGAAGCAGGACCCTCCACGGAACGCCAAGGACACAGGTAAGCGGCACCCTTCAGTAGCAAGAATCGGCGTTTTTAGCAGTCAGCACTCAGCCCCCGCTCTGCCGAGGGCAGGTTCAATTAAATAGCGCCTCCAGGTGCGCAAACAGCTCCGTTTCCGGTTTTGCCACGCTGGGGACCCTGGGTATTGTAGTCCCCTCTGGCGCTCCTCCCCACACAGCGGTCGCGATGGTGTGCGACGGCGGGAGAGAGGCGCGGGACGCAGCAGAGAAGCAGGACCCTCCACGGAACGCCAAGGACACAGGTAAGCGGCACCCTTCAGTAGCAAGAATCGGCGTTTTTAGCAGTCAGCACTCAGCCCCCGCTCTGCCGAGGGCAGGTTCAATTAAATAGCGCCTCCAGGCGCGCAAACAGCTCCGTTTCCGGTTTTGCCACGCTGGGGACCCTGGGTATTGTAGTCCCCTCTGGCGCTCCTCCCCACACAGCGGTCGCGATGGTGTGCGACGGCGGGAGAGAGGCGCGGGACGCAGCAGAGAAGCAGGACCCTCCACGGTACGCCAAGGACACAGGTAAGCGGCACCCTTCAGTAGCAAGAATCGGAGTTTTTAGCAGTCAGCACTCAGCCCCCGCTCTGCCGAGGGCAGGTTCAATTAAATAGCGCCTCCAGGCGCGCAAACAGCTCTGTTTCCGGTTTTGCCACGCTGGGGACCCTGGGTATTGTAGTCCCCTCTGGCGCTCCTCCCCACACAGCGGTCGCGATGGTGTGCGACGGCGGGAGAGAGGCGCGGGACGCAGCAGAGAAGCAGGACCCTCCACGGAACGCCAAGGACACAGGTAAGCGGCACCCTTCAGTAGCAAGAATCGGCGTTTTTAGCAGTCAGCACTCAGCCCCCGCTCTGCCGAGGGCAGGTTCAATTAAATAGCGCCTCCAGGCGCGCAAACAGCTCCGTTTCCGGTTTTGCCATGCTGGGGACTGTTAGAGTCGGGGATCTCTGGTTGGCGCAAGGTTGCCCTTGTGTCAAGCAGGAACCCTCTCCTCCACGTCAGGGCGCAGGATAACCCCTCGCGAATGACCCTTGCTCACCCTCTAGGTGCGTGGCGTGAGCAGCCAAGGCGATTCCTCAGGCGTTGTTGGTTAAGCACTTACAATCATACACACAGTAAATACATCAATCCCCCCAGAAACGGACACCAGGCTTGGATATATATAAAAATACGCTTCTTTATGTAAAAATACGGTATATATATCTCAACAGACTTATCACAAGACCAATAACGTTTTCGCTAGGCCACCAAGTTATACAGCAGGCAAATGTTCTTGGTTCGTTGTTTCAAATGGATACTTTGTAGGCTCTTTACTTGTAGTTCCAGTACTCACAGGGATCGACTCCTGGGAACGGGGAAATAAGGCGTTGCGGGCCCCGAGCCCGATACTGGAACTTCCTTCGTGATGTGGAGAGTCGGCACAGGTCGGTGCGACTCTCAGCTTGGGAAGTGTTCTTGGGTCCTCAATCAGCAGGTGTGGGCAAGTAGGCAGGCGCGGCCCGCGACCCTTTAGCACGGCGGTGCCGGAGGGTCTCCACAGCGGGGGCGGCGCGGCCTGAGGTGTCCGAGGATAGCGAAGCGGGGCCACAGGGCACAGTCAGTGCAGCTGGGTGACCCGGCGTAGATCACAGTCGTCGGACGGCTTCCGGCAGGAGGGGTGATAGCGCGGTCAGCGCGCTCCAGTAGCAGGCGGTGACAGGGATGCAGGCGGCCTGGCCCGGGGACAGAGAGCGGCTCGGGACGGAGCGGGGCTCTCACGGGTTGGAGGCAGGCGAGCTTCTGAGTGTCACGGCCCTAGGAGGGGCGATGAGGGGCGCAGTCTCTTTTCCAGCGGGATGCACACACGGCTCGAATTGGAGGACGAGCAAGAGCACCGAGAACCCACTGTTCCTGGGGTTCAGTTCAGGGGGCAAGCTCAGATCAAGCCCTTGGAGAATGTTCAAGCACAAAGTAGCAAAGTCTTTTCAGTAAGTCTCTTCCTCTCCTCTCTCAGCAAGGCAAGCAGCAGGCCAGCTCCTCCGGCGTCTTCTTCTCCTTCTAGTCGGGCAGAGGTCCTTTGTGGTAAACAGGATTCTGATTTCTTAGGAGCCAGGCTCCTACTTTTATACCATGATTCTTTTGTTCTTGAGCGCCAGGGGGCCTAGGCCTGGCTCAGTCCAGTTCTGGAGCACTTTGTTATTGTGGCTCTGCTCTTTCCTTTCAGCAGCAGGGCAGAGACATCAGCCGCCCCACAGGGGGTGGCGCCGGCTTTGTGGTGGCAGAGCACAGGTCTATTCAAGAGTCAAGGTGTACTCCTCCCACCCATCCAGGTGTAATCTCTCTACCCACCACCTGGCAGCCAACCTGTCTCTGGGGATTCCCCAACCCTGCTCCTTACTGTTGCTGGGCAGAACACACACACATACAGCAGAGGCGGACTGAGATGGTCAGGTCAGTAAATACTAACTTTCTAAAAGTAGTATTTACAAACCCAGGATATTAAAATAAACTTGACTACAAGAAGTATTTTATTATTCTGAGTTCAGGCATACTAAACTTGACATTCTACCATGCTCTCTGAGTCCACTGGGGTCACAGCGTGTAGTGACTCCAGCAGCCCATTCTGGCCTATGGAGAGTAGGTAGCCTTCAATAGTGAAGAACGAAAATGGCGGTAATTCACTACTAAGACATGCCACACACATCAGGGCATGTCCTACCTTATGCCTACAATGCACCCTGCCCTTGGGCCTACCAGAGGGGTGGCTAATATGTAGGTAAGGGAAGGTTTTAGGGACTGGCAAGTGGGGGCACTTGCGCAGTCAGCGCGACGGTCCCGGACCGCGCACAGGGTCTGCGGTGGCAGGCCCTAGACACACTTTACAAGGCCGCTTCCGTGGGTGGCGCAACCAGCGCTGCAAGCCCACCAGCAGCATTGGCATTCACGAGCCCTGGCACCCCTGGTGCACTTTACTGGGGACTGACAGTGAATCCAATAAACCAATCAGGAACATCAATTACAGGTACACTTTACCTAGGGAGCACTTGCACTGCGGCACGGATTAGCCGTGGCGCAGTGCCCTGAGCGGACAACACCAGCAAAACAATCGAGGCACACCATCAAAAAGTGGAAGGGAAACTCACGCCAAGGTGCCAGGTCTAACACGTGTCCCCTCCAGCTGAAATGTGGGGAGAACTACCCTTGCCCAGGGGGTTCCTCGTCACTAAGGCGGAAATACCTGGACAGACCGTCAGCGTTGGCGTGATCTGTACCAGGACGGTGTTCCACCGTAAAGTCCATACCCTGTAGGGAGATGGACCACCTCAACAGCTTCAGGTTTTCACCCCTCATTTGCATCAACCATCTGAGGGGCCTGTGGTCCGTCTGAACCCGGAAGTGAGACCCAAACAAGTAGGGTCTTAGCTTCTTCAGCGCCCAGACCACAGCAAATGCTTCTCGCTCAATTGCACTCCACCTACTTTCCCGTGGAAGTAACCTCCTACTGATGAAGGCTACGGGTTGGTCCCAGCCCTCCTCAGTCATCTGTGAGAGAACAGCCCCTACACCATGCTCTGAAGCGTCTGTCTGGACTAGGAATTCCCTGGAGAAGTCAGGGGCCAAGAGCACGGGCGCCGTGCACATGGCAGTCTTCAGGGTGTCGAAAGCTTTCTGACAGGTGTCAGTCCAAATCACGTTCCTGGGCTGCTTCTTCGAAGTCAGCTCTGTCAAGGGGGCAACGATCGTTCCATAGCCCTTGACAAACCTCCTGTAGTACCCAGTGAGCCCCAGGAAGGCCCTCACTGCGGTCTGCGTCTTGGGGGGTTCCCAAGCCAGGATGGTTTCAATTTTGGGTTGCAAGGGTGCCACCTTGCCACTCCCCACTTGGTGTCCCAAGTACACCACGGAACCCTGCCCGATCTGGCACTTGCTTGCCTTGATCGTGAGGCCTGCTCGGCGCAGCGCCATCAACACTTCCCAGAGGTGGCGCAGGTGTTCAGGCCAGGTGGCACTGAACACTGCGATGTCATCTAGGTAGGCGGCACTGAACGCATCCAGCCCAACCAGTACCTGGTTGACCAACCTCTGGAAGGTGGCAGGGGCATTCTTCATTCCAAATGGCATGACTCGGAACTGGAAGTGCCCATCTGGTGTAGAGAATGCGGACCTCTCTTTGGCCCCATCGGTCAAGGCGATCTGCCAGTACCCAGACGTTAAATCAAACGTACTGAGGAACCGGGCAGCCCCCAGCCGATCAATGAGCTCATCAGCTCTGGGGATGGGGTGCGCGTCAGTCTTCGTGACTGAATTGAGTCCTCTGTAGTCCACACAGAACCGGAGTTCAGGTGTGGCTCCCGGCGCAGCAGCCTTTGGGACCAAGACCACGGGGCTGGACCAAGGACTGCTGGAGGACTCAACCACCCCTAGCGCAAGCATTTTGGAGACCTCCTCCTTAATGCAAGCTCTGACCCTGTCAGTTACCCTGTAAGCCTTGTGCTTCACGGGTAAGCTGTCTCCTGTGTCCACATCATGGACGCACCAATCTGTGACACCAGGAACCAGGGAGAATCGGTCGGAAAATTGTCCCAGCAAGTGGCGGCAGTCTTCCTGTTGTTCGGGCGTCAGGGTGGGTGAGAGGTTAACTCCATCCACTGACCCATCTTTCTCAGAGGCCACTAAGAGGTCAGGGAGAGGCTCGGTCTCCTCTTCCATTCCATCATCAGTGGCCAGCAGCATGCCCACTTCGGTCCTCTCTAAGTGGGGCTTAAGGCGGTTAACATGTAGGACCCTCAAAGGGTTCCTGGGAGTCTGCATGTCCACCAAGTAGGTGATAGGACTTTTGCGCTCCACAACCTCAAATGGACCTGTCCACTTATCCTGAAGTGCACAAGGCTCCACTGGGGCCAAGACCCACACCTTTTGTCCAGGTTGAAGCTCTACCAGAGTGGCATTCCGGTCGTACCACCGCTTCATCTCCTCCTGGCTGGCTTCCAGATTTGCCTCAGCAAGTTGCCTGAAACGCCGAGTCTGGTTTCGGAAGGCCAGCATGTAACTATATACATTCTGGGGAGGTTTCCTGGGAGATTGCTCCCAGCCTTCCTTTACCAAACTCAGAGGTCCTCTTACCGGGTGACCATACAGAAGCTCAAAGGGGCTGAATCCTAGAGACTTCTGCGGCACCTCTCGGTAAGCGAAGAGCAGGCATGGCAAGAGGACGTCCCACTTACGCCTCATTGGACCGTCCAGGCCCATGATCATGCCTTTGAGGGTTCGGTTGAATCTCTCAACCAACCCATTTCCTTGGGGGTGGTAAGGAGTGGTGAACTTGTAAGTTACCCCACACTCCTTCCACAGGGATTTCATATATGTGGATATGAAATTGGTCCCCCTGTCGCTCACCACCTCTAGAGGGAATCCCACTCGGGAGAAAATTCCCATCAGTGCCCGTCCCACCACGGGGGCCGTCACTGTCCTCAGAGGGATGGCTTCAGGGTACCGGGTGGCATGGTCCACCAAGACCAGGATGAACCTGTTGCCCAGGGCTGTCTTGGGGTCCAGAGGCCCCACAATGTCAATACCCACTCGTTGGAATGGCGTACCGACCACAGGGAAAGGTTGCAGAGGAGCCTTATGCTTCCCTCCGCTCTTACCACTTGCCTGGCAAGTCTGACAGGTTCTGCAGTAGGAATCGGAATTCTTGTGCATTTGGGGCCAGTAAAAGTGGGTGACAAGCCTGTCATAGGTCTTGTCCATCCCCAAATGTCCTGCTAACGGCACATCATGAGCCAGCCCCAGTAGGAAGGTTCTGAACTTCTGGGGTACCACCAGCACACGGGCTGACCCAGGTTCAGCAGCCTTAGGCTCGGAATACAGGAGGTCACTCTCCCAGTACACGTAGTGTGTTTTGGCCTGAACACCATTGGCCTGGTCTGCAGCCTGCTGCCGCATACCCACGAGAGAAGGGCATTCTTTCTGCTCCCTGCAGAATTCCTCCCTGGAGGGACCTCCTTCTTGCTGCCAATGGGTCAGCTCAGGCAGATCTCCCAGTTCGGCAATCTGTTCCCCGGTAGGCTCCAGAGCATCCCCCTCAGGGTCTACTTCCTCCTGGGTCGTGGGAACTTCGGGGGCCGGTTTCCCGCGCCTCCTGCGCCTTCTCCCTAAGGCCGGTTCCTGGACCTCTCCCTCAGGCTCCAGGACCCTCTCAACACCCCTACTGGCTGCCATGGACCGGGTGGTCACGCACGCCCAGTCGGGTAGACCCACCATCCTCAGATGCGTGGTCTTCTCCACCTTTTCCCAAGGGGAACTCTCCAGGTCGTTCCCTAGCAGACAATCTACAGGCATGTCAGTCCTCACAGCGACTTGTAGAGTACCAGAGACCTCCCCCCACTCAAAGGGAACTTGAGCCATTGGACAACGACTCTCTACGTTGTCAGCATTGACAACCCTACAGTAGGCATTGGGTACAATCTGCTCTTGAGACACCAGGTGTTGCCTCACCGAGGTCACGCTGGCTCCTGTATCTCTAAGAGCCTCAACCTTCTTTCCATTGATGGTCACCACTTGCCCATATTTCTTAGTGTTAGAGGGCAGGTAGGTTACAGGGACCATCTCACTGTCTCCTAGCGAGACTAGGGTCATCTGCCCGGGACCCCCACCCTCCTGGACTGCTACTTCCTCCCCAAAGTTAACACTAGCTACTTGCCGGGGTGGAGCACCAGTGGGCGCGGTCTTACCAAACAGGCGACACTTAGGATCAGAGGCAATGTGACCCGGATCACCACACTTATAACAATTGAAGGGCCCCTTTGGAACAGGTCTACCTGTCGGGGCCCCGTTCTGCTGCGGGGGTGGGGGAGGCTGAGAACCCTTCTGCTGGTTCCCTTGGGAATTACTTTGGGGGCCTTTTTGGAACCCCTTCTGTTTACCCTTGTCCCCCCCACTCTTCTGCTGGGGACCCTGCCCACCTTTGGCGGAGTCTCCCACTTGACCCTTGTGGACCCTGGTGCTGAGCCAGCGGTCCGCCTCCTCAGCAAGCTTCCTCGGGTTGGACAGCTTGCTATCAATCAGGTGCTGGCGTAGCTCAGGAAAACATTGACTGGACAAGTGCTCCCATGCAATTAAATCAAGCAGCCCTTGATAATCACTCACTTTGCTACCCTTCACCCAACCATCCAGCGCTCTGCAGAAAAAGGTCACATATTCCACATACGTACTCTCAGGGATCTTCTTGGTCTCCCTGAACCTCTGTCTATATAGCTCAGGAGTTAACCCATACCTGGTCATTAAAGCTTCCTTCATATGGGGGTATGAGGTTTGGAGATCTAAGGGTAAATCTAACAGTGTGTCACGCCCTTCAGCAAGGAACCTTCCCCACAACCCCGCTCCCCAGTCTTTCTCAGGGACCCGGTGTGAGGACATGGCCACCTCGTAGGCCCTAAACCACTGCCCTATGTCATCCTTTCTGAAATACTCCTTTACTACATCTTTGGGGATGTACACCTTGGACTCTACCTGCGCTGGTGGAGTGCTGCCACCAGAAGGAGCGGTGTCCAAACTTTTCGCCTTCAGCTCCAACTCCTTCAATCTGATATCATGATCCATTTGGCGTTGTTGTGCCTCCAGGGCCAACTTCTGCTTTTCCATTTCCATCTGTCCTGCCAACTTTGCCATCTCCATTGCATGCGCCCTGTCTGCTGCCCTGTCTGCCAGCTCCTCTGGCGACCGGACTCTGCTGGGCTCCTCAAGGTTGTCGGGTGGAACGATGTCCCCCGCATTCCGTAGGTCTCGTGACTCCTTCCAGGCTCTCAACGCCTTGGTGTACTGGGGCTTCCTCTTGCATCCAGCATGGGGGACTCTGAATTGTACACTGTAGCCTTTCAATTGCTCCATCGTGTAGCCTTCCAGTCTCTCCCAATCCACCTCATCGATTCCAGAAATCACAGAGAGGGCCCTCCCAGCGGAGTGTGAGCCAGGCATGGTTGCAGTAATGGCAGATGTCTCAACAAAGTTCAACAATTACAAACCTGTGGCTGCGTTATTTGGTCTGCTCTCACTATCTGGTGATTAATAATTCACTGTATGCAAATTATAAGTGCAAATCCGAAATCCCAACCGCTGCCAACAATGTTAGAGTCGGGGATCTCTGGTTGGCGCAAGGTTGCCCTTGTGTCAAGCAGGAACCCTCTCCTCCACGTCAGGGCGCAGGATAACCCCTCGCGAATGACCCTTGCTCACCCTCTAGGTGCGTGGCGTGAGCAGCCAAGGCGATTCCTCAGGCGTTGTTGGTTAAGCACTTACAATCATACACACAGTAAATACATCAATCCCCCCAGAAACGGACACCAGGCTTGGATATATATAAAAATACGCTTCTTTATGTAAAAATACGGTATATATATCTCAACAGACTTATCACAAGACCAATAACGTTTTCGCTAGGCCACCAAGTTATACAGCAGGCAAATGTTCTTGGTTCGTTGTTTCAAATGGATACTTTGTATGCTCTTTACTTGTAGTTCCAGTACTCACAGGGATCGACTCCTGGGAACGGGGAAATAAGGCGTTGCGGGCCCCGAGCCCGATACTGGAACTTCCTTCGTGATGTGGAGAGTCGGCACAGGTCGGTGCGACTCTCAGCTTGGGAAGTGTTCTTGGGTCCTCAATCAGCAGGTGTGGGCAAGTAGGCAGGCGCGGCCCGCGACCCTTTAGCACGGCGGTGCCGGAGGGTCTCCACAGCGGGGGCGGCGCGGCCTGAGGTGTCCGAGGATAGCGAAGCGGGGCCACAGGGCACAGTCAGTGCAGCTGGGTGACCCGGCGTAGATCACAGTCGTCGGACGGCTTCCGGCAGGAGGGGTGATAGCGCGGTCAGCGCGCTCCAGTAGCAGGCGGTGACAGGGATGCAGGCGGCCTGGCCCGGGGACAGAGAGCGGCTCGGGACGGAGCGGGGCTCTCACGGGTTGGAGGCAGGCGAGCTTCTGAGTGTCACGGCCCTAGGAGGGGCGATGAGGGGCGCAGTCTCTTTTCCAGCGGGATGCACACACGGCTCGAATTGGAGGACGAGCAAGAGCACCGAGAACCCACTGTTCCTGGGGTTCAGTTCAGGGGGCAAGCTCAGATCAAGCCCTTGGAGAATGTTCAAGCACAAAGTAGCAAAGTCTTTTCAGTAAGTCTCTTCCTCTCCTCTCTCAGCAAGGCAAGCAGCAGGCCAGCTCCTCCGGCGTCTTCTTCTCCTTCTAGTCGGGCAGAGGTCCTTTGTGGTAAACAGGATTCTGATTTCTTAGGAGCCAGGCTCCTACTTTTATACCATGATTCTTTTGTTCTTGAGCGCCAGGGGGCCTAGGCCTGGCTCAGTCCAGTTCTGGAGCACTTTGTTATTGTGGCTCTGCTCTTTCCTTTCAGCAGCAGGGCAGAGACATCAGCCGCCCCACAGGGGGTGGCGCCGGCTTTGTGGTGGCAGAGCACAGGTCTATTCAAGAGTCAAGGTGTACTCCTCCCACCCATCCAGGTGTAATCTCTCTACCCACCACCTGGCAGCCAACCTGTCTCTGGGGATTCCCCAACCCTGCTCCTTACTGTTGCTGGGCAGAACACACACACATACAGCAGAGGCGGACTGAGATGGTCAGGTCAGTAAATACTAACTTTCTAAAAGTAGTATTTACAAACCCAGGATATTAAAATAAACTTGACTACAAGAAGTATTTTATTATTCTGAGTTCAGGCATACTAAACTTGACATTCTACCATGCTCTCTGAGTCCACTGGGGTCACAGCGTGTAGTGACTCCAGCAGCCCATTCTGGCCTATGGAGAGTAGGTAGCCTTCAATAGTGAAGAACGAAAATGGCGGTAATTCACTACTAAGACATGCCACACACATCAGGGCATGTCCTACCTTATGCCTACAATGCACCCTGCCCTTGGGCCTACCAGAGGGGTGGCTAATATGTAGGTAAGGGAAGGTTTTAGGGACTGGCAAGTGGGGGCACTTGCGCAGTCAGCGCGACGGTCCCGGACCGCGCACAGGGTCTGCGGTGGCAGGCCCTAGACACACTTTACAAGGCCGCTTCCGTGGGTGGCGCAACCAGCGCTGCAAGCCCACCAGCAGCATTGGCATTCACGAGCCCTGGCACCCCTGGTGCACTTTACTGGGGACTGACAGTGAATCCAATAAACCAATCAGGAACATCAATTACAGGTACACTTTACCTAGGGAGCACTTGCACTGCGGCACGGATTAGCCGTGGCGCAGTGCCCTGAGCGGACAACACCAGCAAAACAATCGAGGCACACCATCAAAAAGTGGAAGGGAAACTCACGCCAAGGTGCCAGGTCTAACAGGGACCCTGGGTATTGTAGTCCCCTCTGGCGCTCCTCCCCACACAGCGGTCGCGATGGTGTGCGACGGCGGGAGAGAGGCGCGGGACGCAGCAGAGAAGCAGGACCCTCCACGGAACGCCAAGGACACAGGTAAGCGGCACCCTTCAGTAGCAAGAATCGTCGTTTTTAGCAGTCAGCACTCAGCCCCCGCTCTGCCGAGGGCAGGTTCAATTAAATAGCGCCTCCAAGCGCGCAAACAGCTCCGTTTCCGGTTTTGCCACGCTGGGGACCCTGGGTATTGTAGTCCCCTCTGGCGCTCCTCCCCACACAGCGGTCGCGATGGTGTGCGACGGCGGGAGAGAGGCGCGGGACGCAGCAGAGAAGCAGGACCCTCCACGGAACGCCAAGGACACAGGTAAGCGGCACCCTTCAGTAGCAAGAATCGGCGTTTTTAGCAGTCAGCACTCAGCCCCCGCTCTGCCGAGGGCAGGTTCAATTAAATAGCGCCTCCAGGCGCGCAAACAGCTCCGTTTCCGGTTTTGCCACGCTGGGGACCCTGGGTATTGTAGTCCCCTCTGGCGCTCCTCCCCAAACAGCGGTCGCGATGGCGTGCGACGGCGGGAGAGTGGCGCGGGACGCAGCAGAGAAGCAGGACCCTCCACGGAACGCCAAGGACACAGGTAAGCGGCACCCTTCAGTAGCAAGAATCGGCGTTTTTAGCAGTCAGCACTCAGCCCCCGCTCTGCCGAGGGCAGGTTCAATTAAATAGCGCCTCCAGGCGCGCAAACAGCTCCGTTTCCGGTTTTGCCACGCTGGGGACCCTGGGTATTGTAGTCCCCTCTGGCGCTCCTCCCCACACAGCGGTCGCGATGGTGTGCGACGGCGGGAGAGAGGCGCGGGACGCAGCAGAGAAGCAGGACCCTCCACGGAACGCCAAGGACACAGGTAAGCGGCACCCTTCAGTAGCAAGAATCGGCGTTTTTAGCAGTGTCACATGGTGCTGAGCTGCGCCGCCGCCGGTGCCGGGATCGAACCGTGAGCCCCGCGCACCGGAGTTAGCTGCTCTGGCAACTGCGCCACACCTCTCCCTGCTTTGCTAGGGTCCTCTGCATCAACCATATTGGCATCCAAGGAACTTGATCTACAGTGCTGCAAAATATTCAGCACCTTCCACCCTAGTCAAAGCTTCAGCTAGAAACCCAAAGATTTAAAACATCTCAACATGGTAAACTTTTAAAACCTGTGCGGATATTTAACCTCTCAACTCCCCTCTGGCCTACCTAGACTATTCTCCAATTTATAGAGTTCCCACAAAATCATCATGGCCTATCTTTCCTCGCACATAACCTGATACTATCACTGTGAGTCAATCGGAATTCAATTGCAATCACATTTCACAACTACCTTGTTTTTGGCACAACAGCCCGGACCTGGTTGTCTCCGTGCAGACAAGCTACCTTGATTATTGTATTACTGTCAGCTGCTTGGACCCTGGGCCACTGCCAGTCCCGTGAAGCATGACAGTGGCTGCATCATGCTTGCGGCAGCATGATTCAACCACATCCCATGCCGGGCACCTTCACAATATCTTAGCATCCACTTCCACAGTCCTACGTTTAAGCTCTGCCAGCCTTCCACATGCGCTTCCCTGAGATAAGTGTCACCATCTCAGGATGTCTCCTTGACGCATTTTTCCTATTATGTATCCTGCTTTTATGACACACGAAGCCTTCAATCACGTGATCAGAACATAATCTTGGCCCACAATGTCAACCAGTTCTTTACATTAGGATACCGTAACCAATACCCGTGTGCTTCTTTCCATGCATGCCACTTCCTGTAAATTTCAGTTCATGGAGCCAGTTTTACGGGGCACATCAATGGCTAGAGCGAGCCGTACAAATTATTATGACTGTATAGAGCAGTCCTAGCTCTCGTAATCCAAAGAACAAAAGAAAAAAAAGTATGGAAAGAGAATCAGCGCTTTGCTTCAATTGAGCAGGTGTTTTCCGGTGCTCGGCACCGGCACTTTATCGTCAGCACCGGTGATTATGACAGTCTGCCACACGGAGGCGCTGTTCTTTTAAATTTAGAGATGAGCACAACAACTTTTGTTTATAAATCCAATATACATTAAGAATGACTAACACCTGCTGTCAAGCCCGCTCTTTTAACGTGGGGTCCTGAAATTGTCGGAATTGTCACACTTGTAGAATTGTGACTCGTTAGTTGTGCTGTTACTGTAAATTATATTTGCAATGGGCAATGCCAGCTGACTAGAGCCCTGGCACATATCTTTTGACACATTCTGCACTGAGGATTATGAAGGCTGAGACAGAGCACAGAAACAAGAAAGTGACCGGAAAATATTTGAGAATGTGACTGGGCCAGCACAGCACAGTTAGATCTTACAATACTCGTGTATACCTTGGATTGTATAGTTTCAGGTACACAGAAAGGAGGTCATTTGCCTAGAATCGCACACCGTTTGAACATGTCAAAGTTGGATATGGACCCAGAACCCAAGCTTTTGGCTCCCAAGGTGTCAGAATCCTAGCCAGTAAGCCATGACTCTTCCTCTTAGATGACATCACTCCAGTGGGCCAGACTGAAATGTTGCAGGAGTGTTTAGTGCTGAGTGGTGCCTTTCTTTCCTCTTACAGAATTTTACCCTTGGAAATGATGGCATTTTGCTGCTCGTTTCCACTCACCTTTTCTTGTTCAAGGCTGTAGCGCTGCGATCAAGCTGTGTGCCTTTCTGCAGACCTTTCAGGAATGTAGAACAACGTTCTGTGCTGCGTTGTGGTATATAACACTGGCCAGCTGCACAGAACACCTACATTCTTTCTTGGTGCAGTTGAATAATACAGCATTATAGCCTGCTGTCCAGAGCTTTAACGGTTATTAAAGATCCTGGACCTGAGATATAGGCCAGAGCCGCAGACGTGGGTCTTTAACGAGGGAGAGGGTCTTTTACATATGGAAAAGGCCAAAGCAAAGGGCTTTGAGGCTATTAAAATATTCCACCCACTGAGGGAAGAATCTTTTAAATTAAAAAGGGAGCAGCAGAAAGACAAACATTGGAATGCTGAAACAAAGGTTCATACCAGCCGTTCTTGGCCCTGGGTCACTCCACAATCTCCAGAGACGCGCTCCCAATTTCAATGCTCTGATAACTGTTAGTAATTTCCCTACTCAGCAGCAGACATCACCTCAGAGCAATGAAATGATCTGAGAGCTATGAAATGGTTTGAACCTGAAACCTATAAGTTGCATGCATATCCGCTGCGACTAGCACTAAACCCACTAAGATATCCTAACAACGTCTGGGTATCCAAATATTTAGGCTTTCACCAAGAACACTTACCCCTGGTGTTTTCTATAAGGCTGTGCAACATACCCGACCTTCACATGCAACACCTCAACTCTGTTCAGGTCATTATTTTATTTTCAACATGCCCACGGGAAGACCTGTCTATAAAACAATTATAAGGACGTTTTAGTGGAACAAACATTCACTACATTTGTAGTCTGGTTTCACAGCGCAGCTTTCTGCAAGACTTACTGTTATTAATTCTATGACACAGAGTGAGCTTTGGCTCCTCCTAGAGGAGTATTCTGTAACACCTCATGATGGTGTCTGGTGTGGATTTGTATGCACTGTTTGCAATGCAACGCACGAGGGACTATTTTACATCTCAAGCATACACTGTAAGAAACTGGGTTATTGGCTGAGAGGGGTGGAAACTACTCAAATAAAAAAAACAGTTCTTGTCAGGGTTAAATACAAAAGTCACTAAATTAACCTATCCTTAGCCCTCTGGTAGCTTGGCACATAGCAGTCAGGCTTAACTTAGAGGAAGTGGGTAATGTGTTGATGCAGCACTCAAACAGGAATAAAGTAAAAACACAACACAAATAAAATCCCAAACCGATTTAGAAACATATCGTAAATTTAAATTAATGTAATGACACCAAAACAACAAAATTCCAATCAGTAGAACCAGAGATATACGTTTTTAAGCTTTTAGGTGAACACACTGCCAAAAACTCAAAGTGCCACTAGCTGGTCGCACTATACCTGGAGAAAGTCACAAGTTCTGACTTACTGCAATGGAGAGCGGGTCAGATGCAGGGACCAGGTTAGTCCCACTGAAGTGTTACCTGCTCAAAGTCCACACAAAGGATGCAGTTTGCATTGGCGGAGGCCACAAGTAGGAGGCTGTCGGCACTACTAGTAGCTTGAGCGTCATTGGCGGTCCTTGCTGTTGCCCAAAGAGCCTGTCATCACTAGAGCTTTGCATTGGTTTTCCTTTCCGGTGGAGTTTACATTGATGCCAGCCAAGATTCAAGACCTGAGGGCACGTCTTGGGGAGTAGATCTCACTCTAGCATAAGCCAGCAGCTTGGCTCAGGCAGGTCCAGATGGGACTGGTCATCTGGACAGTTGCAGGGAAGCCTCTGGTAGCTTGTAGTGTCCCTGTAGCTCACACAGGATGTCAGCCAACTGGCCCTTGAAGTCACTCTGGGTAACCTGGAATCAAGGCAAGCAGGTCCAATCTTCCTTCTTAGACAGCACAGCAGCCCTTACAGCTGCCGGGCAGTCCTTCTTTTGAATCTTCCACAGGCCCAGGAGAGTTCTGGTGAGAGGTTCTGAAAGTCCCATGTTTATACCTGGTGTCGGCTTTTGTGAGGGGGGATTCCCTGACCTACCCCCAAAACCTGTTCTGGTCAGTTCTTCTCCTTCCCCTGTCTTCAAAGTGTCTAGGGTGACAATGGCAATGGCAGGCCCGCTGTCAGGCTCTTATGTCTGCTGCGGGTACAGACCCTTCGAAGAGCAATCAGAGCTGGGTACATGTCCTCCCCAGCTATCCTGTCAGGAAGGCCCTCTTCCCTCATACCTAGGCGGCCTTTGTCTCCCTGTCTGGAAACAATACACACCCACAACAGCACAGCCATTCACAGTCATGGGACCCAGGACACTGGCAGAAAGGCACAGTTGGTGTGGGTAGAAAAAAGGCAACTTTGATCAATCAATATAGAACGGGCAGAATCCATTTTAACCCCTTCCCCGCTCATGACGGAACCACTCCGTCATGAGCCACGGGTGCGATGTGCTCATGACGGAGTGGTTCCGTCATGCTGCGGCCGTTGGCGGCCGCTCCTCCCACGCGGCGCTAATTCCCAGCTGTGCGGGCGATTAGCGCAGTGGGTGGAGTCATGACGGAACCACGCCGTCATGAGCACAGCTCACCCGTGACTCATGACGGCGTGGTTCCGTCATGAGCATGGCGGCGCCGTCAACCCCCCCAAACCCCCCCAGCGCTGCGGCGGAATTCGCGCCGCAGCGAAGGGGTTAAGACAACCAGAAAACTCAGGTTTTAGGGAACCTGAGAGCAGGGAATTGTTCCAACAATCGTTCCACTCTCAGCTCTCCTGGGCTGTCTACACACTCACTGGCCAAACCAACATACATCAGCAACATCC
The DNA here is from genome assembly GCF_964204655.1 of Triturus cristatus. Taxonomy (NCBI): domain Eukaryota; kingdom Metazoa; phylum Chordata; class Amphibia; order Caudata; family Salamandridae; genus Triturus; species Triturus cristatus. The sequence continues at coordinate 187,896,472 of NC_140587.1, forward strand.
TAAACTCAGAAACTTTATGAACATCGTTCGGATTTATCTACGGGGCAACTGAAACTCAAAGCAAGAAAGAGCAGGCAAAAACTGACAATCACATCAGCGCGACTAATCACCGATCAAAGACAGCCAGATGATAGTCACCAGTCTTTGAACAACCACAACTCCTCTGCCAGAGTCCACTACAAAGTCTGCTCTCTGATGTGCAGACAACTACAAGGCAATAAACCCTAAACCCTTCGCCTCAAGATTCAGTGTAGCCAGTGGTGCCCGCACTACCAGGAGCTCAAAATACTCCAAGAGGAACGTAAGCACCAACAGACTTGAAAGAACCCGCCTTGTACATCAGCCTCGCTTGGTAAAATTCAGGAAAGTTCTCACAACAAAAGTCTTCACAAGCCCCCTCCTGCATTGGTCTTCATGCCCCCTCCTACCCCACTGAGATGATCTGTCTGATCCCAGCTGTGTTTTTACAGGACGCCCTCGGTGCCCTTCTAAATTCACCTGCTGCCGCCGCCCCCGCACATACCAGCAGCCCATCCTGCTGCTATGGGCAGTGCTCAGCTGCCTCTTGCCTTTTATACAGGAAATAAAAGGAGCTCTTGTAAATACCAACCAAATGTTATGTTATGTTATGTTATGTTATGTTATGCAGGTTTTTTGTATAGCGTACGGCTACTCGAAAGAGTGTCCCGACGCTTTGGATTGCACACTAATCGCAGAAACACAACAGGGAAAATGAACAGAAACATAAAAAGAGGAAACCTGATAGGACCTGAAACTAAGAAGTGAAAAGCCAAGTTTTAAGCCCCTTCCTAAAGGCCAACAAGTTTGGGGTGCTACGCAGGGACACAGGCAATTTATTCCACAGCTGAGGCGCTAAACATTTAAAGGAGCGGCCACCGATGCGAGCTCTCTTCGCGCGGGGCACTACAGCAAAAAACAAGGCTTCAGACCTGAGCGATCTGGCCGGACGGTAAAAGGACAACCTTTCCTGGAGGTATTTTGCTCCAGATCTGTACAAGGCTTTGTGTGCCAGGGTGAGAGATTTAAAAACTATCCGCTTCCGGACAGGAAGCCAATGCAGAGCTTCCAAAAGGCCCGAGGCTCTGGCACGGCGAGGTAGTCCAAAAATAGCACGTGCTGCCGAATTCTGAACGACCTGTAGTCGTTGAAGCAGGTATTCTGGCAGGCCGAGATAGAGAACGTTGGAATAATCTATTCTCGAGCCTATCATCGCCTGCACCGTGATCTTCCTATGTTCCTCCGATAGCAAAGGAAGGAACTTGCGAAGCATCCGGAGTAAGCCGAAGCAGGTCCCTGTGAGACCGATTACCTGCGAACGTAGTGTGAGGCCATTGTCGATCTTAATCCCAAGGTTTTTCGCTACCTGGGACGAACTTGCTGGTGGAAACATGTTCTCAGGCCACCACACTTTCCAGTCCGGGTCCGAGCTGCACCCAAAGAAGAGGACCTCGGATTTATCCGAGTTGCACTTGAGGCTGTTATGATGGAACCACTGAAACACAGCCTCAAGGCAACCCTGGATCCTACCTCCATCGAAGTCCGCACCCCTCTCACAGGTGAAGAGGAGCTGGGTGTCATCGGCGTAAGAAACGATCTGGGCCCCGAAAGACTCCGCCAGGGCCGCCAGAGGGGTCATGAAGATATTAAATAGAGTCGGGCTCAGGACAGAGCCCTGAGGAACTCCGACACCCAATGGCGACATCTCGGCGGAGCAAGCAGAAGCCCAGACCGATTGTCGACGACCTGCCAGGAAAGATCGAAACCACTGGAGCACCGTCCCACAAAGACCAATCTCTGAGAGTCTAGCAAGCAGACCCTCATGGGGGACGGTGTCAAAGGCCGCCGACAGGTCTAACATCACCAGCATCGCTCTCCCACCCGAATCCAGCACCTCCTTTATCGCCTCCGAGACTTCCAAGAGGGCTGTTTCGGTGCTAAGATTGGCGCGAAAACCCGACTGGGTAGGGTGCAGTAGGTCGTGGGCCTCCAAGTAATCGGCAAGCACCCTATGCACGTGCTTTTCAATGACCTTCGCCAAAGCCGGCAGGAGCGAGATAGGTCTATAATTCGCTAACACCTCCACATCCAGACCAGGCTTTTTAAGCAGGGGGATAATCATTGCCTGCTTCCAGGACTGGGGAACCACACCCTGTGCAAGAGAACAGTTCAACAGGGGGTTCACGAGTGGATTAATGACAGCTGCCATTTTAGCCAGGAATTTTGCGGGGCAGGCATCCCGAGGGGAACCTGACTTTAGTCCCCCCATCAGGTCAAATGAAGCTGACAGCGAGAGAGGAGGGAAAACTGCCAAGGCCACACCGGCGCTCAGTCGGGTAGCAGCGACATTCTCCACCCGACCTGGTACCTCAGGATCCAACACAAGGAAGGAATCCTGGATCCGCTGGATCTTAGAGGTGAAAAAGTCCGCAATCGCCCTGACCCAAGGCGCAGGAGGGGGGGTCTGGGCAGGCGCTGCGCGAGAGGCTGTAAACTCCCGCACAATGGCGAAAAGCTCCTTACAGGAGTTGGAAGCGGCTTCAATTTTTCTAGCAAAATAAGCCTTCTTCTCCGCGAGGATGTTCCGATGGTACGCTTTCGCCAGAGACCTGTAGGTGAGTTTCGCCGTCGCGTCGTATTTCACGCGCCAAGCTCTTTCCGCTACCTTGCATTGCCGACGCGAGGCCGCCAATGCTTCCGTAAACCAAGGGGCAGAGGCACCTTTTTCGGGTTTGCGGAGGGGTCTCAGAGGAGCAAGCTCATTGAGCCTCTCTGAGAGCCAGACCTGCAAACGCTCCACATCCTCCTCTAAGTTCCCGGTTAAGGCACAGGGGTGATCGGCGCAGGACTGTGCCAACAGTTCCGGAGTAATCCGGTGGAGTGGCCTGAATCCCACTGAAGACTGCCGGGGGACACCGGCAGGCTTCCCAGCATCTGAGAGATAAAATCTCACCAGCCTGTGGTCAGACCAAAGCACCTGGGTGGGGGCCAACATCTCTATAGGGATCGTAGAGAAGGTCAAATCCAGGGTATGTCCCTTCTCATGGGTCGGCCCGACATGATAGGGAACCAGGCCCATAGGGGCTGTGACCTCCAACATTTTCATCGCATCGGGATCCGTTTCCACGTCCATATGGACGTTGAAGTCCCCGGCGACAATGCAATGTTCTGATGTAAGTAACAAAGAAGAGGTCACCGACTGGAACTCTTCAAAAAAAGAGCCCAAGGGCCCTGGCGGCCGATAGACTAGGAGACCCTTAATCGATTGGTGCGGTGAAAGGACAAGGGCAAAGGCAAGGGATTCGCAATCCTTGATCGCATCCGATGGAATGATGGTGCAGGTGACCATTTTGTTGACTATTAATGCCACGCCACCTCCACGCCCCTTCGGCCTATCCTGCCTGAAGATGTTATACTCGGGCGGGATAGCAGTGGCAATATCTGGGTTGGACGCCACGCCGAGCCACGTCTCGGTGAGCATTAGGAACAGGGGTTTTTCTGACTCTAGCAAATCAAAAACATCCAAAGCGTGCCGGCCCAGAGATCGAGTGTTGAGCAGTAGGCCCAGATGTTTAGTGCAAAACGCCGCCTTCAGTGGCGCATCGCCAAAATATTTCTGCGGGCGCCAGCCACACTCAGGGCAGCAATGCTTGCCCTTGTGGCGAGCAGGGAAAACCGACCGGCAGAAACCATTTATGTACCGCCAAGACCGAAGTTCCGAACCCGAGTAGTGTAGCATGGTGTTCAATAGGCAAGCTAGCTCGAGCCGAATGGCCGCGTCCTGCCCGTCGCCTCAAACGCCTCCGGAACGCGGACGGGCGCAGACGGGCGCAGACGGGCGCAGACGGGCGCAGACGGGCGCAGACGGGCGCAGACGGGCGCAGACGGGCGCAGACGGGCGCAGACGGGCAGGACTCTGGCCTGACTCAGGCACGAGTCAGGCACGACCGCTGCGCGTTACCGCTGCGCGAGCCAAGGGAGGGTTAAATAGCAGTTCCCCCCCAGTTCAGCTGAGCACTAGAGCGCTCAGTGCAATGGCGCTACCGGCTAATCCAGTCCCCCAAGATGGCGGCAAAAGTTTAAAAAATCGGCAATACAACCCGCAAAACAGCGGTGAGGCCACGTTTTAAGATGCAAGAGTGTGGGCAGATACAATATATTTAAAAACAGGGTAAACAAAATACAAGACAACTCAACAAAAATACAAAACTAGGAGATGTAATTAAAAACGCTAATGCAATAATATGCAGCAAGCGAAGCGCGAGTAAATATAGAGCGCTGCGATTATACGTCTGACTATCCCTTAGGGCATAGAGCTAGGCGGTCAGCTTAAATAGCAGTTCCCCCCCAGTTCAGCTGAGCACTAGAGCGCTCAGTGCAATGGCGCTACCGGCTAATCCAGTCCCCCAAGATGGCGGCAAAAGTTTAAAAAATCGGCAATACAACCCGCAAAACAGCGGTGAGGCCACGTTTTAAGATGCAAGAGTGTGGGCAGATACAATATATTTAAAAACAGGGTAAACAAAATACAAGACAACTCAACAAAAATACAAAACTAGGAGATGTAATTAAAAACGCTAATGCAATAATATGCAGCAAGCGAAGCGCGAGTAAATATAGAGCGCTGCGATTATACGTCTGACTATCCCCAAACAAAGTGCTCTGAAGTGCCTGAAAGCCAATGTGGGTGTTGTGTGAGACAAAATCAATACCTGTATAAAGAAATACAACTCGCTTTCATTTAAAAAAAAAAAACATATGTTATTGAGGTTTTGGTTTTGTTGCAATTACAAACAATTCTGCGTGCATTATTCCCACATTGTTACAGGAAGTTAGCGGCCTTAGGCCGTTTTGTAGATTCGTTGTATATGTGTCTTACACTTACCACAGCTGTCCCTGTATTATGACATTCCAGTAGGCTTTCAATGTCTGTGATTAAGTCCAGACTGATTGTTGCACTTACTGAGGGTCTAATACTGATCATTGTTACAACAGGGTTTATCATAATCAACGGTAAGTTCTGAGCTTTTGCCGGTGACTTCCCTTCAGGACATATGATAGAGTCTCTATGGCGCGCGATCCTCCCTTGAGTTACTAGGCGCTATATCAGTTCACAACTCCGCTTTCATAGTACAAATATGTTTCAGTGTTAGCATTCCGTGATGATTGTTATCTAGATGTAGATTGTGTCTGGTAGCTCAGCGGGTTAATGTTTTCACTCCAGGGGTCTGTGTTCAACTTCAGGGTCACAGGTTCAAATCCCAGCGGACCCACTTAGCGTTTCATCCGTCCGAGGTCAATAAAATGAGTACTGTTTAGTAACAATAAATATCTGTTATTCAGTGGCAAGATAGCAAGGTGAACGCTTGCTTCACACATGCTATGCTGCCACAATGCCACCTCAGCCTTGTTCCAGTGAAGGTTGAAGGACTTCTGAACGGTCACCTGTAGCAATTCATTAATGTTGAATTCTCTTTCAATTGGTTCGCCTATTTCTTATGTGATCAATGTGGCTTTCTTCTGAGTTCTTGCTTCGGTGTGGAAAAGCAAGCCATGTGAGAGAGCACGTTTCAAATAGGGGTGGGCGGAATTTGAGTAGTCGTGCTATGCAAAGCTCTGCAAAACGGATAAAAAATCACTGCGAGCACGCAGAAATTCCGCGAAAACACGCGGAATTGCTTGTTCGCGATGCTTTTTTCTGTTCGCGAACGCTGTTTGCGTGCTCGGGGGGAAATATCTTGCAAACACACATTTTGAGAACGCGAACAAGAAAAAAATTCTGTGAAGCCGCGGAACGCAGAATTTTGGGCAATCCACATTCTCCGCGGAACGCAAAATTACCCAAATTCTGCAAATTTCGCCTAATTTCAAATCGTCACTCTCACAAACAGGGTCAGCGGAATCCTGCAGTCACAGAGGGCCCTTCTGCCACATTAGCAGGGGTTAGGCTGGGAACATTCAAGAGCAGGTGGCAACGCACTCTTGAATGGTCCCAGCTTGAAACTTTGTAGATATTGACGAAGATTGGGAGTGCCTCTATTTGTTATTTTATTCATTTAATATTTTATTTTAATAGAGGGATTGTGCACATTGTAAAATATTTTCCCTGTGGAGAACAAAATGCTGCGTCGTTTGCTCACAGAATGACCCACATGATGGCCATTCTGCAAGTGCACATTGTGAGCGTCAGAGTACTGCTGGAAAACCACCCCTGTCATAGATTCGGCAGAGCACTACAGAAATGATTTCTCAATCTGCTCCAAAGTATGTTATAAATAATTCAAGCTCATATACTCTTTTAGGTAACATTAGGACACTTGTTTCGTTATTCTGATCTTGGTTTGATTTTCCTTCATTATTTAGGGCGATACTAATGACCAGGGTTACGTCGCTCTTACACTATGCAATGTGGTGCAAGACTGACGCCAACCGTAAGTCATATATTTTTTTCCTCTTTTTTTAATCAATTCTTTTTTATTAAGTATTGTCAACACATCATATCGTTCTTAACATACAGAGGAGACAGTACATTCCAAACAATTTAGTTTCCGAATTACATATATTCAAGTCGCAGTGTATCGCATTGGACAGTTAGGGGGGTGTGAGGCTACCATCAACATTCATATGTGTAGGCGGGGCAAAAATTTCATCACGGTAGGAGTTCCAAGGACCCCAGACCCTGTTCCATTTCCTGGGACACCCCCTGGCTATATAGACTGACTTTTCTCTGAACATACACCAGTCCAGGTCTTCTTTCCAGGGTTCTACCCCAGGTGGTTGAAGAGCTTTGCATAGGAGGTAAGGTCTGTTGGTTCCCATATGTTCAGAAGGCACCTATGTGCCTCAGGAAGCAACTCAATTGCAAGCACCTAACTGAGGATGCGGTGAATAGCGCGCCAATAAGTTTGTATTTGGTCACATTCCCATGTTATATGTATGAAGGTGCCTGTACTCCCACATTGTCGCCTGCATTCCCCACTCTCTGCTCTACCCATTCGCACCAGGCATGGCCCCGTTATGTAGATTCTGTGGAGAATCTTGAGTTGTACTAATCGCAGACGAGCCTGAATTGCCACCTCCCTCGGGGAGGAAACTGCTTCCCTCCAATCCTCCTCTTCAAGCTCAAGCCCGTCTCTGATCCATTTCTCTTTAAGTTATTGGAGTAGATCTTCCATATTATTGATTAGCTTTTTATAAATTAGGGAGATGGCCTTTTCGGGCAGGTGACCGTCCAATATCCTGTCCTCTAAAGGGGAGGCATCCGGGAGGGAAGTTCCCCCAGTGAGATAGGTCTGGAGGGCATGACGGATCTGGAGATATCTAAAGCGTTCCGTGTCTGCTAGGCTATATTGCTGTTGGAGGGAGGCAAATGAGAGTATGTCATCTTTGACCCAAAGAACCTTGATCAGGGAGATTCCGATCAGGTCCCACTTGTCAAATCCCAGGGTCCGCCACAGGTTTCCCAGTTTTTCGGAATCCCACAAGGGGGTTGCCAGCGTGAGCCTGCGGTCCCAGCCCAAGTGCTTGTTTACAGTATGCCAAACGTGAACTGAACGGGAGGTTGGACCTGTTAAGGAATATTTACGGGGTCTAGCGTAGAGTGCTCTATTGTAGTTCCCTCCCGGCAGGAGCCATCTATCCATGGCGTACCCCGGGTCATCGAGACGGCCATAGGACCCCTGGTTTATGGCTGCTAGATGGGACGCCCAGTAATATTTCTTGATATCTGGGAGGCTGATGCAACTATCGTACCAATTGAGGGTGAGTTTGGATAGGGCAATTCTGGGTTTGCCATCCCACAATAGGTCTCTCTGGAGGCTCTCAATTTCTTGAAAATATGATTTGGGAATCGGGTCTAACGAGTTCTGGAGGGCATACAAGAAGCGCGGTAGCGCCATCATTTTAAAGAGGGCTGCTTTGCCCAGCAATGAGAGCGGCAAAGACTTCCAGTTCTCTATATCTTGTTTCAATCTTTGCATAGGGGGCATGAGGTTCCGGGTGAAGCGGAGAGCAGGATTCGGCGAGATAAATATGCCAAGATATCAAAAACCCTCTGTTGTTATCTGGATCGGACAATTCCTCGGCAAAACAGGTAGTTCCCCCCGAAGGACGTAAATGACGGACTTGGTTCAGTTTATTATGAATCCATAGTACCTGCCAGACACTGCCAAAATATCCAGTGTGCACTCCAAGGAAGCTTTCGGGGTAGCCAGGTATAGCAGAATATCATCTGCGTATAGAGAGATCCTATCTTCCTACCCCGGGGACCAGCGCATACCGCGAATATCCGGATCCTTGCGAATCCATGCGGCAAGGGATTCCAGAGCAAACAGGAGCGGAGACAAGGGGCATCCCTGCCGTGTTCCTTGGCTTAATGACAGACCTCCGATTTCCTGTTGTTTACCACTACTTGTGCCATGGGTTTCGAGTACAGCAGTCTAACCCAGCTCATAAAATTGGGGCCAAATCCCATTTTTTCGAGGACTGCAAAGAGGTACGGCCATTCCACCATGTCAAATGCCATGGTGGCATCTAGGGAAACCAGAACCGGGGGCTCCTGGATAGTAGCTACTCTTCCCAACACCCTGTGCACTCTGCGCTGATTTAAGGCATTGTTACTATGAGGCATAAAGCCTGACTGATCGGGATGTACTAAGCTGGCTATCGCTTTTACTAAGTGCATTGCCAGAAGTTTTGCCAGGATCTTGGGTTCCACGTTAAGGAGGGATATCGGCCTATACGAGGCACAGTTAGTTTTGGGTTTGCCCTCTTTGTGAATGACCACAATATTAGCTATCCTTTCGTCAGTCGAGAGTATCCCCTTCTCTCTGCTAACATCGAATGAAGGTATGGGGCTATCTTGTCTGGTCTGAGCTTGTAGAGCTCGATGGGTATGCCATTGGGACCCAAGACCTTCCCGGACTGCAGAGATCGTATAGCCTGAGCTGTTTCATCATCCAACAAGTCAGCTTCAAGATAATCACGATTTTCGTCCATCAGGATGGGAAGTGTGATGTCATGGATTCACGAGTGGGAGTCTTCTTCAGTGTACCGTCCGGGAGCCCGGATCAGCAAATCGGTTAGCAATTTCCTGTGGATCAGTAACAGGGTCAGTATTCCCTTCCCTCAGCTCAGTCACTCGACGACTGACCCATTCCTTCTTGTGTAGCCTTGCTATCAACTTCCCCGTCTTATCCCCATGCTCGTATATTCTATTTTGTGCTTCCCTAAACTGAGCACTAGCTCTATCTGTTAACCCCTTGCATGCCCGCCCCTTTCCCCACCCAGTGCCGCGCTTTTTATTAGCGGGCGGAGTTCATGACGAGCTGGACTCGTCATGGGCACAGCGCCACCGCAGCCCATGACGAGTCCAGCTCGTCATGGGCACTGAAGGGGTTAAGGCCTTAAGCTCGTCTTGTTTTAGATGCAGTCAATGCAGTTTCTCAGGGGTTATTCCCCTGTGTAGTTCTTCCAAGCTGTGAACTTCATCCTCTGCCTGCACTTAATCTTTTTGCCTATCTTTCTTCTTGCCGGCTGTCAAGGACAGGGCTTGCCCACGGATTACTGATTTGTAGGCCTCCTATAACATCTGGGCGGAGTCCACCGTTCCCTCATTTTCTTGAAAATAATAATCAGTGGCTGAATTAGATCCTTTCTGATTTCCGGGTCTCGGAGATACCACGGATTGATGGGAGCTACTTTCCTGATTCTCTTTTGGCCTATGACTGCATGTGCCCAAATTGGTGAGTGATCTGATATTCCCCTAGCTAGATGTCGGATTTCCCGGCTATTGAGTGCCTGGGACGCTGGGACCAAAATATAGTCGATGCGGGATAGGCTATGGTGGGCCCCCGACAAAAAGGTGTACTGGATCCTATCTGGGTCATGTGATCTCCACCCAGCCACCAATCCCCTAGCCCCAAGAAAATCGGGCAGCCATCTATGTGCAGGTCTAATGTCTTGCGGTGGGTGCCGCTCCAACTCTCCCGAGACCACTGCATTGAAGTCCCCCCTCCCCACCATGAGTAGACCTTCTGGGAGCAATAATAGGATCACCCCCAGATCTTTGAATGTGTCTCCCTGGAAGCCCGGGGGTATGTAGACCAAAACAAATGTTGAAGCTCCACCCTCCCAGAGGCCTGAAATTTCTATATATCTGCCTCGGTCATCCGACCATGTGGACTGAACAGTAAAGGGAAACGAGTTCCTGACCAATATGCCTACTCCTCGCGAGCCAGTCATGAAGCCCGCGTGTACCATTAGTTTGTACCTCCCCCGTTCATTGCCTTATAGGTGTTCCCTACTAGATGCGTTTCTTGTAATAGGATAACATCCGGGGCTTTTCTCTTTACATATTGATGAACCACACTATGTTTTACTTTGTCGCCAAGCCCGTTGACATTCCAGCTGAGGATTTTAACCTCCGTGTCCCACTGAGTACCCATCTAGAACAGTGTTTGTGTACTGCTCCTTTGTTCTGGTGCTGTTGATATGTTGAGTGTTGCTCTAAACTTAACATCTAACAAAAACCAAACCCCCTCCCCAACCACCCCCTCCCAGCGTCCCTGCACTCTGGGCTTCAAACTGCCCATGATTCAACTTGCAGAGTGCCTGTTGCCCAGAACGTTAACTAAATGTAGAAAAATGGGGTGCGTGATCCTCTGTCCCTCTCCTCCCCCTCAGGCATTACTGTAATATGGTCCCTTATGCGGTAACCAGAATCTGCGCAAGTCAATACCTCTGAGAAATTCTTGTCTTACATATATGTCCAACGGTACTCTCCGGTGTTCACCCCACTCTCCCCCCCTGACCAAGCTTACTTTACATGCAGATCTGGTCCAGTACCTACTTATGTTGGCATTCGTTCGCTCAACCCAGAGAAAGTTCACCTCATCCGTGGCATGTTCAGCAGTTTAGCAGCTCTCCAACCAGTCCACTGCTGATTCCGGGTGGTCAAAGAACCAGGCTCTACCATCGGCCTCCACCCGGAGCCTGGCTGGGAACAGCATAGCGTACTTGTATCCCTTGTCTCTCAATGTTTTCTTGATTCCCAGGAAGGATCGACATTGTCTCTGAACAATTTGGATGAAATCCGGAAAAAAGGTTATGTCTGCGTTTTCATAGCGGAGCGGAGGTCCCGCTCGGGCATGCTGAAGTATTACGTCCCGGTCTCGAAAGTTGAGGACTCTGGCCAGGATGGGCGAGGAGGAACCCCCGGCCTCGGGCGACCCCCGGGAAATCTGTGTGCCCTCTCTATGACAAAGAACTTTCCCAGTCCCTTGGGTTGTAGGTGGTTCAGTATGAGGTCTTCAACAATCGGTCACCTGGCCCTCTGATTTCTCCAGAACTCCCAAAATGCGCATGTTGTTGCGTCGCAGGCGCCCTTCATAGTCGTCCAGCATAGCTTCCGCGAACTTCCGAAAGGTCTGTAAGTCTTTCACCTTGGTTTGTAGCTTGGTAGTGTCCTTCACTAGGCAGTGATTTCCACCAGTTTAACTCGCTCGCTATTCTTATTAAGATCCGCTCGCAGCAGGTTGACTTCTACAGTGATGGTATCCATCTTTTGTTCCAGCGAGGTCCTAATCCCGGCTATGGCCACCATAACGTCTTTGAGGGTAGGCTTTGGGTCCACCGTTTCCTGTGTCTCAGCGCTTTTTTGAATGGGTGGGGGATCCAGTAGGGACGTCTTGGGGAGAGTGTAGCGGTCCTGCCTGTTTTGATGGATGGGCTTGTTGCCTCTCGTATATGACATTTCGCCTCCCCCAGGTGTCCCAAGCACGTCAGTAGTGAAGAGGATGTGGCAGGGCCAGAACTCAGTATTCCTCCTCTGTACCCTCACCGGGCGGCAGTCACAATGGCTGCATGCTGGACTGTTCTGCTGATGCCACACTCGGGGGCCCAACACCTCCCAGAAGAGACCACACGCAGACAGGGGCCTCCGTTATGTTATGTTATGTTATAGGGAATTTGTTAAGCGCACGTTCACCAACGGTTTCTTGGCGCTGGGAGAAACAAGAGATGGCAGAAGGAAAGAAGGCTAGTTGTCATAGGCCTGAGAGAATAGCCAAATCTTCAGTAGTTTCCTGAATGGGGCATAGGTGGTGGTTGTCCTAATCTCCAGTGGAAGTGAGTTCCAGAACTGCGGGGCCAATACTCCAAAACGAGCACCGCCCAGTTTTTTGCGTTTAAAGGTAGGGGTGACTAGTAGGTTCCGGTGAATAGACCGGAGGAAGCGGTTGGGGTCCTAACGTATGATTTTTGATGAGATGAAAGCTGGACAGTTACCGTACAGGGATTTGAAGATAGTGCAACCCAATTTGAAAAGACCACGTTTGGCCACTGGCAGCCAATGAAGGTCCTTCATTAGAGGATGAATACGGTGCCATCTAGGCTGCTGAAAAATCAGTCTGGCAGCCTGGTTCTGGACAAGTTGGAGGCGTCTAAGCTGATATGCTGGGATGCCTACGTAGAGGCAGTTGGAAAAGTCCAGTCGGGAGATGACCAGGGCTAAGATTACTAAGGTCAGGGCTCCTTGAGATGGGAATCTGCTAATTTTCTTGATTCGGCGCAGTTGGAAGAAGCCGGCTGAGACCACTGAGCTGATCTGGGCCTTCATCGAGAGGTCGTTGCTGACCAGTATTCCAAGGCTCTTGGCGGAGCTGGCCGGGGTGGGAGGGTTGCCTAGGTAGGATGGCCAGAAGTTGGAGTTCCATGGGTTAGCAGGGCCACCCGTGAGGACTAGCTCCGTTTTGCCAGGATTGAGTTTCAGCTGGTTTCCATTCATCCGTTCGCTAATAAAGGTCATGGTGTCTTGGAAGTGAGTTAGCGAGGAGGGGAGGAGGCTAATATTGAAGACCAGCTGAAGGTCTTCCGCATAATTGTAAATTACGACTTCCCTGTCCCGAAGAGATGAAATTAATGGAAGAAGGTAGAGATTAAAAAGGAGCGGGGAGAGGGAGGAGCCCTGAGGAACTCCGCAAGAAAGTGTCCTCTTTTTTTATGAGAAATTAGCGAGACGGACTGATTGAGATCTGTTGCTGAGGAAAGAAGAGAGCCAATCCAGAGCCCGACCCTGGATCCCGACATTATTGACACGGTCCAGGAGGATGTCATGGTCGACCGTGTCAAAAGCAGCGGACAAATCCAGGAGGACCAGGGCCTGAGTAAGCCCTTTATCAGCACCCCCTCTGAGCTCGTCCATAACTGTCAGAATGACAGATTCAGTGGAGTGAGAGGGTCGAAAGCCAGCCTGGTGGGGGTCCAGAATATGATGCAGTTCAACAAAAGAGCTTAGTTGAGTGGAGACATAAGCCTCTAAGACCTTTCCAAGGTATGGTAGTAGTGATATGGGGCAATAGTTGCCAGGGGTAGAGGGGTCAGCACCCGGTTTCTTCAATATGGGGATTATTTCAGCAGATTTAAAGAGGTCGGGGACTATGCCCTCTTCAAATGATTTGTTTAGGAGAGAAAGAGGATGATCAGGACACCTGGAGAAGGTCTCTTGGAGGACGTGAGGGGGGCAGCAATCTGTTGGGGACCCTGAGCTGACTCTTTTCAGTAGCCCCAGAAAGATTTCCAAGGAGATTTGGGGGAACTGGGTCATCAGGGGTGGCAAGTCATTGGTGTTAGGAGGATTGGGGGGCGGTGTTGGAGGGCAAGATGCTGGCTTTAATATCAGTGATCTTGTCCATAAAGTAGGAGCTGAGTGAATCGCAAAGAGATTGAGAAGGGGTTAGCTCAGGCACTATTGTATCAGGTTTAGATAGCTCGCTGACTATGGAAAAGATGTCTTTGGTTTTATTAGCTGAGTCCACGACTTTTTTTGAAAAATAGTCCATTTTGGTTTGGAGAGTGGCAGTTTTATATTCCTTTAATAGTTTGGTGTAAATGTTTTTGTCAACTGAGTAGTAGTGGAGTCTCCACTTACGCTCCGCTTGTCTGAGTGCAAGTTTCTTACTTTTCAGGTCCGCGGAGAACCATCGCTGAACGTCATGAGGTCTAAGGGTTTTAGTATATTTAAGCGGGGAGACGCACTCACTTACAGATTCAATCCATAACTTGAGATTTGTGGCCTGAGCATGGATTGACTCTGTGGCAATAGGGGCCATAAGAGTAAGATGGGAGCAGAAAAGATCAATGTTAGCGTTTTTCCAGCTCCTTGACTTAAAGTTTTTGGTCGTTTTAGGTTTAGCGGGTTGAACTTCCGGAAGAGTGAAGGACACAAAGTGATGATCCGACCAGGTACATGGAGAAATCAAAAGGGTCGAGGGGGTCATGTTGGCTGTCCAGACCTGGTCTAAAGTGTGTCACTTGGTATGGGTGGGTACCTGCACGTGTTGGGTGCAGTTCGTACCTAACAGAAGATCCGTTAGTTCAATAGAGCTGACGCTCTCCATTGCATCTAGGGGCCAATAATTGAAGTCCCCTATGATGAGGAGTCTGGCGTGAACAATCGCCAGATGAGAGATCATTTCTCCCAAAGCCTGGGGAAAAATGGGCATGCGGCAGGGGGGTTTATAGAAGAGGGCGCAGGTGAAAGATGATTGGGGGGATTCCAGTTTAAAGACTAGGCTATCGACAGAGGGCACACCCTTAATCTCCAGAGTCTTAAACTGGTGGTCCTTGAGGACCACCAGACCGTCACTCCACAATCGCAATAGAGGCATCTGTGTCTGGGCCTTGCATCTCACGCACCCCACTGGGCCGTGTCAAGAGTGGCAGGTATGGCAACCAGGAGTGCAGCGGCCAGCGTTTCACCGGGGGTCACGGACTCTGACTCTTAAATGTTGGTGGGGTCTTAATACAATGGAGCTTGGCAGTCCTGGGCTATTTTCAACTCTCTGCCCGTGAACACTGTGTATGGCTGCAGCTCACTGGGGTGGTTCCGGCCACTGGAGCCCCCCGCCGCCACCGCCCACTGTAGTGTCAGATTGACGGTGGGCCCGCATTCCAAAGCGCCGCGTCCTTCCGACTCACGGCACTCTCTGATGTAGAGCGGAGCAGGCTTGCCCGCCTCCTCCGTGCCGTGTTGCAGTTCCCCGTCCTCCAGGCCACTCCTCGAGCGGGAATCACTGCTTGCGTGCATTCAAGGGCAGGGCAGCACGGCAGTCCCATGGCCAGCGGCCCAGCCAGTCCAAGTACGTGGTCATGCACGCCGCCTCGGCTTTCACGCGAGGTCCGGCGCGTGCACCTGCAGCAGGCCGCATTCCAGGATGGGCGCTCTCTAGGCCCCCAGGGGTCTGACAGACTCCGCTGTCGCGGGAGAGGGCACCGGATGTCTTCTGAAGACCAAATCCCCTTACAGGGATAAAATTACCGGATATTCGGAGGAGGGACGGGCTTCACAGAGCTCTGCTAAGCGGCAGCCATTTCTCTTCACCGCTCAGCCACGCCCCCGTAAGTCATATTTTTGAAGCAACGTAAAGCTATCTTATGTGGCTTTCAGTGGCTCAAAAAATATGAAGTAGCGCATTGCGTTACTGGTTAGGCGTTCCATGGGCATTGAGTGGATGTTCCCACACAACTACCATGGTTTTTGATGCATTCCTAGATTTACAAGACCCTACAAACCTGGGAATGCACCCAAAAAATACACCTCCCCTTGGGAGGCGTAGAGAGAAATATGTTTATTTCTCCTCGCTTTTTCCTCTTTGTATGTTTGCTGCATTCTGCAACACAAATAGAAATAGGAAAAATCCTCTTAGGATTGCTTTTTGCTGAAAGATATCCCTTCCTGCACAAAAACAATCCTGGCTACAACACAGGCACCCTTGCACCATAGTGCAAGGGTTCCTGCATTGGCGCTAGGCTGCCAAAATGGCACCAGAGCAAGGAAAAAGGTTAGGAATGCCCCCGTATTGGAATAATATGACACAGTCCTTCCCTTTCTCTGTGATGCAGGGCAGCATAGCAAGGTGACTTGCTGCGCTGCCCTGCAGCCCAAACTTCATAAATATAGTTCTTTATGTTTTTCATCAGCATGGTTGCCCTTTCTTACCAATATTGTGGTAATATGCAATCTATATTACAATTTTACCTAGTGCTGCTAAATGCTACACTTTGAACAATTATATAGATGGCTTTGCTAAAATAAAAAAAATAAAAAACTTTTGTAGGGTTTTCATTTATACCAAACATAAATTGCAAGATTTTGCCAACATTTTTTAAACCTAGAAATTTATTTAGGACGCCAAATATCACTTCTTCTGTAAATGACAGTTTCTCGAGCAGAACGACATTTACATCCTTTAAAAAACAACATTTTTTGTAGACGTCCTTCAGGCTTTGCAGGGAACAGAAACATCTCTTGGAGCATCCTGCAGATGATAAGCTGTATATCTGATGAGAGAAGTAAATACCGTGGATAAACCCCTTTTAGTACACACTCAACGAATTTGGGGATCTTCCCTTCTCATTTCCACCATGGATTTAGATTTATTTGTATGCTTAACAGGAGTAAATCTATGAGCAAATTCAGTATGGTAACGTGCCTCGGAATATTGGTGAATACCCAAATCTTTGCAGATCTGTTGGAGATCACCAGCTTCAGTGTTACAAGTACGTTTTCCAAACTGGAGCCTCCATCCCATGAATTGTCACCTCCAGCATTGTTCACATAATATCACACCATCTTATTGTAATATTTCTCAGGGAAACATCCTTTACCACGCAACCATTACAACGCGGTATGGTTACATCGTGGTTTTTACAACGAAAGTCGTTACACCGACTTGCACTGGAGGGCGCTCTAGACTAAGAAATAGTGTGAATTACTACTCCAACACCTTCCCTACTGTACGTAGACTGGAGTTGGAATAGTAATTCACACTATTCCTAAATCCAGCGCCCTCCAACGCAAGTCGATGTAACGACTTGCGTTGTCAAAACCGCAATGTAACATACCGCGTTGTGATGGTACGTGTTGTACCATCATACATCCATTTCTCATGAGAAATCTGCCTTGCAAATGTGCATGCGCATTTCATAAGAGTAAATATGATTTTACAAACCTAACAAAGAATATTTTAGGGAGTCACATCGGAGACACTAGGCAGCGTGGACATAGGATACTGATCCAGGTATGAACCTGGGGTGCCAGTGGAAAAGAAAGCTTCCTTCGGTATCTAGTCCTTGTTTACTACTCACTCCAACAATCCAGAAACTTTTACACACCCACTTATACCGAAGGGAGTCTGGTCATAGACCCAAAGCTCAAACCACAAGAATGAGAAAAAATATATCTAGTTTATTCTCAAATCCCTAAAAACATTTCATTGTAAAACATAAGTTAAAACATGATATCCTCACAAGGCATATATCCTATATACTATTCTTAAAAACAATAATTCAAATTGACATTCCTTACACAGGTAATAGAACCACAGAAATATACAACAGTAACATAGAGAGTACAAAACAAGACAGTACACTTTGTCATAGACAGCACATATCCGTGTTTGAAGAAATATTGAGCTGGAGCCCGATAGGTTGTCTCCTTCTCTCTCTGTGGTTCCAGCCACTACCCAGATGATGAAACACAGCGTTGACGCGTCTCAATGGTGACCAGTTCATTTATATCATCTTTCTCAAGACCACAACATGTGACTCTCATGGCCTTTTATGGTGCCTGAAATTGGTCCTGAAACTTAAGTATGTTTTTTTTCCAGAACCTCTGATGTCGTTCATGCAATGATACTTTATCCTAGGTCCTAGTTACCCAGGGATTACGGAGTCTGCCACTCTCGTAAACTTGACCCTATCCTGTAGAAATCCTCAATCTCAAGATATAAGGATTCGTATTGTCCTGATGTATGTATATTCGAACAGTTGCCCCTTGCATCGAGTTTAAGATTTTTTTATGGTACAAATGTTTAGATTTCGCCTTTAATCAATTAGGTCTGCAATCGTACCATCCGGGCTTCTCTCACATTGCCGTGCTCACTTTGAGACCTGATTCTGAACACATCTACCATGTCTAGAATTGGATGACTTTCACATGCACAGTTAGCACTTGATCTTGCATTACTTGGCAATTGAACTGGGAGATTGCTCAATACACTTGCTTCTTGGAGAAACAAGTACACTTGCAGATTAGGAGCCATGATGAAGTTCAGATGATTTGAACGAAACGCATTGGCTGGATGTTTTCTTGATTGATTTTACGAAACACATGGAACATGAATAAAGAATGATTTTTTACAAAGATACAGAATTGTGAACATATACATTTCTTATTTCAATTTATTTCTGCTTGGTAGCAGTATCATGCAACGGCTGGTACTGGAATTGAAGTGCACCAGGCCTTAATAGTAAGGAACTGTGTGGGAGGTGTGGTTGCTTCTGTCCACCGTTGTTGTCTTTTTCCCAAAAGGAACATCTGCACACTTAACTCCAATTTAGATGAGCAAATGTCTTTGTCAATTTGACCATACAAAACTTTGGTGGAAGAATTCCTCAGCAAATTATTTCATCACAGAGCCTAGAGATAAATTAGGCCATACCTGTAGCATGTGTCTCCAGCACAGCTAGTAGGAATAGAAACACAATGTGGTATTGCTGACAAATATTTTAAACAGAGTTAACGTAGACCACTGCAATGCAAAGGGGCCACATATTTAAGGGACCCCCAAGCTCTTTAGTGGGGCCACATTGCACCCCAAGGCCAATAAATATATGTGACATATGGGAGGCTCAGGGGCCCCTCTTTACATTTTGCAGAGGGTAAATCTTTTTATTTTAAGCCATTGCTTTTTAAAAACTTGGATATGAAGTCACATCTTGGAGGCGTCTTTACTGGATCACACATAATACAAAAAAAACTCCATTCACAATATTCTAGGGCAACATTAACTCTCCCAATAAAGAAACTGTCTCTGGCAACAGAATTAATGTGGTGTGTCAATATATCCTACATGACTTTAGAAACAACACTATAGGATTAGAGTTAGATTTGAGGCACTTTGAGCATTTGGGAGGCAAGGTAATTTTCAGGAAGGTTGTCTTACTCACCTGATATTGAACATAACCATTGGAGCAAAAAAAATACAATTACTTATGAACTTAGATACAGCCGTCATGTCTTCCTTCAAGAGTCTTTTATCATTAAGGCCAGTATTAGCTGTAAATTTGCCACCTGATAGATGTGGTTTGTGCAAAACGTGTTTTGGTGACCTAAGGATTGTGGCTGATATATCCATTATCGCTGGGTTCCAATTTTCTCTCATTAGACACAGAAAATGATTGGCAAATTCTACTGCAGACCCTGGGAGACAAGTTGGTCCTGCACACAATTTTGTGGAAAGTTGCCAACCATTCTGACTGGCAGATACATACAGGGACCCCCAACTAGAATGAATGGACAGGCAGGTTATTGGTGTCTCTCTTTAGGACATTGGCTGAGCAGCCAATCAGAATAGCTGGCACACTACAGTAATGAATTAATTGCTCTGCTTTGCATTTACTTTTTTGAATCAGGCTTCACAACGGTTGAAGTTTAGTCATTGGTTAGTTTTAAAGTTATCAAGTGTTGCGATACTTGAACATTTTCCCATGATTATGGTCTGAAAGCGCTATCAACTACTTCTTATTTGCAATCTCTTATATTAATCGGGGCTCTGGGCAGTTGCAAGGGCAATAAAGCTTACTTGTTAAATTGTGATCGCCTGGTGCCCCTATTTCAAATTGTTGATGAGCATGGTTGGGTCTATCTCAAAACAATGTATTAGGGACCAGATCATCATGCATTGTTTTAATAAAAAAGATCCAGAAACAACTTCTCAGGAGTAAGAACCCTTCACTGGCAGAAGTCATAGATATTGCAAAAGGCATAGAAAGATCTATCAAGTCATTCAAATTTCTCAATGACTATAAGGATGATACTATGTAAGTTGTTGCAGTCAGTGGAAATAAAGACAAAAACAAGTGTTTCACAACAACGAGAGCAAATATGTTAGGCAATAAGTGGTAAAGAAAACAACTGTCCAGCTATTAACAAAGACTGTTTCAATTGTGGGCAAACTGGTCACTTCTCAAGTGTTTACAAATCACAACATTCCATCAATGTGATTACAGATGCTTCCAGGGATGAAAGTGACCACATTGGGAAAAGAGACAACTTTTTCTAGTAATGATAAGCACTTTCCTAGAGACATATCATCAGTAGATGAAAAGAGGACCACACAATTCTCGATATTTTACTAACACTGTTGTCAATGAGGATATTGATGTCAGTCCGTGTAGTTCATCTGGGGGTGAGGTTGTTATAGATAATGTGTCTCCCATGATGTTCATTGATTCAGGATTGCCATTTTAATTTGTCTCAGAGTCTTTTTACAGGAAGAATTGAAATTGAAGACCATTGCAGAGAGTGGATGTGTCATTCTTTGGGTATGGGAAGTAGTCTATTTCCATTGTGGGATTCTGTATAGCCATAATATTTGTTGATCCATTTTAGAGAAATTATATGTGGCGCATGGGAGACAATACATCTTAAGGTGGAGACATCAAGAAAACCTAGGCATCATCAGACATCCCTATATACTGTATGGCCCTCTCCACAGCTAAACAAAATGTATTTTCCAAAATGTAAGTCTTTATTCTGAAAAGATTTGGGACAAGTATTAAGATTCGCTCACAATATTAAAATGAAAGATAATACTGTACCCATTATATGCAAATTGAGCAAGCAGCCACTTTCAATAGACTGGATGTAGTCACTTGTGTGGCTAATAAGGTGTGGGCGTATCACTGTACACCTAATATTATTAGAGGATTCCGTGTTTGTCAATTGGAAGGGAAATGGCCAAGAACCATTCTGAATACCACCTAGTTTAGCAAAAAACTGCCTATATTTAATTTAAAAACATGTATTTAGAGGCAAAGTCAAAAATGAATAACACAATTGAACAGAAACACTTTTATATTTCAAAAGACAAACAACCATAGCCCAGGATTGAGAGTGGGAGACTTTGTCAAAATAAAATTACTTTTTAATGTAAAAGAAATGCTTTAAAAGTTTTCAAAGATGAATAAAATAATACAAAATAGGTAGAACCTTTGCCGAAATTAACAATGGATCATGGTGGAGTATTTGAAGATTAGTTAAAACCTCTATCATTGACAATGATGGTCAGAAATTGAGTTATATAAGGTCAACTCAGAAGAGTGTGATAACTACCGCAAAATTAGCTTATTAACTTGACTCTGCGACAAGAACGACTGTCTAGTCAGAGTGCCTCCAGCGATCTCACCCGGGAGTTGGGACACTCATGGATAACATGGAGCGGACGCAGGCGGAAAGAGCGGCTGCCACGGCTGCACACCAGCGAGAGGTAGCTGGGTTCCTCAATGCCCTAAAGACCCTCCTCATGGCATTGCTGCCTCAAGGCCTGGCGCTGATGCATGCTGCTGCTACCACCCCATCCACATCTCCGGCCCATGATGTGTCAGTGCCACAGAGTGCGGCAGACATTCCACCTCTGGCCCTTGATGTGTCAGTGCCACAGAGTGTGGCAGACATTCCACCTCCGGCCCCTGAGGTGTCACTGCCACACAGTGCTGGAGACAGAACACCACCACCCACATGTGAGGCACATGCAACAGCAGAGGACGAAGGACGCAGTAGCATTCATCTCTGCCATGCGGCCTGTTTCTGCTTGGTTCTGCTCTTTGCATCATCACCTTCCACTGTCCCCCGATGCACTCTGCAACACTCACCTTGGACCTCGACATGGACTGCCATATTCTGTTTGGTCACCAATGGTACAGCTATTAGACTCCGGGTTGAACTCTTCCTCTTCTGATGTACTTGTCATTCCCTGAAGGACTCTGGCTGGCCCTCCACGAGCCAACAATATGAAGTGGGGTTTGCATGGCCCTGTTCTGCTCCAGTTGCAACACTCCACTGAATGTGCAATAAACATTCATGTTAACACAATGTGTCATGTCTATGATCTTTCAAGTGTGGAAGTATGGATGAATCTATGGTCAGTGATTTCCCCTTACGTCCATGTTGCTCATGTTGTGGGACTTGGGTCAGAGGGTGACTCATTGCCAATTGGTGCGACACTACAACAGAGACACATCCATTAGTCACTTCCTTGTCCAGCCCAGGACGAAACCATGCCCAGAGCCCCAGGGTCATTGTTCACACCCTTACACTGGACTGGCATACGCCAGGACAGCCCACTCCGCTTACGCTCGCAGGGGGGAACGACAACGTTACATGTCCCAGGTCTTCCCTGTAGGGATCTGCTGCTCAGAGGTCTAATTGACAGCATGCCACAGCCACTCCCTCACGGCTGGTATACACCCACACCACACCCATCCAGCACAAGTGTCACATGACATGTGACCCTGCCAATAAAAAGGGCCTGGCGCACGTGCTGGATGCCATTTCCATTCTCTAACTGGGTTTCTCCGTGTGGTTATCATTTATGCATGAGGTCCTAGGGCCCTGCCACCTCACATTGCCCAGTGCCGGGGGTGACATGATGGCGTACGCACCACGGGACTCAATCACAAAGGGTCCATGGCTAGCGGTGCATAGACTTGGTGGCACCGGATACACTGCGGCACACGGGACGGTGTCTTGCGGTGCAGTGAGATAGGGACACCTAAAGTGCTGAGCGGGTGTGCAGCCTGCGATGATGCGCCGTCCTGATGGTCTGGACTGGTAAGGATTAGTGTGAGCCCTGCTGGACCGCAGTGTAGGCCTGAGCCAGTGGGCAGTGTGGGCCTCCTGCCGCGTGGCATTGCCTCGTGCTTCACAGAGTTAGTAGCACCTCAAGAGCTGAGCAGGTGTGCAGCCTGCGATGATGCCGTGTGCACTGATATGGTCTCTGCTATTGTGAAATCAAGACCCAGAATCAAGTGTGTGACCTGGTGGCCCACAGTGCGGGGCTGCATGATGTGGAGGGTGCCATGGTTGCGGGCCCCGGGCTTGGAGCTCCCACCGGCACGTGGTGGACCCTCTTGGAGACACACCGGTGGCGGAAAGTGAGCAGTGAGGCCTGGTTGCGCAGGGGCGGGCAATCACCGCTGGGCGGCGGGGGGGCTGGGGTGCAGCAGCCTGTGTGCACAGAAGCAGGCAAGCGATGATGGCGTGTGCAACTATATGGACTCTGCCATTCATGTCTCTGGAAACTGTTTCAGATAAGGGACCTGGGGGACTGCAGTGTATACCGGCACGTGGTTGGAGCTACACCGGTGGCAGCAAGTGAGCAGTGAGGCCTGGATCCGCAGTGTCTGCACTCTCTCTCCCTCTCTTTCTCTCTCCCTCTCTTTCTCTCCCTCTCTTTCTCTCTCTCTCTGTCTCCCTCTCTTTCTCTCTCCCTCTCTTTCTCTCTCCCTCTCTCCCTCTCTCTCTCTCTCTCTCTGTCTCTCACTGTCTCCCTCTCTCTTTCGCTCTCTCTCTCTGTACTTTGATGAGCGGATGACATACCTTCTTATCTAGATTTCTGTCTTGCAGGCTGTGACTTACAGGATGTCCTGAGAACACTTGCCATGTCTCTTCAGAATTGTTGTTTTGGCTTTATTCTATAATAAATATATTATTTGGATATTATGATATGAATGTATGAATTCCCTTTTTCTGACCACACATGTATGTTATGTGTTGTGATTGTGTGACTTCAGGTGATTTGTTTGGTTCATGATTTCGTGAAGTTGATGTGCAATATCTTTGTCCAAATGGGGGAGTGTGTAGGCGATTCCCAGGGTAGGGCCCCGGGGGGAGGGGTGGTGGGGTCCTGGGGGTGGTGGCGGTGGGTGTTGTTACCCTATTGGGGCTCAGGGCTGCATGATCAGTTGCTCCAGGGCATCTGTTGTTCTTCATGTGTGGCTATGGGCTGTGCTCCCTTGTATGGTGCCGGTTGTCGTCCGACTTTACACCAGGTAAGAGCAGGTGATAAAATCCTGCTGCTAACACGCCTTATCGCATGTTTTGTGATCTTTCCGCCAATCTGGCTGGTCGTTGAGAATGTTGCGGAATGGTGTTGTCGCGACTTTTTGCACGGGAATGCCTACTCTCATATCATTGGTATTAGTTGCCGAGGTCATCTGTGGCGATGTGTTTTGCGACTGCTATCGCAGGTAAACTGGCGATATCAGCTGTTAGCACCAGCTTGTGAATGGGGCGATAAATTTATCGTGACTTTGGCTGTGGTAAAGTGCTAATAACTCGGCGATAGATCCTTGTGGGAAGACGAGAGCGGCTTTGGCCAACATTTTGGATGCCAGGAGTACATATTTTGATTGGGCAGAAATTGTGTGCTTCCACAAAAAAGTGCTTGCGCTCCACACAGCTGTGATCATTTTGTTTATTTATCCAGTTGCCCAAGCTTGAACTTTCAGGGGCACCCACATGACATTGTAATGGTTATAAAGTGTATTAGATAACTGGATAATGCATGGTGTTTTCTCTGCCAGCACAAATAGGAGGGAAGTCATTAACCTAAAAGGATTTTTAGGTCTGGCTTGACAGTGCAACTATAACCTGACCTTTTAAGCTACACAAATATTATTCTACAGTTCTCTGCTTCCTAAAAATATGTATCCATTCCCATGACATCTAACTTGACTTACAAAAAAGCTTTACTTGTTAAGTTGTGATCGCCTGGCGCCTTCACAAACTATAGGACTTCCTACCCATCTTTTGAGGACTGGGAGACATGGGTTCTGTAGTGTGCCTACTGCACACACACTTGGGAGGTGGTGGGGGGAGAATTCTTCTAGAATGAAATTCAATCATAGAAAGCACTTAAATTACCAACCACTGGTGCAAGGCTACTTTGAGCAGATTCGGCCATTTTGGCTAAACTTCACGTAAACTCCACGTAAATAGACAGCACCTCAAACCGTTCCGCTTCAGTTGTTGTTGTGTACCCTCCATCCAGGAGGCAGCTTGTCTGAACCCAATGGATGGGGGACGCCAATTGGTATTTTTAAGCAACCCCTGCAGAGTCAAAATTGCTTGACTTATAAAGCAAAAAAAATAGAAATGGACTAAATAGGAACTTCCGGAGGAAAGTAAGAATATTTGTATTACAATCTCATTGTAGACCTGTCTAGTATATTATATAACAAGATATGTTTATTGCAATCTTATGACGAGCTCCTCTATGCTGCACCAATTTTTAAATGGCATTTGCTCACCCCATCATCTCCTCACACACACAGGCGAACCTTTACCGAGAGATATTCTGAGAAATAAAGTTTAAGTAAAATAATGTACTAATTCTTTTTTCCTGGAAGGATAAGGGTGACATTTGGAATCGATAAATACATTTAAAAAATAATAATTCCTGCGCTATCTATAGCATGCCGTGACTGCAGTTTACACATCACAGGAGATCAGCTGAACGTTCTTGTCATACCTTTAATTAAAATAAAATCACAGCAGATCAGATAAGAAAGGAGGCATGTCTCAGTATCAAAGATTGCAATTTCACATAAGCACTAGCCTCCTTCAGTACACCATGCTTAGCTCTCGTGCATTCTACCCATCCTGCTTTTCGCCAGCAGTGCCGGCTTTAGCGCTGGTGACGCCCTGTGCGACAATGTCTCTTGTCGCTCCCCAGTGACGACCTCTGCCACAGATTCCCTCACTAGCACCCTTTAACAGTGCCTCTCAAGTCTCCATAACCACTATCTCTCAGATTCATTTAGGGGCATATTCTCAAGGAACTATCGCCGAGTTATCGGTACTTTATCACACCCAAAGTCGCGAGAAATTTATCGCCCCATTCACAAGCTGGTGCCAACAGCCCATATCCCCAGTTTACCTGTGATAGCAGTCGCAAAAAACATCGCCACGAATAACCCCAGCAACTATTGCTAATGAGATGCAGAGTAGGCGTTCCCGAGCAAAAACCCGCAACAACACCACACCTCAAGATTCTCAACAACCAGCCAGATCAGAGATGAGAACACAAAACATGCGATAAGGCGCGTTAGCAACAGGGAATTAACACCTGCTCTGACCTGGTGCAAAGTCGAACTACAACTTGCACCAGAAAAGGGAGCCCAGACCACAGCCACACATGAAGAACAACAGATGCCATGGAGCCTACCCCATGCATCATGGAACCCCGAGAGGGCAACAACATCCACTGCCACCCCCCCCGCCCCGGGGCCACAACCCGGGAACCCCTCACCTCCCCTAGACCAAGAGAATGGACATCAACATTACAAAACATGCACAAAATCATTTGCCTGATGCCGCAGAATCACAACAACTAACAGCCATGTGAGTAAAGAAAAAGCAGAATCAATCATCCACCATTGATTGTCCAAACAAAACATCACAATCAATTTCCACACCAAACAACTATTTTGTAGAGTCATGGCGGATCATCCCCGAACAAACTGCAAGTGACAGCCTGTAAGACAATATCCCAGGAAGGTGTGTCAGGCACCCATCAAAGGACAGAGAGAGAGGGAAAGAGAGAGAGAGAGAGAGAGACTGAACAAGGAGCGCAAGGAAAATCATGGCAACTGTTGCGTGTGTCTCGCAATTGGTGCACCCAAAATCTAAGGCCTGGCAACAATTTCAGTGCGAAGGCCACATCACATTTCAGAAATGCAAGCAGTAGCCAGACCAAAATTAGGCATGAAAGCTCCTTTGTCTCAATACACAACATCCGAACCTCCGACCTTAGTCTCCAAAACGCCCGGCACCCCCTGAGTGAGATACCATACCAGACTCTGCCGACTCCCATACCATGAACTGCGCTAATGAAAGAGTGATTTGTCCACACCCCACACTCACTTGTCCCTGCTCGAGATACACCTGCATGGCATGCACATCGGCACACATCGGCAAAAAAGACAACCCATACGTCCAAACGTTGAACAGACATATGACTCATTACTCCGGGCTGTGGCATATCGTCCACAGAACTGCTGCCAGTCCGAGTAGTGCCGGTGGTACGAGACCAACAAACGCAATGGCAGGCAATCCCGGGCACATGCACAACCCGTCACGTGGAAATGTACCGTGCAAGAATGCTGCATCTGTTGGGAGCTCTGCCAATGGCAGTTTTGCGAAACAGTTACCGTCTGAGTTTCCGGCTGGCATTCGTCACATGCGCCCAGCCATGGTTCCACTGTCGATCATGCACATGGAGGTCTGCCTATCCAACACAATGGTAGCTGAACTGGATTACGACTTATGTGTGCACCCCTGTTGGTTCACGAACAGGAGTGCAACCTTGATACCCAGGCATGGGATGCCTTGATATGTTGCATCTCTGCCGGCAGCAGTGGATAGGAGATTGCACAAGTCATCATGTGCAGTGACCACATCGAGGCGCTCCCCTATTGGGCTGTGTTACGGATTGGTGAAACTGCGTGGTCAAAGCACATGGACCACTCAATGGATTGGCTCTCCCTCGTGTTCCTTGAATTCGAGAACGACGTACTTCTGAAACTGATCGCCTATGGAGCAGCGCTTACATTGATTGACGAGTAACTACCTTCATGCAGCCACAACTGATTGACACCCAGAGCACAGGTCCCAACACCGTATTGCATCCTGGAGGATTGGTTCCATAAGCCAGTACAACAGTGAACATGTTGGCATTCGCTCAGACTCAGAATGCATGTGCGTGCACCTACGTGTGTTGCCACACACCGTGCAAGGTGCTGCAGCCCCATGGGTGGACCTGCACAGCGTTGTTTGGTAAAGTTCCTAAATCTGACATACTGACGGAGGGAGACTGCACACATGGCAATGTAGCAGGACATGTGACCTTGTTGTTCCCTTTCACCTGCTCACTGTCAGCAGAGCACACTGTCGGCACAGTCCTGTGATATAGCTCCAGGCAGATCCCATGGGCTGTGAGTCGTGTCCCCTGACACGGGGCAATGACCAGACGCCAAACATCACATGACTCAACCAGCAAGGAAAGGTGGGCTGAGACCATTGCCAACCGCAAGGATATGTGTACAATTTTGCCACCCCATTCCTTGAACCTCGACACGTTCCCATTCTGCCTGTAAGTGTCTTAGGCATTTGTCTGCATGTTGTGGCCTATCACCTGCCCGTACTGACACGCACATGCTAATAAAGCCTACGCAACTTCACTAGTGTACAACTGTGATGAGTGTTGATTAGTATGACCAATCGTGTGCCTCAATGAACATTGTCCATACACAGGGAGGGACAGACTGCCACTGGTACATAGGTGGTGAATCCCTATTGGCAGCTCCACCTCTGTGAGCCACACATTGTGTTTGGGATAATTGCTGGTAGACCTGTGCATCTAATTGGCCATGTGGGTCTGGCTCAAACATGCACATTGATCACATTTACAAGGGTGTACCTTGCTTTATGTGCAATCAACGTCCCTACATTCATCCATACTTGTGCACGTGGGTGAACATAGATATGACACATCTGTGTGATTTGGAATGTTTTATTCACATTCTGGGGAGTCTCAGAGATGGAGGGGTACATGGCCAGTTCAAGTCCACATTACGTGGTTGCCCAGTGGTGGGCCAACCAGAGTCCTTGGGGGAATGCAAAGTTAATCTGAAGAGGAAGGGTAAAGTCCTCAGCCGGATTGCTGTGTCATTGGTACAAGAGCAGATATGGCAGTCCATGTCAGTTTCCTGGTGAATGTCGCAGAGTGTTCCGGGGGACAGTGGAGGTATTGTTCCGGGGCATGATGCATAGGGCTGAACCATATAGGGGCTGGCAATGTGGCGGGTATGGATGCTACTGCCTCCTTCCTCACACATTTATTGCACCCCACATCTTACTCCTCTGAGATTTCTTCTGTGTCCGGTGTGTCAGGTATGTGTGGTAGTGTTATGGCTGCATCACTGTGGGCCACTGACACATCAGGGTGTGGAGGTGTAATGACCGCATCCCTGTGTGTCAATGACACATCAGGGTGTGGAGATGTGTGTCGAAGTTCTTGCAGCAGTCATCTGGTACAGGCTCTGTGGCAGCAATGGCAAGATGAGTATCTGCAAGGCCTGGAAGATCCCAGCTACATGTCGCTGGTGTTCAGCCATGGCAGCCCTACTTCCAGCCTGCATTCGCTCCATGGTCGTCCTCCGCATCTGTGCCAACTTTGTGCTGTCATCGCTGGAGCCTGTGTGACTAGACAGTTCTTGTATCTGAGTAATGGCCGCAGCGAAGTCAACCAAGGATTGTCGGTGAGCATGGTGCGGACAGGTGGTGACTGTTAGGGACTGTATGTGGTCCCTGATGGGACTCAGACACCCACGTATGGCATCGAGTTTGGCTGCCACGAGGTAGAAATCCCCCCTCAACTGATCTGCCAACTTCTCCTGGCTCACTAACACACGGCGTTGGAATTCATAGTGTTGGTCGTGGGGGTCCTGTGGGCCAGCCGTGGTGGTGTGTGCTTCCTGCTGTGTGGTCTGTGCAGGGTGTGGTCTCACCGCGATGCTGCTGGGCTGCCCTGCTACTGGGGATGGTGTGCGGAGGCTGTCCACGAGCCGTTGGAGGGTGTCTGGGCAAATGTGCAGGGTGTCCTCTTCATCATCACAGTAGAGATGTGTGGTCTGCTCTTCAGGAGGTGTTGATTGTCCCTCTGCAATGTGAAGGGGAGATGCAGGTTAACAGTGTTTTCCATGTTATTCACGCATTGTACATGTTTACACACAGACTGCATGACAATGTACATTGTGACTGTTTTGGAGGAGTTGGCTATTTGCTGGGAAACAGCGTACATTTGGACAACATGATGGCTGTGAGGTTGTACTCGTATTTCATCATCTCACAGTGTCATGAAATGCCAGATGTTATTGGCAATTTTCTACGTACAAGCAGCACCAGTTGTGTCCTCTGTCCTGTCGTGGGAGTGCTACACTTTGTACCACATTGTCGTCAATGTTGATGTGCTGTGATTGCTATGTGTGTGTGCTGCATTGTTGGCGAGTCGGCCCTGCAGTTCTGATTTGGCAGCCCCTCATCCCTTTGAGTCGATGTGCCTTTGACTTGTGTGCTTTTCGGGTGCTGTGATATTTGCGACTTGGGTCCTTTGTGCTATTGCACATATTTTATACTCTTGTGCATTGTTGGTCTGCAGATGTGTTTTTGACGTCATGGGTTGTAGGTGCACATGGATGTATCAGAGTGTGACCTGCTCCTTTAAACACTCAGCCACCTCAAAGTCGTCTCGTGCACCATGTCATGTATTGTGACCGCAGCCATGCTGTCTGTCATGCAATGCCACATGCATAGTCTGTGTGGCTCAGTGAGACGCTGCATTTCTGGATTCAGCACATGTGCATGGGTAGGTTGTGGCATTGGTGAAATGGAGGGGGGCCCACTTGTGCACATTGTGGACGGGGACCTACTTGTTGTTTCTATGTTTGTTGCAGTGCGCCATGGGTTTCAGGGACATGTTCCACACTCATTGTGGGTTTGAAGTGTGCTGCGCATTATTCTGCATGTGTGCCATTGTGCCCATCTCCCTCAGTCTCCCCAGGCCCTGGTCATTACCCTGTTTCTGTTGGGTCAGGTCATATCGAGCTGTGTCCAGACCCCCAACTCCTTGCACCGTCTCCGCACTGATGACTGTGGCCACCATTTGCTCAAGCTCATCCAGCTCCTTCTGTGGCGCAGGAGTCCCACCTCCAGTCGCCTTTGCTGCCTTCTGGTTGGCAGTGAGTTTCTCCCTGGTTAGGCTGTGCACTTCATGCCAGCGCCTCTTGACCTCCTCCATTGACCTCCTCAACACTCCAACTGCATTCACGTTGTTGATGATGGACTGCCATATGTCAGGATCCGATCCTTACCGCGCCTCCCGAGGCTAACAGAACTACATTACCCAGGAGCCTCAGAAACCAACAGGATATAGGGAGCGCGGGCGCACAGGATGTTGCGCGTAATTTTGAACCTTGGATTTGTTTCCCTACCTCGGTGGAGAGCGGAGGAAGGAGGGAGCGGAGCGCCTTCAGGAATACGGCGTGGGACGTTGGAAGACGGAGAGGAAGACGAGCGGCCAGACCGCGAGGACGCAGCGTTGCCGATGCTGCGGGACTGAGTTTCACTCCGTATTCGTCTCCTATCAAGGAACCGATAGGTGAGTTGCGGGGCAACTCTTTGCGGATATTATTCACCAGCTGCCAGGTGAGAGAACCGCGGTTGTGTGCATAACCAAACATTAAGTAGCGGGGTGTGGACACCGAGAAAGGAACTCCGGTGAAAGAACCGGATGCTCGAGGGAGAACACCGCCGATGCTAATTTCGACGCACATAGCAACGGAAGGGAGGAGCCTAAAGTTGCCTATATTATTTTTGGGGGAACTATCCGAGCCAGAGGTGCAGGCACAAAAGCCAACCTGGGATTATTAGTAGCTGGGAAAAACCTAGGAGGAAGGGAATACGAGGAGTATAAACTCGAGACTAAGGGGTACGGCGTTTGGAGAGCTACCTTTATCTCCAGTGGAATCTTTTGCTTTTTGTTCTTTTGTCCGAGACAGTTCATTTACTCACAGAGAGTTCCCAAAGGAGGTCCGCCTTCCCGGACAAGCCTCTATATTTGCGGTAATGCAAGAACTGGGTAGGCTAGCGCTGTGTGTTGCATGTTGAACGTGAAGGGTGAGATAACCTCTGTCTTCTGTGTTTGATAGGTCTGAAGAGGGTAGTTGGCGAGCCAGAATTGTTCAGGTGATATGGCTTTTGGTTGACCCAGGTACCTACATTTCCTAGCGAGACCATATTGAGAGTAGTGGTGATTATCGTATTTTATTCCTGTCTGTTTTTTGCAGATCCTTTATTCCACTGCTGTCCCTTCCCTTTCCTTTCCCCTGCCTGATCTTTCGCACACCCAGTTCCCTTCAGTGGTTGGGTGTGGGTCATATCTGGAGGTGGACCTTTTTTCTGCTGCAACCGGATCCTGTGAAGCTGGGCTTGACAGAATTACGCGCCCACGAATTATAGCTTCACCCGGCACGGTTGCGGTAGACCATGGCCACCATGGATGAGGTTCTTCAGGCGCTCTTAGCGGTCCAGCAGGAATTAGCCGCCTCTAAGGCAGAAACTGCGGCTTTAAGAGACAGAGTAGAGCGGTTATCGCGGAATCCTTTTGACGCCTCACCAGTGACATCTCAGATCCAAGTAACCGTGCCTCCTCCCATACCCCTGGCCAGTCCTGAGAGATATGCAGGGGATCCCCTTAAAGTTCAAGTGTTTTTAACTCAAATCATGCTTCATTTTTCCTGCAAACCTGCATCCTTCCCCAATAATCATTCCCGAGTGGCATTCGCCATATCCTATCTAGTAGGGGATGCGGCAAATTGGGCTGTCCATCTAGTAAGAAACAATGACGCAGTATTGTCGGATTGGGCTGCGTTTAGGTCAGAGTTCGAAAGGGTCTTCGACAGAAGGGCTACCACGCTTAGTGCAGACAAGGAACTACTAGAACTAAAGCAAGGGACAAACGATTTGGTCACGTATCTAACCACGTTTCAACGTTTGGTAGCTGAAACAGCCTGGCCAGAGGAAAAACGTATGTCCTTATATTATCAAGGACTACGCGATGAGATAAAGGATGTGTTGGCCCAAATAGACCCACAGCCACACACGTGCACCAACATGATTAATCTGACCCTGCGCTTAGATGGGAGGATGAGGGAAAGAGGAGAAAAGAAAAAGAGGGAAAGAGGGTTGTACAGAGGAGAGAGACTTTCCCGTAAGGCGGTACTAAGCCCTGAGGCATCTTCCGAACCAATGGAAATTGGGGTAGTTAAGAGCCCATTGACCAGAGAAGAGAGAGAGAGCAGAAGGGTACAATGTTTATGTATGTACTGCGGGAAAAAAGGACACTACGTTAGAGACTGTCCCACTAAACCGAAGCCCAACGAGGCCTGGTCGATACCGAAGAAATTAGCTGTGTCTACCGTGGCCCCGGTAGCAAAGAGGGAGACAGAGGTATTGGGGGAATAGGAAAAGGAGTTCGGATGGCTTCTACCTTCCCTGGCAAAAACCGAGGTGCAAGACACAGAAACACATATAGTGGTCCCCAGTACACTCACACAGGAGGATTTCAGCTATACGATCAAGGCCATGGTGGATTCTGGAGCCACCGGGAACTTCATAGACAGCGGGCTGGTCAATAAGCTGGGATTACAAAGGGTACCAAGGAGGACCGCAGAGGAAGTGTTCGCGGTAGACGGAAAGCCGTTAAAATCGGGACTGATCATAGAACAAACAGATAAGCTGCTCCTGACCATGGGCATAGGGGAGGAGAGACACCGGGAAATGGTATCTCTTAACATAATTGATGCCCCCCAGTATGAGGTGATCCTGAGCATGCTGTGGTTAAGCCACCACAACCCCACGATCGACTGGAAGAGCAAGACGGTGCGGTTCCTTTCCGACACATGTCAGGACCACCTCGTTTCCGATGCTTGCCACTCACAGAGCGAGTCTTTGACCCACTCCCATTTTATAGCCACTGCCGCCGAAAAAGACGTTTCGTTACCGGCAGAATATTCATTGTATCAGGACGTTTTTTGTGAAACGAAAGCCGAGCAGTTGCCCCCTCACAGGGAGTACGATTGCCGTATAGACCTGGTAGAGGGAGCTACTATCCCCGCATGTAGGGTGTATGCCCTTTCAGTACCCGAAACAAAACATCTGAGGGAATATCTAGACAATTACCTGGCTATAGGGTTTATAAGACCATCTCGTTCCCCTGCGGCTTCCCCCCTGTTTTTCATTCCAAAGGCCAACGGTGAATTGAGGGCGTGTGTGGACTATCGCGTTCTCAATAAAAACACCGTTCGCAACCGGTACCCGTTACCGCTCATCCCGGTCCTGTTGGACTAAGTCAAAGAAGCCAAGGTATACACTCGATTGGATTTACGGGGGGCGTACCATTTGGTACGCGTGAGGGCCGGGGATGAGTGGAAAACGGCGTTTAAAACCCGGTACGGGTTATTCAAATATACTGTAATGCTGTTCGGGTTGTGTAACGCCCCGGCGGCATTCCAGTATTTCCTAAACAATGTTTTGAAAGAATACGTGGATGTATTCGTCGTGGTTTACATCGACGACATCCTTATATACTCAGACACTACAGAAGAACACGTCCAACACGTTCTCCGAGTACTAAACACCCTAAGGTTGCATTCGTTATATTGCAAATTGAGTAAATGCGAATTTGGGGTGACACAGGTTGAGTTCCTAGGGGTCATGCTTAGTCCAGAGGGGTTGCGCATGGCTGAGAGAAAGGTGGTTGCGGTTCAAGAGTGGCCTACTCCAAAGAACGTTCGTGAAGTTCAGAGTTTTTTGGGCTTCGCAAACTACTACCGCAGGTTTATCCAACACTTCTCGCAGGTAGCAGTACCAATCACGAGGCTGCTTAAAAAAGGGGTGCCCTTCCAATGGACCAACGAAGCGGAGGCATCTTTTGTATTCCTAAAGACCGCTTTCACGACCGCTCCCATACTAGCCCATCCACGACCCGAACACCCTTTTGTGGTCGAGGCAGACGCCTCAGATGAGGCAGTAGGAGCCATCCTGTCACAAAGGGATCAAGACACAGGTCAGCTGCACCCGGTGGCATATATGTCTAGGAAATTAAACCCCGCTGAAAGAAATTATACGGTGGCAGAAAAAGAACTGCTGGCCATCAAAAAAGCCTTTCAGGAATGGAGACATTACCTATGGGGGCCCAACATCCTGTCACGGTGTAAACAAAAATCCGATTGGCCGCACTCTGCTAGTCCTACCAGCGTGTTACCCCAAAGAATTGTGGTCCATGAAGTAGCGTCGGCGGGTACGCCTATGCCAAAAGTTTAAAATGAAAATGAGTGTCGCGTTAGC
The DNA here is from genome assembly GCF_964204655.1 of Triturus cristatus. Classification (NCBI taxonomy): domain Eukaryota; kingdom Metazoa; phylum Chordata; class Amphibia; order Caudata; family Salamandridae; genus Triturus; species Triturus cristatus. The sequence continues at coordinate 187,931,300 of NC_140587.1, forward strand.
CATCCCTGGACACGTGTTTCGAGGTAGTTGCCTCTCGTCAGCAGGGAGTAGGTATGTGTGTAGGGTTGCTGCGTAGGCTGCCAAAAAATATTCTCAGGTAAAGTACCACTCAAGGCGCGCAGGTGCGTAGCCATGGGCTCGTCAGCCCCACCGGCTCAAGGGAGCCTGAATATAAACAAAAATCCGATTGGCCGCACTCTGCTAGTCCTACCAGCGTGTTAACCCAAAGAATTGTGGTCCATGAAGTAGCGTCGGCGGGTACGCCTATGCCAAAAGTTTAAAATGAAAATGAGTGTCGCGTTAGCCATCCCTGGACACGTGTTTCGAGGTAGTTGCCTCTCGTCAGCAGGGAGTAGGTATGTGTGTAGGGTTGCTGCGTAGGCTGCCAAAAAATATTCTCAGGTAAAGTACCACTCAAGGCGCGCAGGTGCGTTGCCATGGGCTCGTCAGCCCCACCGGCTCAAGGGAGCCTGAATATAAACAAAAATCCGATTGGCCGCACTCTGCTAGTCCTACCAGCGTGTTACCCCAAAGAATTGTGGTCCATGAAGTAGCGTCGGCGGGTACGCCTATGCCAAAAGTTTAAAATGAAAATGAGTGTCGCGTTAGCCATCCCTGGACACGTGTTTCGAGGTAGTTGCCTCTCGTCAGCAGGGAGTAGGTATGTGTGTAGGGTTGCTGCGTAGGCTGCCAAAAAATATTCTCAGGTAAAGTACCACTCAAGGCGCGCAGGTGCGTAGCCATGGGCTCGTCAGCCCCACCGGCTCAAGGGAGCCTGAATATAAACAAAAATCCGATTGGCCGCACTCTGCTAGTCCTACCAGCGTGTTACCCCAAAGAATTGTGGTCCATGAAGTAGCGTCGGCGGGTACGCCTATGCCAAAAGTTTAAAATGAAAATGAGTGTCGCGTTAGCCATCCCTGGACACGTGTTTCGAGGTAGTTGCCTCTCGTCAGCAGGGAGTAGGTATGTGTGTAGGGTTGCTGCGTAGGCTGCCAAAAAATATTCTCAGGTAAAGTACCACTCAAGGCGCGCAGGTGCGTAGCCATGGGCTCGTCAGCCCCACCGGCTCAAGGGAGCCTGAATATAAACAAAAATCCGATTGGCCGCACTCTGCTAGTCCTACCAGCGTGTTACCCCAAAGAATTGTGGTCCATGAAGTAGCGTCGGCGGGTACGCCTATGCCAAAAGTTTAAAATGAAAATGAGTGTCGCGTTAGCCATCCCTGGACACGTGTTTCGAGGTAGTTGCCTCTCGTCAGCAGGGAGTAGGTATGTGTGTAGGGTTGCTGCGTAGGCTGCCAAAAAATATTCTCAGGTAAAGTACCACTCAAGGCGCGCAGGTGCGTAGCCATGGGCTCGTCAGCCCCACCGGCTCAAGGGAGCCTGAATATAAACAAAAATCCGATTGGCCGCACTCTGCTAGTCCTACCAGCGTGTTACCCCAAAGAATTGTGGTCCATGAAGTAGCGTCGGCGGGTACGCCTATGCCAAAAATTTAAAATGAAAATGAGTGTCGCGTTAGCTATCCCTGGACACGTGTTTCGAGGTAGTTGCCTCTCGTCAGCAGGGAGTAGGTATGTGTGTAGGGTTGCTGCGTAGGCTGCCAAAAAATATTCTCAGGTAAACTACCACTCAAGGCGCGCAGGTGCGTAGCCATGGGCTCGTCAGCCCCACCGGCTCAAGGGAGCCTGAATATAAACAAAAATCCGATTGGCCGCACTCTGCTAGTCCTACCAGCGTGTTAACCCAAAGAATTGTGGTCCATGAAGTAGCGTCGGCGGGTACGCCTATGCCAAAAGTTTAAAATGAAAATGAGTGTCGCGTTAGCCATCCCTGGACACGTGTTTCGAGGTAGTTGCCTCTCGTCAGCAGGGAGTAGGTATGTGTGTAGGGTTGCTGCGTAGGCTGCCAAAAAATATTCTCAGGTAAAGTACCACTCAAGGCGCGCAGGTGCGTAGCCATGGGCTCGTCAGCCCCACCGGCTCAAGGGAGCCTGAATATAAACAAAAATCCGATTGGCCGCACTCTGCTAGTCCTACCAGCGTGTTACCCCAAAGAATTGTGGTCCATGAAGTAGCGTCGGCGGGTACGCCTATGCCAAAAGTTTAAAATGAAAATGAGTGTCGCGTTAGCCATCCCTGGACACGTGTTTCGAGGTAGTTGCCTCTCGTCAGCAGGGAGTAGGTATGTGTGTAGGGTTGCTGCGTAGGCTGCCACAAAATATTCTCAGGTAAAGTACCACTCAAGGCGCGCAGGTGCGTAGCCATGGGCTCGTCAGCCCCACCGGCTCAAGGGAGCCTGAATATAAACAAAAATCCGATTGGCCGCACTCTGCTAGTCCTACCAGCGTGTTAACCCAAAGAATTGTGGTCCATGAAGTAGCGTCGGCGGGTACGCCTATGCCAAAAGTTTAAAATGAAAATGAGTGTCGCGTTAGCCATCCCTGGACACGTGTTTCGAGGTAGTTGCCTCTCGTCAGCAGGGAGTAGGTATGTGTGTAGGGTTGCTGCGTAGGCTGCCAAAAAATATTCTCAGGTAAAGTACCACTCAAGGCGCGCAGGTGCGTAGCCATGGGCTCGTCAGCCCCACCGGCTCAAGGGAGCCTGAATATAAACAAAAATCCGATTGGCCGCACTCTGCTAGTCCTACCAGCGTGTTACCCCAAAGAATTGTGGTCCATGAAGTAGCGTCGGCGGGTACGCCTATGCCAAAAGTTTAAAATGAAAATGAGTGTCGCGTTAGCCATCCCTAGACACGTGTTTCGAGGTAGTTGCCTCTCGTCAGCAGGGAGTAGGTATGTGTGTAGGGTTGCTGCGTAGGCTGCCAAAAAATATTCTCAGGTAAAGTACCACTCAAGGCGCGCAGGTGCGTAGCCATGGGCTCGTCAGCCCCACCGGCTCAAGGGAGCCTGAATATAAACAAAAATCCGATTGGCCGCACTCTGCTAGTCCTACCAGCGTGTTACCCCAAAGAATTGTGGTCCATGAAGTAGCGTCGGCGGGTACGCCTATGCCAAAAGTTTAAAATGAAAATGAGTGTCGCGTTAGCCATCCCTGGACACGTGTTTCGAGGTAGTTGCCTCTCGTCAGCAGGGAGTAGGTATGTGTGTAGGGTTGCTGCGTAGGCTGCCAAAAAATATTCTCAGGTAAAGTACCACTCAAGGCGCGCAGGTGCGTAGCCATGGGTTCGTCAGCCCCACCGGCTCAAGGGAGCCTGAATATAAACAAAAATCCGATTGGCCGCACTCTGCTAGTCCTACCAGCGTGTTACCCCAAAGAATTGTGGTCCATGAAGTAGCGTCGGCGGGTACGCCTATGCCAAAAGTTTAAAATGAAAATGAGTGTCGCGTTAGCCATCCCTGGACACGTGTTTCGAGGTAGTTGCCTCTCGTCAGCAGGGAGTAGGTATGTGTGTAGGGTTGCTGCGTAGGCTGCCAAAAAATATTCTCAGGTAAAGTACCACTCAAGGCGCGCAGGTGCGTAGCCATGGGCTCGTCAGCCCCACCGGCTCAAGGGAGCCTGAATATAAACAAAAATCCGATCGGCCGCACTCTGCTAGTCCTACCAGCGTGTTACCCCAAAGAATTGTGGTCCATGAAGTAGCGTCGGCGGGTACGCCTATGCCAAAAGTTTAAAATGAAAATGAGTGTCGCGTTAGCCATCCCTGGACACGTGTTTCGAGGTAGTTGCCTCTCGTCAGCAGGGAGTAGGTATGTGTGTAGGGTTGCTGCGTAGGCTGCCAAAAAATATTCTCAGGTAAAGTACCACTCAAGGCGCGCAGGTGCGTAGCCATGGGCTCGTCAGCCCCACCGGCTCAAGGGAGCCTGAATATAAACAAAAATCCGATTGGCCGCACTCTGCTAGTCCTACCAGCGTGTTAACCCAAAGAATTGTGGTCCATGAAGTAGCGTCGGCGGGTACGCCTATGCCAAAAGTTTAAAATGAAAATGAGTGTCGCGTTAGCCATCCCTGGACACGTGTTTCGAGGTAGTTGCCTCTCGTCAGCAGGGAGTAGGTATGTGTGTAGGGTTGCTGCGTAGGCTGCCAAAAAATATTCTCAGGTAAAGTACCACTCAAGGCGCGCAGGTGCGTAGCCATGGGCTCGTCAGCCCCACCGGCTCAAGGGAGCCTGAATATAAACAAAAATCCGATTGGCCGCACTCTGCTAGTCCTACCAGCGTGTTACCCCAAAGAATTGTGGTCCATGAAGTAGCGTCGGCGGGTACGCCTATGCCAAAAGTTTAAAATGAAAATGAGTGTCGCGTTAGCCATCCCTGGACACGTGTTTCGAGGTAGTTGCCTCTCGTCAGCAGGGAGTAGGTATGTGTGTAGGGTTGCTGCGTAGGCTGCCAAAAAATATTCTCAGGTAAAGTACCACTCAAGGCGCGCAGGTGCGTAGCCATGGGCTCGTCAGCCCCACCGGCTCAAGGGAGCCTGAATATAAACAAAAATCCGATTGGCCGCACTCTGCTAGTCCTAACACGTGTCCAGGGATGGCTAACGCATACACATACTGTTCTATTTACATTTTGTGGCATAGGCGTACCCGCCGTCGCCACTACATTTCCCACAGGTCTTTGGGGCAACTTGCTGGTGTGACGAGCGGTGTGCGACCTACTTTTTCTCAATTTAAACGGCTTCCTTAAGCTAACGGGCTGACGAGCCTTGAGTCTGCACCTGCGCGCCAGGAGAGGTACTTGACCTGCTTTTAATTACATTTGGCAGTCCACGCGGCACCCCTTTACACTGACCTGCTCCCTGCTGACGAGAGGCAACTACCTCGAAACACGTGTCCAGGGATGGCTAACGCATACACATACTGTTCTATTTACATTTTGTGGCATAGGCGTACCCGCCGTCGCCACTACATTTCCCACAGTCCTTTGGGGCAACTTGCTGGTGTGACGAGCGGTGTGCGACCTACTTTTTCTCAATTTAAACGGCTTCCTTAAGCTAACGGGCTGACGAGCCTTGAGTCTGCACCTGCGCGCCAGGAGAGGTACTTGACCTGCTTTTAATTACATTTGGCAGTCCACGCGGCACCCCTTTACACTGACCTGCTCCCTGCTGACGAGAGGCAACTACCTCGAAACACGTGTCCAGGGATGGCTAACGCATACACATACTGTTCTATTTACATTTTGTGGCATAGGCGTACCCGCCGTCGCCACTACATTTCCCACAGTCCTTTGGGGCAACTTGCTGGTGTGACGAGCGGTGTGCGACCTACTTTTTCTCAATTTAAACGGCTTCCTTAAGCTAACGGGCTGACGAGCCTTGAGTCTGCACCTGCGCGCCAGGAGAGGTACTTGACCTGCTTTTAATTACATTTGGCAGTCCACGCGGCACCCCTTTACACTGACCTGCTCCCTGCTGACGAGAGGCAACTACCTCGAAACACGTGTCCAGGGATGGCTAACGCATACACATACTGTTCTATTTACATTTTGTGGCATAGGCGTACCCGCCGTCGCCACTACATTTCCCACAGTCCTTTGGGGCAACTTGCTGGTGTGACGAGCGGTGTGCGACCTACTTTTTCTCAATTTAAACGGCTTCCTTAAGCTAACGGGCTGACGAGCCTTGAGTCTGCACCTGCGCGCCAGGAGAGGTACTTGACCTGCTTTTAATTACATTTGGCAGTCCACGCGGCACCCCTTTACACTGACCTGCTCCCTGCTGACGAGAGGCAACTACCTCGAAACACGTGTCCAGGGATGGCTAACGCATACACATACTGTTCTATTTACATTTTGTGGCATAGGCGTACCCGCCGTCGCCACTACATTTCCCACAGTCCTTTGGGGCAACTTGCTGGTGTGACGAGCGGTGTGCGACCTACTTTTTCTCAATTTAAACGGCTTCCTTAAGCTAACGGGCTGACGAGCCTTGAGTCTGCACCTGCGCGCCAGGAGAGGTACTTGACCTGCTTTTAATTACATTTGGCAGTCCACGCGGCACCCCTTTACACTGACCTGCTCCCTGCTGACGAGAGGCAACTACCTCGAAACACGTGTCCAGGGATGGCTAACGCATACACATACTGTTCTATTTACATTTTGTGGCATAGGCGTACCCGCCGTCGCCACTACATTTCCCACAGTCCTTTGGGGCAACTTGCTGGTGTGACGAGCGGTGTGCGACCTACTTTTTCTCAATTTAAACGGTTTCCTTAAGCTAACGGGCTGACGAGCCTTGAGTCTGCACCTGCGCGCCAGGAGAGGTACTTGACCTGCTTTTAATTACATTTGGCAGTCCACGCGGCACCCCTTTACACTGACCTGCTCCCTGCTGACGAGAGGCAACTACCTCGAAACACGTGTCCAGGGATGGCTAACGCATACACATACTGTTCTATTTACATTTTGTGGCATAGGCGTACCCGCCGTCGCCACTACATTTCCCACAGTCCTTTGGGGCAACTTGCTGGTGTGACGAGCGGTGTGCGACCTACTTTTCTCAATTTAAACGGCTTCCTTAAGCTAACGGGCTGACGAGCCTTGAGTCTGCACCTGCGCGCCAGGAGAGGTACTTGACCTGCTTTTAATTACATTTGGCAGTCCACGCGGCACCCCTTTACACTGACCTGCTCCCTGCTGATGAGAGGCAACTACCTCGAAACACGTGTCCAGGGATGGCTAACGCATACACATACTGTTCTATTTACATTTTGTGGCATAGGCGTACCCGCCGTCGCCACTACATTTCCCACAGTCCTTTGGGGCAACTTGCTGGTGTGACGAGCGGTGTGCGACCTACTTTTTCTCAATTTAAACGGCTTCCTTCAGCTAACGGGCTGACGAGCCTTGAGTCTGCACCTGCGCGCCAGGAGAGGTACTTGACCTGCTTTTAATTACATTTGGCAGTCCACGAGGCACCCCTTTACACTGACCTGCTCCCTGCTGACGAGAGGCAACTACCTCGAAACACGTGTCCAGGGATGGCTAACGCATACACATACTGTTCTATTTACATTTTGTGGCATAGGCGTACCCGCCGTCGCCACTACATTTCCCACAGTCCTTTGGGGCAACTTGCTGGTGTGACGAGCGGTGTGCGACCTACTTTTTCTCAATTTAAACGGCTTCCTTAAGCTAACGGGCTGACGAGCCTTGAGTCTGCACCTGCGCGCCAGGAGAGGTACTTGACCTGCTTTTAATTACATTTGGCAGTCCACGCGGCACCCCTTTACACTGACCTGCTCCCTGCTGACGAGAGGCAACTACCTCGAAACACGTGTCCAGGGATGGCTAACGCATACACATACTGTTCTATTTATATTTTGTGGCATAGGCGTACCCGCCGTCGCCACTACATTTCCCACAGTCCTTTGGGGCAACTTGCTGGTGTGACGAGCGGTGTGCGACCTACTTTTTCTCAATTTAAACGGCTTCCTTAAGCTAACGGGCTGACGAGCCTTGAGTCTGCACCTGCGCGCCAGGAGAGGTACTTGACCTGCTTTTAATTACATTTGGCAGTCCACGCGGCACCCCTTTACACTGACCTGCTCCCTGCTGACGAGAGGCAACTACCTCGAAACACGTGTCCAGGGATGGCTAACGCATACACATACTGTTCTATTTACATTTTGTGGCATAGGCGTACCCGCCGTCGCCACTACATTTCCCACAGTCCTTTGGGGCAACTTGCTGGTGTGACGAGCGGTGTGCGACCTACTTTTTCTCAATTTAAACGGCTTCCTTAAGCTAACGGGCTGACGAGCCTTGAGTCTGCACCTGCGCGCCAGGAGAGGTACTTGACCTGCTTTTAATTACATTTGGCAGTCCACGCGGCACCCCTTTACACTGACCTGCTCCCTGCTGACGAGAGGCAACTACCTCGAAACACGTGTACAGGGATGGCTAACGCATACACATACTGTTCTATTTACATTTTGTGGCATAGGCGTACCCGCCGTCGCCACTACATTTCCCACAGTCCTTTGGGGCAACTTGCTGGTGTGACGAGCGGTGTGCAACCTACTTTTTCTCAATTTAAACGGCTTCCTTAAGCTAACGGGCTGACGAGCCTTGAGTCTGCACCTGCGCGCCAGGAGAGGTACTTGACCTGCTTTTAATTACATTTGGCAGTCCACGCGGCACCCCTTTACACTGACCTGCTCCCTGCTGACGAGAGGCAACTACCTCGAAACACGTGTCCAGGGATGGCTAACGCATACACATACTGTTCTATTTACATTTTGTGGCATAGGCGTACCCGCCGTCGCCACTACATTTCCCACAGTCCTTTGGGGCAACTTGCTGGTGTGACGAGCGGTGTGCGACCTACTTTTTCTCAATTTAAACGGCTTCCTTAAGCTAACGGGCTGACGAGCCTTGAGTCTGCACCTGCGCGCCAGGAGAGGTACTTGACCTGCTTTTAATTACATTTGGCAGTCCACGCGGCACCCCTTTACACTGACCTGCTCCCTGCTGACGAGAGGCAACTACCTCGAAACACGTGTCCAGGGATGGCTAACGCATACACATACTGTTCTATTTACATTTTGTGGCATAGGCGTACCCGCCGTCGCCACTACATTTCCCACAGTCCTTTGGGGCAACTTGCTGGTGTGACGAGCGGTGTGCGACCTACTTTTTCTCAATTTAAACGGCTTCCTTAAGCTAACGGGCTGACGAGCCTTGAGTCTGCACCTGCGCGCCAGGAGAGGTACTTGACCTGCTTTTAATTACATTTGGCAGTCCACGCGGCACCCCTTTACACTGACCTGCTCCCTGCTGACGAGAGGCAACTACCTCGAAACACGTGTCCAGGGATGGCTAACGCATACACATACTGTTCTATTTACATTTTGTGGCATAGGCGTACCCACCGTCGCCACTACATTTCCCACAGTCCTTTGGGGCAACTTGCTGGTGTGACGAGCGGTGTGCGACCTACTTTTTCTCAATCCTGTCACGGTGTACTCGTACCACCGAAACCTCCAATATATGAAGTCCGCTAGACACCTTTCCCAAAGACAAATGAGGTGGATGCTTTTCTTCGCTGAGTACGAGTTTGTGGTGACCTTTAGACCGGGAGTGGATAACAGAAAAGCGGACTCCTTGTCCAGACAGAAAACCACCGACCACATCCCTCAGGACCAAATGATGGAACCCATAATCAATCCCTCTAAAGTACTGTGCGTAGTACGAGTGGAAACTTTCCTGTCAGAGATACGGAGACAGCATCCACACGCAGAATGGGAAAACTGGGCAAGAAACAATGTAGACCGGTCAGTAAAAGAAGGGTTGCCTTTCTATACGAACAAAGTATTCCTACCCTCAAAAGAGTTACAGAAAAAGGCATTCGAATGGTGCCATGTCTCCCCCTTAGCAGGACATCCAGGAAGACAAAAAACCCTGCAAATAGTCCAACGCCTCTTCTGGTGGAAATCACTCCCCAAGGACATTACCTCATTGGTGGCGCAATGTGAAGTATGTGCAAGAGCAAAAACCGAAACGAGGGGAAAGAAAGGTAAGCTCCTACCCTTACCCACTCCACGTCGCCTATGGCAACACATTAGTATGGATATCGTCACAGGGTTACCCACGGAGAAGGGAAATTCGGCCATCATGGTGGTGGTGGATGGACTCACGAAGATGGGGCATTTTATTCCTTGTGTAAATCTCCCCACAGCCAGCGCCACAGCGCAACTCCTCTTATCCCACGTGGTCAGGTTGCACGGCCTACCTGAAGTCAATATTTCGGACAGGGGCCCGCAATTCATCGCGAGGTTTTGGAAGTTATGGTGTAAAGCCCTCCTAATCTAATCCTCTCTGTCAACCAGCTTCCACCCTCAGACAGATGGGCAAACGGAGCGTTTGATCCAAACCCTCAAGAAATACCTCCGTTGTTATGCTAGAGAGACCCAGGAATCATGGACCGACATGCTATGGATGGCGGAATTGGCCTATAACAATGCGTGGCACAGCTCCATAGGCCTCTCTCCGTTTCATGCCACGTTTGGGTTCGAAGCAAAGGTACTTCCAATCTCCATCCCCGAGGAAGTACGAAACCAACCCATGGTTCTGTCACAAGTGAAGAAACTTCACTCATTACATCGCCAGGTGAAAAGGCATTTGACACAAGCCAAGGCGACATACAAGAAGTGGGAAGACCGACACAGAAGGGAGGGACCGCAATACCAGATCGGGGATCGAGTCTGGTTATCAACCAAGAACATACGATTTAAGATACGAAGTATCTTCCATCCACGGTACATAGGCCCATACACTGTGATCCGACAAATCAATCCAGTAACCTACAAACTAAAGTTGCCGGGAACACTTCGCATACACCCCGTGTTCCATTGTTTTCTTCTGAAACCAGCGCGTGGGGCTCGCCAAAGAGCACCGCCGCCAGTACTGCGGGACGAAGGCCTGGAATACGAAGTCAGGAGCATCAAATATTCCCGGCTACGGAGAGGAGTACTGTGGTACCTCATATCCTGGAAAGGATATCCGGCCGAAGATGATTCATGGGAACCTTGGCAGAACGTACAGGCGCCCAGAGCCAAACGTTCGTTCCACCGTCGGTTCCCTCTGAAACCTGGGCCTAGAAGGCGCTAGGGGAGGGGGACCAACTGTCAGGATCCGATCGTTACCGCGCCTCCCGAGGCTAACAGAACTACATTACCTAGGAGCCTCAGCAACCAACAGGATATAGGGAGCGCGGGCGCACAGGATGTTGCGCGTAATTTTGAACCTTGGATTTGTTTCCCTACCTCGGCGGAGAGCGGAGGAAGGAGGGAGCGGAGCGCCGTCAGGAATACGGCGTGGGACGTTGGAAGACGGAGAGGAAGACGAGCGGCCAGACCACGAGGACGCAGCGTTGCCGATGCTGCGGGACTGAGTTTCGCTCCGTATTCGTCTCCTATCAAGGAACCGATAGGTGAGTTGCGGGGCAACTCTTTGCGGATATCATTCACCAGCTGCCAGGTGAGAGAACCGCGGTTGTGTGCATAACCAAACATTAAGTAGCGGGGTGTGGACACCGAGAAAGGAACTCCGGTGAAAGAACCGGATGCTCGAGGGAGAACACCGCCGATGCTAATTTTGACGCACATAGCAACGGAAGGGAGGAGCCTAAAGTTGCCTTTATTATTTTTGGGGGAACTATCCGAGCCACAGGTGCAGGCACAAAAGCCAACCTGGGATTATTAGTAGCTGGGAAAAACCTAGGAGGAAGGGAATACGAGGAGTATAAACTCGAGACTAAGGGGTACGGCGTTTGGAGAGCTACCTTTATCTCCAGTGGAATCTTTTGCTTTTTGTTCTTTTGTCCGAGACAGTTCAATTACTCACAGAGAGTTCCCAAAGGAAGTCCGCCTTCCCGGACAAGCCCCTATATTTGCGGGTATGCAAGAATTGGGCAGGCTAGCGCTGTGTGTTGCATGTTGAACGTGAAGGGTGAGATAACCTCTGTCTTCTGTGTTTGATAGGTCTGAAGAGGGTAGTTGGCGAGCCGGAATTGTTCAGGTGATATGGCTTTTGGTTGACCCAGGTACCTACACTTCCTAGCGAGACCATATTGAGAGTAGTGGTGATTATCGTATTTTATTCCTGTCTGTTTGTTTTTTGCAGATCCTTTATTCCACTGCTGTCCCTTCCCTTTCCTTTCCCCCGCCTGATCTTTCGCACACCCAGTTCCCTTCAGTGGTTGGGTGTGGGTCATATCTGGAGGTGGACCTTTTTTCTGCTGCAACCGGATCCTGTGAAGCTGGGCTTGACACCATATATCCGTTTGTGTTGCCAATGACGTAGTGGAGGTGATGAACAGTTGTTGGTATTGTTCTGTCAATTCCGTGACGAAGATCCCGTCTTCCTGCGGACTGAGCCCCGTCTTCCTCTTCCTCTTCTCCTTGCACTTCCCCGAACAGGGAATTCCTGGCTGGTCCTCCGTGGGTCTTGTGGGGTACGGTTTGTCCTCTGCACTCGGTCCGTGTGCATCCATGGTGCTATGCAGTTTGTTTGGGTTTTGATGTGTGTTTTTTTTCCTTTTATAGTGCATTTTCCCATATGACGCGTGGGATTTGCAGGCCTGTGGCTGCTTTTCGTGGATTTTTGTTTTGTGCTTGGCCTCATCCCAGCTTTTTTTGCGTTCGTGTTTCGCTTTTTTGCAGCTTCGCGTTGACTTCATCGCGGACATTTGACGCGTTATCGTGAGCCTATCGCATGGTGCCTCCGGCTTGGGAATGCTGCGGTACCAAGGTGTTATTTTCCCGCGATGGACTGTGATGTGGGGAGTTGCGTTAACCTACTTTTACAGTCGTTGTCACACGTTCTTGAGAATATCCCCCTTAGTTTTATAGCACCACTCATATCAGTGTACGGTGTCAGAGCACTCTATATCACACACATTGCACAGAGACAATCATATGTGTGTAAATCAGTGTATAGGAAATGTTACATCAGACAGTAAGTACTACAAGGTGTAGTGTAGGAGTGGCATGTCATAGATACTGGTAGGCAATATAGTTAAAGTTCTTATTCAGGAAAGGCACAAATTCAGAACTTAAAACGCAACATCATTGTTAAGGGTTCTCTTTCACAATAAGAATTGTTTTCTACCCAAATGAACCCTTTTCACAAGATTAAGATAATAAAAGACTGGGCAAAAAAACATATAGCTCTAACATATAACTTGCAGTTTGCAGCAGCTCCAGGGTGACTGTTAATAGCTCAATGTTCTATATTAGGATTTTGAGTTAAAAACAACAAGTAACAAAAGGATCTCTCTTACAGAAGCAGAAACCCACTGACCTATTTACATTATATGCACTTCGTTATCTGCATGGTACACTTTCTTAGCAGCAGGCATTTTAACTCTCTGTGCTACCTTAGGATGAGTTAAAATTTCCACTAGACAAACCTCCGGTCTCTTTCCAGGAAGACGATTAATCACGGGACTTCTCTTAACATTTTAATTGAGCCAAGGAATGAGGCAGCAGGTGCTTATAAAATGACAATTCCCATTTATAAAAATGACGCCCCTACCCCAAGTCAACGCCCAGTGCGGTCGCACCGATCGCACCACCCTAGAGCCGGCCCTGTTCGCCAGCACTCATCCACTTACCGCACAAAAGGACAGGCTGTCATCCCACCCGGATGTGACGCCACAGTGAGGTGGAAATGGGGACCCTATATGCCCCGTCATTATGAATAAGAACCCACTATAAATACCCCAACAGTGTTGAGTCACTCTAAAGTTCTGACTATCTGGCGAGGTCGCAAGTAGGAGATTTTTGGGGCAACAGGTTTTTGAAGCAGGGAGAGCGTGTGTGAAAAGGGGAAAGAGGAGAAGGATGGGAAGGCGTGGACAGTAACGTAAGTGCCACAATGGTATGCGGCACAGTTTGCGTAAGCTCCACCAGTCCCCCATGATTGGGAAACTGGCTCCTCCTTATCCGACTGTTCATCAGTGGGAGAAAGATCACCGGGCTCACCCCCAAAAGAGTTGGTATTACTATGAATTTTGGGTGATAAAGCGACCATTACACTTTTCTGTGACCATGGAGGCTTTGATGTCAGTAAGAATGACTCTTTTAGAGTCCTACATATCCTCACTACCACCAGTTACCTTCTACATATCAGAAACTTGCACCCTTCTTCATTCGTCAAGTTTCATTTTCCCCCTTCCCTGTAGTGTCTCAGGTCTTGGCAGGTGAGGACCAAGTTTTGCAGAAGGCGGCTGGATTTTAGTCCACAGAATTTCTCCTGAACATAATTTCAGCAGACAACACACCTGTGGTCCTGTAACAGTTATCTCTGTGATCCCTCTATGACCGATAATGCTGGATATTGACGAGTTGGAGGTCTTGGTTATCAGTAGAGGTTTCTTGATTGGAGCCTTTAATCTCTCTGTAATGCTAATGGCCACCGGCCACAGCAGTGCTTTCTTCTAGAGCTTAAATCCTTGAAAAACTACAAGCCGCTTGAATTCCTTTCCACTGAACGGGAAGCATTGACGGATATGAACAAGGAGGCGATGGCAAATGCGGCAAATATTTTGATTAGCACTATGAGAACAACATCGACTGCTGTGCTAGGGACTGCCATTACTTCAAAAAAATCATAACACTTATCTATAAACAACAGCATAGGATGTCCTGTAGCCATGCATTAAACAATTTAAATCACCACCTCTTCCAGTGGAGTGAAGTGGTTCTGGTCCTTCCCTAGTCCTTGTTAAACTTGCCACCATCCCACAATGTTCTCCCTAAGGGCATACAGTGAGAGGAACCAGACCTTCTGCAGCAGAAGGCGCTGTGTGGCAACTATGCGTTGGTCAATTTGATCATATGCCTTTGAGGGAGCGAGGTATCACAAGGTGAGTACCTTTGAGCATCACCCCAATGTAATGCACTGCCAGTTTACTCTGGATGGATTTGATAGCCTTGAAGTCAGAGCCAGTCTACTTTCTTTGCACAGTTTGTGAGCGCTCTCCAAGTCTCCACACCTTTGAGTGTTTATGAAATCAGCCACTGCTTGGAGGGAAGGATATTTTCTCAACGCCTGTGTAGTCAACACTTCTCAAAAAGGGCATAAAATGACTTGTTTGATTACATAACGTACATAACAAAGCTCCTGGTCCGGACGGAATTCCGCCAGACCTCTATCTAAGCAGGGTTGATCTCTGGGCCCCAATCCTAACAAGGGTAATAAACACAGCTATCGCAACAGGCATGCCACGATCCTGGTCCGAGGTTATAATTGTCCCAATTTTCAAAAAACGAAAAAAAGGATGACCTGAAGTGCTACCGACCCATATCTTTAATTGATGTGACGGCCAAAGTTTTGGGCCGAGTAGTCTTAAACCGCCTATTAGATTGGGCTGAAGAACACCAAATAATTTCGGACTTGCAATATGGGTTCAGGACTGGAAAATCAACCACAGATCAGTGTCTGAACCTTTACTTATTAGTGGCTAAATATACCATCGCAAGCGACCAGGCTGTATATTTGGGGTTCATGGATCTCTCATCCGCTTTTGATCATGTCAACAGGGAAAAGCTCTGGGATCTGATGATCAGACTAGGGGTAGATCAGGGCCTAGTTGACATCTTAAGAGCACTCCACTGGAACACCTCTGCTAAAGTGCGCTTTAACATGGATGGTGACACTACGGCACCCTTCTCTTGCACCAGCGGGGTGAGAGAGGGATGTATTTTGGCCCCGTTCCTGTTCTCACTGTATATAAACGAGCTAGAACAGGCATTATGCAAACTGAATGCAGATACCCATAGAATAGGGTCCCGATCGGTCCCCGTGTTGTTGTATGCTGACGATGCGGTACACTTAGCCCGTACACCAAAATGCCTTCAGAGTTTGATAGATGGGTTTGTGAGTTTTATGGCCAATTTAGATCTGTCGGTCAACTTAACTAAATCCTATGTATTACTGGCTGGATCTAAACCTTGTAAAAAGTTCCTATATAAGTTAGGCACACACAATATGGAACAGGTGAAGACCTTCTCCTACCTGGGTTTACTTTTCGATGGGCTTTTAAATTTTAAATTTTTAATTGAAGAGCGGGCCTCAAAATTAATAGGATATACAGGGGCTATAACGGCCGCAGGTTGGGCAGGTGGTCCCCAGAACAGGTCATGCACCTATACGGCTCAATCTGCTGCCCTAAAGTAATGTATGGGGCTGAGGTTCGGGGTTTTGCATGCACTCAGCAATTACAGATTGAAGAGAACAAATTCTTGAGGAAGATCCTCCAAACCTCACAATGTATATCGCCCCATATTACTCACGCTGAACTGGGAAGGGCACATATGGAGGACCTGATTAAGGTCAGACCTCTCATGGCTTGGCTAAAAATTTGGTCCAATACGGAGGCAGGTTTGAGCAGACAAATAATCAGAGACTGCATGGATAGAGATAAGGGAATGTGCATTCCATGGTTGAAATATGTAAGGACTGTTCTGGAGGGATTAGGTTGTAAGGACCTTTTTTTTAATCCAATAACAATAACCCCAGAGGACAGGCTTAGAACTCAATGAAGTTTTTATGCAAAGGAAGCTGCACGGAAAGAGTGGTTCTTGAAGAAAGTAAGCCTTCGGTGCGTGCTCATAGTATGTTAAAGTCAGTAGAAGGTATGGAACCATACCTTGTCCTTATGCATAATGCACAGGATAGGTTTTTAATCACTCGATTCGGGCTCAATCTCTTACATCACCTGCTGGCTGATCCACCTGGTTTTACTGTTACAGTTGAGCAGAAGGGTACCTGCGGCTGCGACAATAGGTCTCCGCAGGATACCCTTCACTTTGTTTTATTATGCCCTTTTTATTCGGTACCCAGGCGTAGCTTTTTACAAAGGATCCTAAAACAAATGAAGTTCAGACATGCCAAGGTCGCTCTTTTATATTTACAAAGGTCTGAAAATCCACTGACATTGGCTTGTATTATGAATTTTATTAAAGTTGCATTAAGACTTAGGAATACTAGGGGGCAAAGTTGAATGAATTGAGGTCAAGTGTAACTTTGTGATGCCCAAATGTAACCAGAATGTATTGAAATGAAGTTTTTTTTTAAATGTTTTTTTTTTGTATTATTGTACTTTTGTGATATTTTGTAAATATCGAATAAAGGATTTGATGATGATGATTACATAACGTAAATATTCCGCTGAGATAGAAGGTTTGTGATGTGGTTGGATATTTTGATACAAAGAAATCCAGGTTCTTGTCCTTTTGTGAGTTGTGAATGATGTTGAATCTGTAATTCTGAAGGCAAAGATCCCATCTTGCAATATTCCTGGGAGGCCTCTTCGTCTTCGGTTTGCCAAATATAGAGATAAGGACCTGGTGACCAGCGATGATGGTAAAAGGCTTACTGAATATGAACAGGCGGACATGCTCCCAGATCCAGAGAGTTAGTGAAGCTCTCCTTCATTGCCTGTGAGTGGACCTGCATCTCCTACAATCTATGTGTGAAGGTTGGGGTAAAATATGGCACATCTACACTAAAGGCAATCCTATCGATCAAACCAAATTTTTCTTGCCATTCTGTGGATCACTGAAAAGGTGCCACTTTCTCACTCGGGCTTCTCACTTGAGCACTGACAGCAGTGAAATCTACAATGTATTGTGCCCACTATCTGCACTAGGCCTGGGCGGAAAACTACGCTATGCTCGCGGAGTGTGCGTGGTTTGTGCAACTACGCACTACGCGAATTGCACGTAGCACTGTGCAAAAACGCATAGCGTAGCAGCCATTTTTTCTCTCGCTCGCGGTCCTCAACGTCAAGTTGGCTACCGCGAGCGAGCAAAATCAACATCCCGGCGAGACCTTTTCCACGTTCGCGATCGCCAACATCAAGTTGGCGATCGCGAGCGTGGAAAATAAACCTCCCGGCGAGATTCTCAACGCGGGGAGGTCAGGTTTCGCGATGAGAAACTACCAGTCCGCATTGAGAAAGCTGCTGCTCGAGTACGAATCTACTCGAGCGGCAGAAAACAACCGCTTGCACTGTGCATGATGCCGTTCGCAATGATTGCACAGTGCGGACAAGCATCCAGCACTGTGCAATCATTGTGAACAGCATTTCCCTACCGCACTACGCAGTTCGCATAGCTACGCGCAGCATGCTTAGTGCAAAGTGCGACTACGCAAACTACGCCCAGGGTTAATCTGCACAGGACCAGGAAAGAGAGCAATTCCAGACACACTCAGATGGAGTGAAACAGATTTAGTTACTGCCCTCTTGCAAGAAAATATGTCCATAGAATTTTAGTATGGTCTTGCATAAGCAACACATACTTATTTAAGGTCAGGTTGGTGTCTTGATGTGCTTTTGATTCTGGGGGCATGTTGTTTTGGACTCATTGGAGCTGCTGAATGTTAGATGGTGCTCCAGTGGACAACCTGGAGGTGACCCGACTTTCCACATTTCCGATGTGCTGTGCATGACATGGTAAAGACCAATGCATTAAAAATAATGCATAGCATGTATATTACCAGTGTGGCTACGAGAGGCAGATGGTAACCACACTGGTAATATACATGCTATGCATTATTTTTAATGCATAGGTCTTTACCATTGTTCAAAACTTCCTCTGGTGCAATTTGATGTTCATGTCTGTTCATTATCTCTTCCTGCTCTTCATCCATATGGGAGATACAAGCTAAGGTGAGAATGCCCTCTAGCTAGCAAAGCTTTTGTAGTAGGTTGAAGCGGAAAGCGATAGCCACAGCCTGCTTACTTGCAGCTGTAGCTCTTGAAATCACAATGCACAAACTCTTTTAATCGTGTGATGAGAGAGGCAATTTTGTATCCATGTACACTAGATTGAAAATGTACCTTTCATTGTCCACATTCTTTTTGGCCACATTCTTTATGCCACCAATCATAGTGAAAAGTGGACCGGCATGGTTTTGGTGATTTATTAAGCTTGTAGTGCCCTCTGTTTCCCATGGTTAACACAAAACAGAGACCCTAATTAGTACAGGTCTGATGTGTCTTCAGATTAATACTATTCCAGGTAGAGAGCCACTTAAGCACATTTATAAACCCCAGATGGTGCTTTACATTACATACACATAACCTTTGGACTAGAATCAGCTGCTTACTTGTTCCAGAAACTCGTGTTTATTTTATATGGGGAGCAAAAAGGCACAATAGCTTTCCAAGATGACATGTTGGGGTATGCAGACACAATTGAGTAGATTGGAAAATGCTCTTAACATAATGCATGACAAGAGCATGATCCTGCAGATGGAAAAAGGTATGTTTCAGGCCAGAGATTTGGAGCATCTAGGGCATGTCATTGATGATGATGGCATTTAACCAAAAGACAATATTTTTCTTCCATTGAAAATTTGTAGGAACCGTGCGAAAAGGATCAACGTATATTTAGACTTATGTGAATTATAGTCAAGTTTTGTTTAAACGTTTGCATTACAAACCTCGCCTCTCAGATCTCTATTAAGAAAAGCTATAACATTTTTGTGAGCAAATTTTCACAATCTGGCCTTTAACACTTGTAAAAGAGCCATTGTCAGTTTACTTCCTCCTGCACCTTACCCTCAGTTTAGACAATGTATTCGAGGGGTTGATGCCAGTGGAGAAGGTTTTGGGGCAGTCGTACCCCAAAAAAACACCAACGGTGGAAATACAGTCTCATTTGCATCTAAGTCATTATCTACTGCTGGGTGACATCATACCACCATCGAAAGTGAGGGTCTGGCTTGTTTTTGTGCAGTCAAACACTTTAAAATATATTTGTTGGGGGGGGTGATAGTTTATCATCAGAACTGATCAATACCACTTCTAGGACTACTCGAGAAAGTGGGAACTGGGAAAGCATCGTCCAGACCTAAAAGAATATTGTCAAAATTGTACGTGTACAATTTTTTTGTCATATATATCCCAGGTGATTTGAATATTGTAGTGGATTATTGGTCCAAACTTATATCTAAAATAAAATACTGTCTGGGAAACACGCTGTCTTCAGAGAACTTTATGGTTGCACCTGCAAATGACATGGTTCATTTTCTTGGTAAAAAAAACTTTCAGAAGATGATTGGGAGAAGGGCATGCGTGAAGATGGAGGCTTAAATGATGTCATCAAATTTTATATGGAAGGTTGGCCAGCAGAGAAGTATTTAGTTTTAGGGTTACAAACTTTTTGGAAGGTAAAAGATATGATTTCTGTGACTAAATAAGTTTTCAAGGTAGGTTGTCTCATTACTCTCAAGGGCATAGGACAGTAAAAAAGGAGTTAGAGAGGACTACATGCGGATTTATATGCATTTTTTTTTTTTCTATTTGTTACAAGGTGGAGAATATGCAATTCAGACACATCCCTTAAAATCAAGAGTTCTAATATACATACCAGGTCAACTGGACCACAGAAGCAAGTAGCCTTTGAAATATTAGGCCCAGTGGTTCCCAACCTCTTGACACCTGAGGACACCTACTGAGTCACTACTTCAATCCGGGGACCTTTCAATCAATTTGTATGTTTTAAATTTCAAACATTAAAACAGTAATTCGCAAAAAATATACAAACATATTCACACTAAACAAATACTTGAATTACTAAAGATGTTAATATTTTATATTGAAAAATCTGCAATGGTGCATTCAACAACACATTTGCCATTATATATTTAATTGTGTTCGATTCAAAAGCATAGTAAATAATGACCTTCCTGTTCATCAGGATACAACAATCTTTGTTTCGCCTCTTCAGAGATTCCCTCACTATCACCCTCTAACAGTGCCTCTCATCTCTCCATAGCCCCTCTGTCACATGTATTTAATTTGTTTTATAGCACCTCTTCTATGAGTGTCGGGTGTCCGAGCCCTTTACATCACACACATACAGAGACAATGAATCATACTTGTGAAAATCAGTGTAAAGAAAATGTTACATAAGGTAAAGAGGACTACAAGGTGTAGGATTCATGTCATCCATACTGGTAGGCATTTTTTAAGAGTCCTTGATCTGGAGAAGCATAAACTCAGGGTTCAGAACATAACACTGTGGTTAGCATTGACTTTAATAATAAGAATTCATTTCTACCCAAACAAACCTTTTTTTATCAGCATCAGGATATTGAAAGACTAGGAAAAAAACATAACTTACTAACTTGTACCATGCAGTTTGCATGCAGCTCTTTGATGGCAGTTCATAGCTCACTGTGCTAAATCACGATTGTGACTTATGAACTGCACAGTAACAAAAGAAACTCTGTATAAAAAAAAGTAACCCACTGAGCTCTGCACATAAAATACTGTTCTTTAAAATGCATGGTACACAATCTTTGCAGGAGCCATGTTAACCATAAATGAGTCAAAGATGCCACTAGACAAAATGCACATGACTCTCCAACAGGTACATTAATCACCGGAGTTATCTTGACACTTTTATTGTTGCCCAAAAACTTCTGGTTATATAAGGAACTTTGCAGGGCTTTTAAAACTGCTGACTGTGGACCCCCTTGGAAAGTGTCACAGACCCCTGGGGATCGGTGGACCACAGTTTGGGAACCGCTGGTCTAGTCGAAAAGTATATGTTCATGTGTTAATCGATACTCTTCTAAATGGGCAGACATCAACTGAATTTTGCAACACAACACAGAAAAAGTTCAGAAGAGAATTTAAAAAAAAGAAAGTTTGCCTGAACGTTTGATTTCAAACAATCACGTTCAATACACTTCTTTAGGGGTTCAAGAGACTTTACAAGGATGTGGGATTATACGCAGCAAAACAGTTTTATATTTTTTTCATACAAATGGCTTCTTAGAGAGATTCAGCAGCATGATTGTTGAGGGGTGCAAGCAGCCACTTCAATAGGCTGGATGCAGTCACTTGTGTTGCTAATAAGGTGTGGGCATATCACTGTTCACCTAATATTAATAGAGGATGCCTATATTTAATTTAAAAACGTATTCAGAGGCAAAGTCAAAAATGAATAACACAATTGAACAGAAACACTCTATATTTCAAAAGAAAAACAACCATAGGCCAGGATTGAGCGTGGGAGACTGTGTCAAAATAAAATTACCTATTAATGTAAAAAAATGCTTTCGAGGTTTTCAAAGACATATAAAATAAAACAAAATGGGTAGAAACTCTGCCAAAATTTACAATGGATCATGGTGGAATAATCGAAGATTAGTTAAAACCTCTATCATTGACAATGATGGTCAGAAATTGTTTTTTATGAGTTTAACTCTGAAGATAGTGAAGCATACCAAGAGGAGGCTTTAAGCTCCAAATCACTTGTTAAAATTTTTAATTGTTTATCTTTTAATAACAGTAGGGATAAAAAAGATAAACTTTTGACGAATAGTATTTGCAATCCGGATACAAATGGAAACCAACATTTTCTTCTGCAGTAGTTTGGAGTGAAGGACTTTTGAACACGCCCACAAGTGGTCCTTTGATAAATGAAGAACTCTCTCAAGAATGTTTGAGGTCTGATTCCACCATCAGATAATCAAAAGCCACTCTCTGGCTACCTGCAATTTAAAGATTTTGTTATGATCTACCTATCTTCTATCTTTGGTGTTGTTTAAAGAGAGAGTCTGTGTAGTAATGTGTTTTTCTGCTTTGCATTTGGTTTTATTGATTCAAGCATCACAAGGGTTCAAGTTTAGACATAGTTTCGTTTTATCTTTCTCCAGGGCTGCGGCGTTTCAACGTGTTCCCAAGTCATGTAATGGTCTGAAAAGTACAGTGTTTATTTTCACAGAGACCCTGTGCTGTCAAGAACTCTGCACACAGTCTCTCTGCTATACTTATTGAGGCTGCAGGTGATTGCCAAGGCAGTTGCTCCTTGCTCCCTGGATGAGCAGCTTGTCTGATGCTGCTGGGGCCTTTTTGGAGTCTGGCTTGCAGAGCAGCTGTCTCTAGACAGTTATGTGGGAAGACGTGAGCGGCTTTTGCCGACATTTTGGTACATATTTTAATTGGGCAGAAGTTGTGTGCTTCCACAAAAAAGTGCTTGCCCTCCGCACAGCTCTGATATTTATCCAGTTGCCCTAGCTTGAACTTTCAGGGTCACCCACATGACATTGTAATGCTTATAAAGTGTATTAGATAACTAAATGGTGTTTTCTATGCCAGCACAAATAGGAAGGAAGTCATTAACCTAAAAGGATTTTTTAGGTCTGGCTTGACAGTGTAACTGTCCCCTGATCTTTTAACCTACACAAATAATATTCTACAGTTCTTTGCTTCCCAAAAATATATATCCATTCTCATGACATCTACTTGCCTTACAATAAAGCTTTACTTGTTAAGTTGTGATCGCCTGGCGCCTTCTCAAACTCTAGGAGTTCCTGTACTATATTTTGAGGACTGGGAGACATGGGCTCAGCAGTGTGCCCACTGCACACACACTCGCGAGGTGGAGGGGGAGAATTCTTCTAGAAGGAAATTCAATCATAGAAAACACTTAAATTAACAACCGCTTGCGCAAGACTACTATAGACAGCACCTCAAACTGTTCCGCTTGAGTTGTTGTACCCTCCATCCAGGAGGCAGCCTGCCTGAACCCAATGGATGGGCCACGCCAATTGGTATTTTTAAGCAACCCCTGCAGAGTCGAAATTACTTGACTATGAAATGGACGAAATAGGAGGAAAGTGAGAATATTTTTCTTACAACCTCATTGTAGATATTTCTGGTATAATATATAACAGGATATATTTATTGAAATCATATGATGAGCTCCTCTATGCGCCCCCAACTTTAATGTGGCATTTTACCCCCCTCCTCACACCCACAGGCGACCCTTTACCGAGAGATATTCTGAGAAATAAAGTTTAAGCAAAATAATGTACTAATTCTGTTTTCCTGGAAGGATAAGGGGACATTTGGAATCGATACATTAATGGTTTTTTTTTTACAATTCATGTGCAATCTATAGCATGCCGTGACTGCAGTTTACACATCACAGGAGATCAGGTGAACGTACCTGTCATACCTTTAATTAAAATATAATCACGGCAGATCAGATAAGAGAGGAGGCATGTCTCAGTATCAAAGATTGCAATTTCAGATAAGCGCGAGCCCCCTTCAGTAAACAATGCTTTGCTCTCGTGCATTCTACCCATCCTGCTTTTCGCCAGCACTCATCCACTTCCCGCAGGAATGGGCAGGTCGTCATCCCACCCGCATGTGACGCCGCAGTGAGGTGGAAATGGGGACACTATATGCCCCTTCATTATGAATAAGAACTCACTGTATATACCCCAACCGCGTTGAGTCACTCTAAAGTTCTGACTATCAGGCGAGGTCAAGAGAAGGACATTTGTTGGGGCAAAGAGTTTTGGAAGCAGGGAGAGAGGAGTGAGAAGGGGAATGAGGAGAAGAATGGGAGGTTGTGGACAGCAATGTAAGTGGCACAATGGTATGTGGCACGGTTGGCGTAAGTTCCACCAGGTCCCCATGATTGGGAAACTGGCTCCTCCTTATCTGACTGTTTATCAGTGGGAGAAAGCTCACCAGGCTCACCCCCAAAAGTGTTGGAAATACTATGAATTTTGGGTGATAAGGCGACCATTAGACCTTGCTGTGACCATGGAGGCTTTGATGTCAGTCAGAATGATAGCTTCAGGTCCATAAACAGGGTGATCTTTGAGAGTCCCACATAGCCTCCCTACCGCCAGTTACCTTCTACATATCAGAAACATGTGCCCTTCTTCAGTCGTCAGTATGTGGTTTCATTTTCCCTTTGTCAAATGTCAATGTCAATGTCTAATGTCAATGTCAAATATTCTTGTAGAGCGAACATCTCACCGGAAGGTCTCATGGCGCTTGCAACAATGAAACAGCAATACGGACAACAACAAGAAAACTAAAGGCAAGCTTACTGAGGGAAAAGCCAGCTTTTCAGCTTTCTGCAAAAACATCTATGGTCGACTATGGACGAGAGGTGTAATGGTAGTTTATTCCATAGCATGGGGGCAAGGTAAGAGAATGAACGGCCACCATTACGAGAGGTTCGAATGTGAGGCTGAACAAGGTATGATTTGGTGCCGGACCTTAAAGGTCTTCCCGGTATGTACCATTTAAGTTTTCTTGCAAGGTAGTTTGGGCCAGTGTCATACATTGTCTTATGTGTGAGACTTAAGATTTTGAAATGGCCTCTTTGTCGAACTGGTAGCCAGTGGAGAGTTTTAAGGTTTGGAGCGGAGGGGGATCTAATAGGGAGATTAAGGATAAGTCTGGCTGCGGTGTTTTGAAGAATCTGAAGCTTGGAAAGCAGGTCCTCATTAAGTGCCGTGAACAAGGCATTCCCATAATCAAGTCGGCTAATAACAAGACCCTGCACCAAAGGTTTCCTAGCTTCAATGGGTAGCCACTTAAAGATTTTGCAGAAATTACACATGATCCCATAGCAGACACCAAGAACCTGGTTAACGTGGGTTTTCATGGACAGTGAACTGTCGCAGGTAATTCCCAGGTTACGTACTGCTGACTTAGGGGAGGGACATGTGCCTAATTCCGAAGGCCACCAGTCTTGCGCCCAGAATCCCTCTGCTCTACCAAACAAGATGATCTCAGTCTTGCTGCCATTTAGTTGTAACTTGTTTCCACTCATCCAGTTGTTTATTTGGATCATACAGCTCTTGAAACAAGATCGTGTGCCAACGTAATCAGGACCAAAGTCGACAAGCAATTGGTTATCGTCGGCATATGACACAGTCTCAAAGCCATATGATCTGATGATACCAGCTAGAGGAGTTAGATACAGATTAAACAACATGGGGCTGAGAATGGAGCCCTGTGGCACACCAACAGTTACTGGACGACTGCACCAGGCTATTGAATCTACAAGAACGGTAGTAGAGCGATCCGCCAAATAGCTCTCAAACCAGTCTAAGGCCTTCCCTCTGATGCCTACCTCCCACAGTTGATGTTTCAAGATACTGTGGGAGATAGTATCGAAGGCTGCAGACAAATCCAAGAGAGCCAGGATTGCTGGTTCTCCTTTATCCAATGTGAGCCTGATGTTATCGATAATCTCAACGACCGCAGTCTCCGTGCTATGGGCGGCCCGGAAACCCGACTGTGAGGGATCCAGGAGACCATGGTGCTCAAGATGGGCAGTGAGACGTTTATTAACTAGATGCTCCAATACCTTCCCAAAGTAGGGTAGCAGTGAGATGGGACGATAGTTAACAGGTAAATTACGGTCAGCCGAAGGTTTTTTAAGAATAGGCTTGACTTGAGCATGTTTCCACCTAGTCGGAACTTTGGCTTGCTCTAGTGACATGTTTAAAATAACAGTTAATATATTGGCAAATAGGGGCATAATCTTAGTGCAGGATCGGGGCGGAAAGGGGTCTACTGGAGAACCTGTTTTGATCTTCGGTTAAGCCTTCTAATACTTCAGTAATGGTTATAGGTTCAAATTCCGTTAGCAGGGGGACATCATTTATTTCCAACAGTGAGGGTGCCATAGACATGTTACTAATTTGGTGATGGTAATCTATGTCAAGATGAGGAAAGGATGAGTAAATGGTTTTAATATTATTATCAAAAAAGGAAGATACAGAATCCACCCACTCTTGAGTGGGGAGAAAAGAGGACTGCTCAACCCGAGGGGATGTGAACTCTTTCAATATGTTGTAGAGTTCCTTGCTAGAGTGTGCTGCATTGTTTATTCGCTGAGTTAAATAGGTCTTTTTTGCCAATTTGATGTTTTTTATATAGTTAAGATGAAACTGTCTGTAGTTCCTGCGATCTTCGTCAGTTTTAGTTTTTCTCCACTGACGTTCAGCTGTTCTACTAATTTGTTTGCCAATTTTTAGTGCAGTCGTTAACCGAGGTGAAGCTTTACTTTTTACTTTAACCTTGGTTACAGGGGCAACCCTATCTAATGTGGAAATAATAGAGGTTTCTAAAATAATGATAGCCTGTTCCACAGTATCGGAATGGCATATCTGCTGTGGCTTGAAGTGGGCTGAGAAGGCGTCTGGAGTTAGTTTACGCCAGGGCCGAATCAAATTACTTTTACTCAGTCCTGGTTTCCTATGCGAGTTTATGGGCATACAGAATTTTAAGAGATAATGGTCAGTCCATAGTACTGGAAAAGGTGGTTCGAATACTAAATCAAACGTATGACTGGCTAGATGTGTTGGGCCTACTACTTTCTGTGTCAATTCTAGTGTTTCCGTAGCCCCAACTAAGTGGCAGGAATCAGAGTCCAACAATTGCTCCGCATGGTAGTTACAATCTCCAATTAAGCTAAAAT
This sequence comes from Triturus cristatus, assembly GCF_964204655.1. Lineage (NCBI taxonomy): Eukaryota > Metazoa > Chordata > Amphibia > Caudata > Salamandridae > Triturus > Triturus cristatus. Next base: position 187,958,026 of record NC_140587.1, read on the forward strand.
TGTCAGTGGCTAGTACATGTGGCACTATTACTTCCAACAGATGATTAACAAATATTGTTTTAGGTCCCAGAGGTCTGTAAACTAAAGCTCCTCTCAAGTTTCGTAGTCAGGAGTTCTGAAGTTAAAAAGTTAAAAATCAGTATCTCAAGCATTGTAGTGGTGACGGACTCTAATACATTAATCTCAAAGGCAGCCTTAATGGGACTGCAATACCTCCCCCTCTACCGACTTCCCTATCTAGTCTAGTTAGATGGTACTGAAGGGGGAAGGCTATTGTAACATCAGAAGAAGCGTGGCTATGAAGCCATGTTTCAGTTATAAAACAAATATCGGGCTCTACGTCCTCCAAAAGGCTCCAGAGTTCAAGTGCATGTTTGGGTATGGACCTAGCGTTAAGATATAGAGCCGTGAGCGGTTTGAGAGCTACTTCTATATCAGTGGCACATGTATCAGTTGTATCGTGAGTTGGTGCGTTTATCTTTATCCCGTTATGGGTGATGGACTGATAATTGTCAAAGGGCTCAGTCGTAGAAGGAGTCTTTTCATGATTTTGTGGAATCAGGGGGTTTAGAGATGGCAACTCCGCACTAGAATAACACAGCATGATATTAAAGAGGGCTTACCAAGAAATGTGATGTAAATTACACAGAGGTCCTGGCAGCTGGCGGCGGTCAAGCACAGATGGGCTTGCCTTTGATGTGCCATTGGCGCGCTGCTGCTCGCGTCCGCGCCCTGATAGGTTTTAAATAGCGGGAGGGGGCTTGGCCATATGCTGAAATGCTGACCCACCCAGAAACGTATCTCTCTCGGGGGAGGTGACAGCGGAAAAAAGCCTGAAGTCCCTCCGCTCAATCGGCACAAGCCGTGACTGACCAGGGACCGGCTAATCTGATGCAGGGCACATGAGGAAAGTACAAATAGCAATACAAAGTGTATAAAATGTTAAAAAGGTTCAAATGCGTACAGTAAAAGGGGAGCAGGAGAACAATCAACAGTACAATGATGACTTAAATCACACAATTAAAACCTCAGGACACAAGAGAAAACAAAGCATTAGCATGAGCAACTAACAGGTCACTGAGGCTGAAAATTTGCTGTATTTTCCCTGTAGTGTCTCAGGTCCTCTCAGGTGAGGACCAAGTTTGTTAGAAGGCTGCTGGAGTTTAGTCCTCAGAATTTCTCCTGAACATAATTTCAGCAGACAACACACCTGTGGTCCTGTGACAGTTATCTCTGTGATCCCTCTATGACCGATAATACTGGATATTGACGAGTTGGAGGTGTTGGTAATCAGTAGAGGATCTCTTGATTGGAGCCTTTAATCCCTCTGTAATGCTATTGGCCAGCAGCCACAGCAGTGCTTTCTTCTAGAGCCTAAATCCTAGAAAAGCTACAAGCCTCTTGAACTCCTTTCCACTGAACGGGAAGCATTGTCAGATATGACCAAGGAGGCGATGGCAAATGTGGCAAATATTTGTATTAGCACTATGAGAACAACATCGACTGCTGTGGTAGGGACAGCCATTACAAAAAAAAAATCATAACACTCATCTATAAACAACAGCATAGGATGTCCTGTAGCCATGCATCAAAAAATGTAAATCTCCACCTCTTCCCAGGCATTCAAAGGTAGCAGCTACATCTGAAGAGGTTCTGGTCCTTCCCTAGTCCTTGTCAAAGATGCCACCATCCCACAATGTTTTCCTTAAGGGCATCAAGTGAGAGGAACCAGACCATCTGAAGCAGAAGGCGCTGTGTGGTAACTATGCGTTGGTCAATTTGATCATATGCCTTTGAGGGAGCAAGGTATCACAAGGTGAGTACCTTTGAGCATCAACCCAATGTAATGCACTGCCAGTTCCCTGTGGATGGATTTGATAGCCTTGAAGTCAGAGCCAGTCTACTTTCTTTGCACAGTTTGTGAGCACTCTCCAAGTCTCCACACCTTTGAGTGTTTATGAGATCAGCCACTGCTTGGAGGGTAGGATCTTTTCTTGATGCCAGTACAGTCAACTCTTCTTAAAGAGTGCATGAAAGGACCTGTTTGATTACATAACGTAGATATTCCTCTGAGATAGAAGGTTTTGTGATATGGTTGGATATTTTGATACAAAGCTATCCAGGATCTGGTTCTTTCCAGAATAGTGGATGATGTGGAATTTGTAGTCCTGAAGGCAAAGATCCCATCTTGCAATATTCCAAGGAGGCATCTTCATCTCTGTTTTGCCAAATATAAAGATAAGGCTCTGGTGACCGGTGATGATGGTAAATGGCTTACTGTATATGAACAAGCGGACATGCTCACAGATGCAGAAAGACAGTCAAGCTACCCTTCATTGCCTGTGAGTGGACCTGCATCTCCTACAATCTATGTGTGAAGGTTGGGGTAAAATATGGCATGTCTACTCTAAAGGCAATCTTATAGATCAGACCAAACATTTCTTGCCATTCTGTGGATCACTGAAAAGGTGCCACTTTCTCACTCAGGCTTCTGACTTGAGCACTGACAGCAGTGAAATCTACAATGTATTGTGCCCAGTATCTGCACAGGACCAGGAAAGAGAGCAATTCCAGACACAGTCGGAGGAAGTGGAACAGACTTAGGTACTGCCCTCTTGCAAGAAAATATGTCCATAGAGTTTTAGTATGGTCTTGCATAAGCAACACATACTTATTTAAGGTCAGGTTGGTGTCTTGATGTGCTTTTGATTATTGGGGCATGTTGTTTTGGACTCATTGGTGCTGCTGAATGTTAGATGGTGCTCTAGTGGACAACCTGGAGGTGACCCGACTTTCCACATTTCCGATGAGCTGTGCATGACAGGGCATTGGCTGCGAGAGGCAGATGGTAACCACACTGGTAACATACGTGCTATGCATTATTTTCAATGCATAGGTCTTTACCATTGTTCACAACTTTCTCTGGTGCATTTAGATGTTCATGACTGTTCATTATCTCTTCCTGCTCTTCAGCCATATGAGAGATACAAGCTAAGGTGAGAATGCCCTCTAGCTAGCAAAGCTTTTGTAGTAGGTTGAGGCAAAAAGCGATGGACACAGCCTGCTTACTTGCAGCTGTATCTCTCGAAATCACAATGCACAAACTCTTTTAATCGTGTGATGAGAGAGGCAATTGTTTATCCATATACACTAGATTGAAAATTTACTTTTCATTGTCCACATTCTTTTTGGCCACATTCTTTATGCCATCAATCATAGTGAAAATTGGACCGGCATGTTTTGGTGATTTATTAAACTGGTAGTGCCCTCTGTTTTCCATGGTTAAGACAAAACAGAGACCCTAATTAGTACAGGTCTGATGTGCCTTCAGATTAAGACTATTCCAGGTAGAGAGCCGTATCTGGATTGGTCCAATACATCCGATGCACTATGACCTTATCTTTAATTTAAATTAAGATATTGTCAGTAAAGGGTTTTACAGTAAAATGCAGTGAAGGTAATTTACCCTCCTGTCTGTGTGATGAGAAGAATATTAAAAGTTTAGATCACTTTTTGTTTATTTACACTCTTTGTTCTGATTTCAGATAAAAAAAATTAAAATCCATTTTGAATGAGGACAGTACAAGATCTTGTAGAGATGTTTTCATTTTCTGTGACTGTATTTTTTTTTATTGTTTTCCTTTTTCGTTTTTATTTTTTGAGTTAATAACCATCTGATGAGATCCTTAAAGAAAGATCTTTATGTTCATAATCTGCAAATTAGGCTTTCTAATATCACAGAGGAACATTTCAATTGTATTAAGGACAAAGATGTGAGGATTATGCATTTTAACCTTCTCAACAACCAAGAAAACAAAGAAACATTCAACTTAACTACAGATTACGTGAACAATAGAAGTCAATTAGAGATCTGAAACCTTAAAATATAAACCCACAGAAAAAACAGCACTTCCTCTTTTTTGCACCAGTCTTCAATTGATCCTGCCACACTCCTGTCACTCCTACTTCATCCCAATCCAGAAAAACAGGTACCATTATGAAGAAAAATCCTGATAAACTGTACCTTTTCATTAGTAGTCCAAACCAATAAATTGTCATGCATACTATTTAACTTTATTCTGGAAATCCTTATACACAACATCATGAAGAATCATAAATCTAGAAAGCATACACCAAATTATTAAACATCTTGTATAAATGTCTTTAGATCTTCAGTAAATCACATACTTATACCAAAACAGTGCCATCATGGAAAATGTATGATCTATGATCTAAGTCAGGACCTAAGGAGAGGACTATGCATGTTCAAAGCTTACTCATCACCAATCATGCCACTCCATCACTGGTTTGAAGTAAAAGTTTTTAAAGGTCGAACCTATTGGTCAGTCCACGGCATTGATGCTATCCTTTTGTTGTCCTCTGTTAAAATCCGGGTTCTCTGGTTGGTACAGGTAGGTACTTGTGACAAGCAGGGAACCTTTCCTCTAGTCAGGGTAAGGGGTTACACTCCTAAAATAACCCCTGCTCACCCTCTAGGTAACTTGGCGCGAGCATACAAGGCTTATCTCAGAGCGTTATAGGTTAAACATTTGTGAACACATACAGTAACCAAGTGACAACACTACAAATGGACACCACACAGGTTTTTATATTAAAAATAAGGATTCTTTATATAGAGTTACCACAAGACCATTAAACGACAAAATACACAATACTGTGACTTTTAGATGGTAGAAGTTTGCTTAGTTCTCTTAAGTTCTTAAATGTGACACTTTAAGTCAATGTACCTTAGATGCGACACGCAGGGCAACGAAAGTGTTGCAACAATGCTGATGCGATGAAGTTGTTGGTGCAAAGAAATAAAGACGTGAAGATGCGTTACGCTTCTCCGATGTTGCGAGGAGACTCAACTCGATGCGTCGGCTGCAGCGGCGTCACCCCTTTACGCGATGCGACATCAGTGGCCTTGGCAGCGGCACTCTTCTCCGACGTTTGAGAGACGCTTCCGCTCGATGCGATGCTGCAGCGGCGTCACCCCTTTACGCGATGTGAAGACAGCAGCTCCGACGGCGGCACGCTTCTCCTTCTCGAGTCGCGCTTCCAGCTCCTTGCGACACGCAGTCCCTCAGAAGGCCCAACAACAGCAGCAGGCACTTCCAAAAGACTCTGGGGAGCTGGGGGTGAAGTCCACTGGTCCTGGGACTTCGTTCAAGGGGCAAGCTCTGCACAAGCCCTTGGAGATCTTTTAAGCACAAGTTGAATTAAAGTCTTTGTAGTCTTTTCTCCTCTCCTTTCAGCAGCAAGGCAACCACTGCAGGCCAATCCCCCAGGTCAGGGACAGTACTCCTCCTTACAGATTTCCCAGTTCCTTCGCCTCAGGCAGAGGTTCTTCTTGCCAAGCAGGATCTAATTTCTTGGGAGCAGGGTCCCAATACTTATACCCCTAATTCCTTTGTTCCTCTGGGCTAGAGGGGCCTTTGCCCAGTCCAAACCAGTTCTTGAGCACTTTGTTGACATGACTCTGCCTTTTTATTCAGGGTGCAGGGCAGAGACATCAGCCGCTCCACAGGAGGTGGAGCCAGCATTGTGGTGGCAGAGCACACCCCTATTCAGAGTCCAGGTGCACTCCTCCCACCCATCTGGATGTCAATCTCACCATTCACCACCAGGCTACCTAGCCCTGCCCCTCTGGGTTTCCCCAGCCCTGTCACTCACACAAACCAGACAGGCAGATACACATCATAGCAGAGGCGGGCTGAAATGGTTAGGCAAGCAAATACCAACTTTCTAAAAGTGGTATTTGCAAACACAGAATATTAAAATAAACTTTACTAAAAGATGTATTTTATTATTCTGAGTTCAGGCATACTAAACTCGACTTTCTACCATGTTCCCTGGGTCTGTTAGGATCATAGGATGTAACAATTCTAACAGCCCATTCTGGCCTATGGAGAACAGGTAGCCTTACAATAGTGAAAAACGAAAATGGCTTTAATTCACTATTAGGACATGCCACACACATCAGGGCTTGTCCTACCTTATGCTTACAATGCACCCTGCCCTTGGGCCTACCATAGGGGTGACTAATATGAAGTTAAGGGAAGGTTTAGGGACTGGGAAGTGGGTGCACTTGCCCAGTCAGCATGACAGTACCAGACTGCACGCAGGTTCTGCAATGGCAGACCTTAGACACATTTTACTAGGCCGCTTCTGTGGGTGGCACAACCAGTGCTGCAAGCCCACCAGCAGCATTTGTGTTTACAAGCCCTGGGCACTCCTGGTGCACTTTACTGGGGTCTGACAGTAAACCAAATAAGCCAATCATGGAATCCAACCAACATATACATTTTAAATAGGGAGCACTTGCACTGTGGCACTGGTTGGCAGTGGCACAGTGCTCTGAGCGGCCAACACCATAAAAACACATGAGGCACAGCGATAAAAAGTGGAAGGGAGACTCACGCCAAGGTGCCAGGTCTAACACGTGTCCCCTCCAGCTGAAAAGTGGGGAGAACTACCCTAGCCCAGGGAGTTCCTCATCACTAAGGCGGAAAAATCTGGACAGACCGTCAGCATTGGCGTGATCTGTACCAGGGCGATGTTCCACCGTGAAATCCATACCCTGTAGGGAAATGGACCACCTCAACAGCTTTGGATTCTCACCCCTCATATGCATCAACCATCTGAGGGGCCTGTGGTCTGTCTGAACCCGGAAGTGGGCCCAAACAGGTAGGGTCTTAACTTCTTCAGCGCCCAGACCACAGCAAATGCCTCACGCTCAATAGCACTCCATCTCTGTTCCCGTGGTAGTAACCTCCTGCTAATAAAGGCTCCAGGTTGATCTAGGCCCTCTTCATTAATCTGTGAAAGAACAGCCCCCACACCATGCTCTGAAGCGTCTGTCTGAACGATAAAATCTTTGGAGAAGTTGGGAGCCAAAAGCACGGGCGCCGTGCACATAGCAGCTTTCAGGGCCTCAAAAGATTTCTGACAGATGCCAGTCCAAATCACATTCCTGGGCTGCTTCCTTGAAGTCAGCGCCGTCAAGGGGGCAACAATGTTGCCATACCCCTTTACAAACCTCCTGTAATACACGGTGAGACCTAGGCAGGCTCTCACCTCTGTCTGGGTTTTGGGTGACTCCCAATTCAGGATGGTTTCTATCTTGGGTTGAAGGGGTGCCACCTGGCCACTCCCAACTTGGTGCCCCAAGTACACCACTGAACCCTGCCCAATCTGGCACTTACTCGCCTTGATCGTGAGGCCTGCCTTGCGCAGTGCCATCAACATTTCCCAGAGGTGGCGCAGGTGTTCCTCCCACGTGGAGCTGAACACTGCGATGTCATCCAGGTAGGCTGCACTGAACAAATCCGGCCCAACCAACACCTGGTTGACCAACCTCTGGAAGGTGGCAGGGGCATTCTTCATCCCAAAGGGCATAACCCGGAACTGGTAATGCCCATCAGGGGTGGAAAATGCTGATCTCTCTTTGGCCCCATCGGTCCAGGTGATCTGCCAATACCCAGACGTCAAATCAAACGTGCTGAGGTAGTTGGCAGCCCCTAGACGATCTATGAGCTCATCAGCTCTGGGGATGGGGTGTGCGTCAGTCCTGGTGACCGAATTGAGTCCTCTGTAGTCCACACAGAACCGGAGTTTGGGTGTGGCTCCCGGCGCGCAGCCTTTGGGACCAAGACCACTGGGCTGGCCCAAGGACTGCTTGAGGACTCAATTACTCCAAGGGCAAACATCTTGGAGAACTCCTCCTTGATGCAGGCCCTTACCCTGCCAGTCACCCTGTAGGCCTTGTGCCGCACAGGTGTACTATCCCCAGTGTCCACATCATGGACACACCAATCAGTGACACCGGGAATCAGGGAAAACAGGTCAGAGAATTGCCCCAGTAACTGGCGACAACCGTTCTGTTGCTCAGGGGTCAGGGTGGAAGAGAGGATGACACCATCCACTGACCCATCTTGCTCCTTGGCTGACAGGAGGTCAGGAAGAGGCTCGGTCTCCTTCTCCATCCCAGAATCTGTCACTAAGAGCATGCCCACTTGGGACCTCTCCAAGTGGGGCTTGAGGCGGTTGACATGAAGGACCCTCAAGGGGTTCCTTGGAGACCGCAAGTTCACCAAATAGTTGCGCTCCACAACCTCAAAGGGATCGGTCCACTTATCCTGGAGCGCACAGGGCTCCACTGGGGCCAAGACCCATACCTTCTGTCCAGGCTGAAGCTCTACCAGAGTGGCATTCTGGTCGTACCACCGCTTCATCTCCTCCTGGCTGGCTTCCAGGTTTGCCTCAGCAAGTTCCCTGAAACGCCTAGTCTGGTTTCTGAAGGCCAGCATGTAGCTATATACATTCTGGGGAGATTTCCTGGGAGATTGCTCCCAGCCTTCCTTGACCAGACTTAGAGGTCCTCTCACTGGGTGTCCGTACAGAAGCTTAAAGGGACTGAACCCTAGAGACTTCTGTGGCACCTCCCTGTAAGCAAAGAGAAGGCATGGTAAGAGGACGTCCCACTTATGCCTCATGGGTTCCTCAAGACTCATTATCATGCCCTTTAGGGTTTGGTTGAATCTCTCAACCAACCCGTTTCCTTGGGGGTGGTAAGGTGTGGTGAACTTGTAGGTTACACCACACTCTTGCCAAAGGGATTTCATATATTTAGATATGAAATTGGTACCTCGGTCAGACACCACCTCTAGAGGGAATCCCACTCGGGAGAAAATTCCCATCAGTGCACATCCCACCATGGGGGCCGTCACTGTCCTCAGAGGGATGGCTTCCGGTTACCGGGTGGCATGGTCCACCAGGACGAACCTGGTGGACCATCACTGTCCTGGGGTCCAGTGGCCCTACAATGTCAATCCCCACTCGCTGGAATGGGGTACTGACCACAAGGAATGGCTGGAGTGGAGCCTTCTGCTTCCTTCCACTCTTCCCACTTGCCTGGCAAGTCTGGCAGGACCTGCAGTGAGTGTCTGAACTACTGAGCATTTGGGGCCAAAAGAAGTGGGTGACAATCCTTTCAAAGGTCTTGTCCTGCCCCAAATGTCCTGCCAATGGCACATCGTGAGCCAGCCCCAGTAGGAAGGCTCTGAAGCGCTGGGGTACCACCAGCACATGGGCTGACCCAGGCTCAGCAACCTTAGGCTCAGAATACAGGAGGTCGTTCTCCCAGTAAATGAAATATGTTCCAGACTGATCACCGTTGGCCTGGTCTGCAGCCTGCTGCCGCATACCCACGAGAGAAGGGCACTCTTTCTGCTCCCTGCAGAATTCCTCCCTGGAGGGTCCTCCTTCTTGCTGCCAATGGGTCAGCTCAGGCAGGTCCCCCAGTTCAGCTATCTGTTCCCCTGTAGGTTCCAGGGCATCCCCTCAAGGTCTGCTTCCTCCTGGACCGTGGGAACTTTGGGGGCAGGTTTCCCGCGCCCCCTGCCTCTTCTCCCTAAGGCCGGTTCCTGGGCCTCCCTCTCAGGCTCCAGGTCCTCTTGAACACCTCTACTCGCTGCCATGGACCGTTTGGTGACACACGCCCAATCTGGCATGCCCAACATCTCCAGTTGAGCACTCCGCTACACCTTCGCCCAAGGTGAGCTCTCCAGATCGTTCCCTAACAGACAGTCTACAGGCATGGCGGGCCTCACAGCTACCTGAAGAGTACCAGAGACCCCCCCCCCACTCAAAGGGATCCTGAGCCACCGGGCAGTGACTCTCGGTGTTGTCGGTGGCAACAACCGGATAGAATGCTCCTGGGACAACCTGCTCCTGAGACACCAGGTGGCGCTTGACAGCCGTCACACTGGATCCTGTGTCTCGGAGGGCTTCCACCCTATGGCCATTTATGGTCACCCACTGCCTGTATTTTTTAGTGTTCTCAGGCAGCTGGGTTTTGGGGACCACTTCACGGTCTCCTAATGAGACCAGGGACATTTCTACTGAACCCCACCCACCTTGGACACCCATCTCTCCACCCAGGGCTACACTAGCCGTCTGCCGGGGGGTTGCACCAGGGGGTGCTGGTTTACCAAACTGGCGACACTTGGGATCATTGGCAAAATGACCCAGCTTACCACATCTGTAACAGGTTGGGGGCCCTCTTTGAACAGGGGTACCTGTCAGGGCCCCAGTCGGTTTCTGGGGTGGGGGAGGCTGAGAACCTTTCCCTTGGTTCCCTTGGGGATTACTTTGGGGCCTCTTCTGGAACTCCCTCTGTTTACCCTTGTCCCCCCCGCTCTTCGGCTGGGGACCCTGCCCACCTTTGGCGGAGTCTCCCACGGGACCCTTGTGGACCCTGGTACTGACCCAGCGGGCATTTGTGAACACATACAGTAACCAAGTGACAACACTACAAATGGACACCACACAGGTTTTTATATTAAAAATAAGGATTCTTTATATAGAGTTACCACAAGACCATTAAACGACAAAAATACACAATACTGTTACTTTTAGATGGTAGAAGTTTGCTTAGTTCTCTTAAGTTCTTAAATGCGACACTTTAAGTCAATGTACCTTAGATGCGACATGCAGGGCAACGAAAGGGTTGCAACGATGCTGATGCGATGAAGTTTTTGGTGCAAAGAAATAAAGAAGTGAAGATCTTCCAGATGCGTTATGCTTCTCCGATGTTGCGAGGAGACTCGACTCGATGCGTCGGCTGCAGCGGCGTCACCCCTTTACGCGATGCGACGACAGCGACCTTGGCAGCGGCACTCTTCTCCGATGTTTGCGAGACGCTTCCGCTCGATGCGATGCTGCAGCGGCGTCACCCCTTTACGCGATGCGACGACAGCAGCTCCGTTGGCGGCATGCTTCTCCGTGGATGCGAGGCGCTTTTCTTGATGTGGTGCAATGCGACAACTACGATGGCTGCGATGGCGACACGCTTCTTCCTCGATGCGAGACTCTTCTCTTGATGCGGTGCAATGTGTCAGCTACGATGGCTGCTATGGCGACACGCTTCTTCGGCGTTCCGAGATACTTCCGGAATGATGCGAGACGCTTCCGCTCGATACGATGCTGCAGCGGCGACACCCTTTGCGAGATGCGACGACAACAGCTCTGACGGCAGCACGCTTCTCCTTCTCGAGTCGCGCTTCCAGCTCCTTGCGACACGCAGTCCCTCAGAAGGCCCAACAACAGCAGCAGGCACTTCCAAAAGACTCTGGGGAGCTGGGGGTGAAGTCCACTGGTCCTGGGACTTCGTTCAGGGGGCAAGCTCAGCACAAGCCCTTGGAGATCTTTTAAGCACAAGTTGAATTAAAGTCTTTGTAGTCTTTTCTCCTCTCCTTTCAGCAGCAAGGCAACCACTGCAGGCCAATCCCCCAGGTCAGGGACAGTACTCCTCCTTACAGCTTTCCCAGTTCCTTCTCCTCAGGCAGAGGTTCTTCTTGTCAAGCATGATCTAATTTCTTGGGAGCAGGGCCCAATACTTATACCCCTAATTCCTTTGTTCCTCTGGGCTAGAGGGGCCTTTGCCCAGTCCAAACCAGTTCTTGAGCACTTTGTTGACATGACTCTGCCTTTCTATTCAGGGTGCAGGGCAGAGACATCAGCCGCTCCACAGGAGGTGGAGCCAGCATTGTGGTGGCAGAGCACACCCCTATTCAGAGTCCAGGTGCACTCCTCCCACCCATCTGGATGTCAATCTCTCCATTCACCACCAGGCTACCTAGCCCTGCCCCTCTGGGTTTCCCCAGCCCTGTCACTCACACAAACCAGACAGGCAGATACACATCATAGCAGAGGCGGGCTGAAATGGTTAGGCAAGCAAATACCAACTTTGTAAAAGTGGTATTTGCAAACACATAATATTAAAATAAACTTTACTAAAAGATGTATTTTAATATTCTGAGTTCAGGCATACTAAACTCGACTTTCTACCATGTTCCCTGGGTCTGTTAGGATCATAGGATGTAACAATTCTAACAGCCCAATCTGGCCTATGGAGAACAGGTAGCCTTACAATAGTGAGAAACGAAAATGGCTGTAATTCACTATTAGGACATGCCACACACATCAGGGCTTCTCCTACCTTATGCTTACAATGCACCCTGCCCATAGGGGTGACTAATATGAAGTTAAGGGAAGGTTTAGGGACTGGGAAGTGGGTGCACTTGCCCAGTCAGCATGACAGTACCAGACTGCACGCAGGTTCTGCAATGACAGACCTTAGACACATTTTATTAGGCCGCTTCTGTGGGCGGCACAACCAGTGCTGCAAGCCCACCAGCAGCATTTGTGTTTACAAGCCCTGGGCACTCCTGGTGCACTTTACTGGGGTCTGACAGTAAACCAAATAAGCCAATCATGGAATCCAACCAACATATACATTTTAAATAGGGAGCACTTGCACTGTGGCACTGGTTGGCAGTGGCACAGTGCTCTGAGCGGCCAACACCATAAAAACACATGAGGCACAGCGACAAAAAGTGGAAGGGAGACTCACGCCAAAGTGCCAGGTCTAACATCCTCCTAGTGTAAATGCCTTTGGATTCAAACCTCTTCTCATGGAGTGAGCTTCGAAAACTGAGAAATTAATACCTGCCTCTGTCATGAATCATCGCATCATGGTAGGCAATTAGCCCTCTCTAAAGGGCTTTCTGACAGAAATGAGCAGTTCTTGCACCCCTGTGGTGTAACCTTGAATGTCTGGTCCTCATAGACCTTGAGGCACCGAGCCAAGCAAAGTTTAAGAACTGCAGGAAAAGCGGGTCAAGAGATAGTTTTGATATTAGATTTGGTCCTTTAAGCTACCATAAAGATGACCCCTTCCAGGGTAAACCCCCTGCTTAACACATTCAGACTCAGAGCCCATGTTTAGAGATAGTCCTTTTCTTTCCTGGTTAAGTACTCATTAACCAGCTAAGGCAAAATTAATTTCAGGTCTATATTGATGCCCCACAGCTGCAAATATTTTCACTCTGGATGGACTCCCAATGGGATACCCCAGAGTAGTCACTACACTAGCAGATGCTCCTCCAAATGAACCCCATCGTTTGGAACATGGCCCTAAAATCACAGATCTGCAGGCATTTCCCATTCTGTAGGCCAGTTCTTTAGTTTAAGATGTGGATAGTATCTGTCGTCAGGGAAACCAGACTCCATCCCATACACCAATGGGACTATCTTCTTCAAACTGTACTGTATCGTTTAATCTTAGGATCTACCCAGGGTGGTTGGATATAACCTGTATCAAACACACAAAGGTGATTGGTGGAATGATTGCTACAAGTCATCTTACCGGCAATTGCTCATTAGAGCATTCCAAACCATCATTCTTTTGTCCACGGTTAGGAAATCGGGTTGTTAGTTGACTGGGGTGTGAGCCCTGGTCAATCCCTTGCAGGGTGAACCACAAAAAGTTATTATATTAACCTGTGCTAAACCTTGGGTAGCTTGGCACAAAAACCAGTCAGCCTTATCTTAGAGGCACTGTGTAAAGCATGTATGCAGCACATAAACAGTAATAAAGTGAAAACACAACACAAGAAAAATCCCAAACCAATTTAGAAAAATAGAGTACATTTTAATACATTATTTGACACCAAAATAAAAATAAAAATCTGCTGAACAAGAGTTATGATTTTTTTATGTTTTGCTGAAAAGTAGCACCTACAAGATCAAAGCACCAACTTCAGACATCTTGAGGCATATTTACAGGACCTTATCTCCACAGGAGCATTCCTTTTAGTGATGTTCCTGTGGCGTTATGTGCTTCGCCTTATTTACAAGGCAAAAACAACAGTTGATGGACAGAATGCAGAACAATGTCATACATTCACCCCAGTACAGAGATCTGGGCCTTAATCCAGTTTGAACCCAGCCCTATGCAAATCGGTCTTGACCCTATGCCTCATGGGAACAGTCCAGCCGAACTGCCAAGCCAGGTCCTCCCTGGACTGGAACCAAGCATCCTAGGACCGGTTTCGGGGTTTCACCCCTCTTCAGCCAGGATAGCTTGATTCCAGTGGCATGGAGAGCACGGGACTCACGTCTGAGCATTCCCGTCCCACTCGGGGTGACAAATGCAAAAACAACAGTTGATGGACAGAATGCAGAACAATGTCATACATTCACCCCAGTACAGAGATCTGGGCCTAAATCCATCATTTTTTTGCTCACCATGCCATTCCAGTTTGAACCCAGCCATATGCAAATCAGTCTTGACCCTGTGCCTCATGGGAACAGTCCAGCCCGACGCCATGCTCCACCACTTCTCGAGTAAATATGCGCCTAGTTATGTCAAACCGGATCAAAGTCGAAAAATATGGCAGACCCCAATGGAGAACAGTACGGATACAAGAAGTGGTTGAGCCCGGGCAGTGCTTACCTTTTGACTTGGAAAAATTCCTCAGATAAATAGATAAAGTTCAGCGGGGCAAAATTGCAGGACCTGTCTGCAGAGGGAATATCATCGCCGGATGGCCTTAGGTCAAAGCTGTGGTGAAGATTTCTATGTTTGGAATTAGCCCTAAAATGGAAGTAAAAAATCTTCAGTGGGACAAGGCAGAGGACTGTAGCTGAAGACAGTTCCACAAGGTTAGATACCTCTTGAGCGAACCACTGAAACAGATTTGCTGCTTCGGAGAAGAACGTAATGGGAGAAGAATCAAACTCAATCTGACCGGCGATGCACCTTGGGCGGACAGAAAACGTCTAAGTCTCCACTTTTAGATTTTGGCTATCTGGGCCCCTTTAACACCACTTTCAAGGGCCCAGATAAACCCTGGAGCAAAAGCCCTGGGATCCAGAGGCATAGCTTCGGGTAGGGTATTTGGGTGTTGCACCCCACTAATAAATATATCCACTAGTAAATAGTTGGGTACAGGGGCTTTCAGTCGGATATTTTGAGGTGGCTGTCGGATTTCACCTAGGATTTTTACATGCAGACACAGACAAAAATATATACACAAACTCACAAGCTCTCCTCTCTGTTTTGAAGTTAATAAACCTGTTGGTTATCTTAAACAACTTGTCTTTGAAGTAACACTAACAATCCCCACTGCTGTCCCTTCACACTGCCTCTTAACTTAAGCCCCTTCCTGCTCTGCTTCTCAAACAATGTGTTTTACCACAATGTGCCTGCATTATTGTTGGGAAATCTGAAGCTCACCCTCCATACAACCCCCTCCACCCATCTAATCATACTGACCAAGCTATGCCCCTACTGGGATCTCTTAGCATCACATCATCAGGCCCAGAGATTCCACTAGGACTAGCTGGTATAATCCCCCCTGGAAATCCTTCACAATTCTTTTAAAATGGGGATCGGAGAAACCCATACAAGTTCCAGAAGCTCTAGAAACCTCCAGGGTCTCAAAAGACTCTGCGGGAAGCAAGGATGAAGGGCAGGTAAGAAAGAAAACCTTGAGCACCCCTACAGAATTTTCACTTGCTATGTACTCATCCACCACTTATGGTGAAGCACAGTAGTTATATAATACAGTGTTAGTAAAAGAACAACAGTTCTTAAAACAACGTGCTAGTGGTTGTACCCACCACGGTAGATTGCAGGTGAGGCATCACCCACAGCGTGAGCAAACTCCAGTGGTACATGCAGAGGATATGGTGAGGGCAGCACACCCAGTGCTTGGGAGCAGAACTGATAGTGACAGGTTGTTAAAGACAAGCAGGTAGTCACCAAAAGGGAACGGAAAGAGAACAACAAAATAATAAATGTGCATATGAAGGAGGAGTTGGTGCAAACAGGCTCCCTTTTCTGGGTAGCACAGGGTTATATACTGTCCCTTCTCCTCCTAACCTGGAAGCGCTACTGTCTGCCATGTTGAATTGGGGAAGGACACATTCTCCAGTTGGCCACAGGTACCATGAGGGAATGGAAATTATGCTAACTGTTTGCTGGCGCTTCTCAATGTCTTCTATACTACATTATGGGTCTCCAAATATTCTCCTTGTCCTTTTTGTATATCTTTTGCCCTTGGGTGACACAATGTTTCTCTGAAGAAGACTAGGCTCCCCTATCTAATATGGCATATAAATAGCTTTAACAATTGAGAAAAACTTAGTGCTTCACCACCCGGCAGCCATCTACCAGGCGCCGAGAACAATGCATGCGCTTTCAAGCTTCTCTACAGACAGACACCTCTCTATAGGAATAGAGTGTAACAGTGAGTGTGGATGGAGTGGGACTGACGAAAGTATCAGAACTCCAAAAAACAGTGCCTTTAAAATAAGGGCCTACCACTAAATTGTGACAATCAAGCATGTATGTTGGCCTATGTTTCCTATGGCAGCTTCTCACCTGAGGTATAAAGGAGAGACAGCGTGCTTTGCCATCTGCAATGCCACCTAGTGGTGGAGGACCACCACTGTGTGTATGGGACCTCGGGTCCACTGCCGATGCCTAGGCATCTGATTTCCCAAACCACCAGGTCAGGGGCCCCACAGCTGGCAAGAGCAGAGCAAGCAGTCACCATAGAACCTTGAGACAAATGCCCCTCTTCCCAGCTTCTGGAAGGGCTTCCTTCCTCCCTCAGCAGAAAATGGTAGCCTGCCCAACCTGCCCTTCCCGATAGAGTGGACTACCCAGGGGCAGAACAGTGCTGCATGATGCAACTAAAGCAAACTGAATAATGATCACAGGGATAACGTATTTATCAGCTGCAACAATCAAATATGTGTAACTCACCCTCC
Organism: Triturus cristatus; assembly: GCF_964204655.1. NCBI lineage: Eukaryota > Metazoa > Chordata > Amphibia > Caudata > Salamandridae > Triturus > Triturus cristatus. The sequence goes on from NC_140587.1 coordinate 187,974,652, forward strand.
AAATATATTAGTTCCAGAAGGAAATCACTTAACTGACAAATGAGCAGTGAAGAAAGTTTCAATTGTATTAATTATAAGGGAGGCTAGAATTATCCCTGCCTGAAGAAGTTCTCTAGATTCCCACCCTCTAGTGGAAGAAGGGAGAATGAAGACACTGGTGTGTTTAATTATGCTGTTTATTGAAGCTCTAAAGACATGTACACAAGGGGGCAGATTTAATAACATTTTGCATCACTTTTTTGGCGCAGCCACGTTGCGAAATAAAATTTGTGATTTACAAAGCCACACAAGTTTAATTTGTGTTGCTTTGTGTGTGCTTTTTCCCAAAAAGCAAGACGAGGTAGCGCATAGCCTTGCCTTACTTTGTCTTAGGGAGGCATTCCGTGGATAAGCACGGGTGTTCCTATGTAACCACCCATGGATTATGGCACATTTCCATATTTACAAAGGCTAGTAAACCTGAGAACGCATCAAAAAGCTACACCTTCCTGAAGGAAGCATAACAAGAAGAAATATTTTTATTTCATGCGTTACTTTCTCTTTCTATGTGTGTTGCATTCTGCAGCATGCATCGAAAGAGGAAAATGTTTTAAGGATTGTTGTCGTGCAGGAAGCTATCCCTTGCTGTGCAAAAACAATTCTGGCTGTAACGCAGACACCCTTGCACTATGATGCAAGGGCACCTGTGTTGGTGCTGGGTAGCACACAGTGGGCCAGTACAAGGAGAGACCAGAAATGCGCTATATCTGAGTCGATATGGTGCATTTCTGCAGTCTTCCTTTCAGGCAATGCAGCAACTTGTTTTGTTGCCCTGCATTGTGTGAAAAATTTGTAAATTTGCCACAAGCTATTTAATGATTTGAGGTATGGTTTCTACTTTTATAATAGTTTATGGGTAGGACTCCTGGTTTCATGGTATACATTTTTTAAACATTTTTTAATTTAATTTTTGGCCTGCTTATTAGTATTTTTCCATATTTGTATTGTGTTTTGAGAATAAATGGAGACGTAAAACGCTATATTTTCGCATTTATTTATCTGATAAACACAAACTTATACTTTGATATCTATCACGTTTTGGCTAATTAAGCAGCCAAATAAAACAAAACACTAAACCCACAGGTAAATATTAGCATTATATACACATATGCCTGTATTTAAGGAAATCGAATCCTGTATTTTTAACTCTCCACGATGTCTATATTCTTAGCTGTTGGCCTAGAATTTATGAAGGACAGCGTGGAGTGTCACACACACAAAGCACAATTTTCTGTATTTTTTCACTTCTAAAAATAAATAAAGACAGGAAACACATTGTTTTCTGTTTTTATTTATGTGTAAAACTGGGAGCCTTATCTATGATCTGCCCTCTAAAGTTTGACAGAAGGAAGGTCAGGCATTATACAGGACAATTTGTGAGTTTGGCCTACTAATGAAAGGGTTCAATATCAGGATGAACCTTGATAATGATGTGTGTTTCACAGGATTGAAGCAGAAGGGTGCGTTATAGAAGAGTGGGCACAGATTAAGAGGGCAGACTGGCACAAAGGAAGAGGAAGTGACGTATCTCCGGTGGCTTTATGTCTTGGGACTACAGATCTCTAATTGGCTACTGTTGACTGTGTACTCTGTAGTCTAGTTGAATGTTTCTTTGTTTTCTTGGCTGATGAGAAGAAAGAGAAGAAAGTTAAAGTGCATAACCCACACAAATGTGTCCTTAATAGAACTGAAATGATTCTTCACTGAAACTCATTAGCCATTTAGTCCAGCTGAATGCTTCTTGGTTTTCTAGGCTGCTGAAAACAACGAAAAAAAAGTTACAACGCGCAATCCTTTTCTCCAGTCGGGGCAGAGAATTCTAATTCTAATTTATTAAAATTGGGAGGTTTGTCCAGCCCTGCAGAGTTTAAAATTACAATCAACTGACGAATGAAGCACTCAAAATGGAGCACTGGTGTTGTAAATATTTGTCTTGGTTTTATGGATGCATTGTGTATGTTTTTAAAATATGTTTTATACTAGATTAGATTATGTATACGCTTCTGATGTTTATACTGATGTATTGTAATTATTTTGAAGAAATCTCATTAAAATCTATCTGTGACTGGCAGGGAGGGAAATAGAGAGAGAGAGTGGAGGCTTGCACATAAAAGGCCTAATTACGACTTTCGGCGGTGCCCCACTGCTGCACTCCTGCACAGCCAAAAGTCACTGCCGCCTGCCCATCAGTTTAAATTGGTCTGGCTGGCAGACGGCTTGGCACTCAAGTAGCGGTGCGCTAGAATACAGGCACCGCAATCAGACCACACAACAAGATTCCTGCATGGCACGGACTCGAAAGTCTATGCCCCCCCCCCCTCTTTTTCCTTTCCGCCACAGTCTTCATGGAGTAGGAACCTCCATGACACTGACAGCAGAGAGGAAACTTGTGATATGCTTGGCGGGACTGCGGTGATACCGGCAAGCATTTTGCCACCTCAAGACTCCTGCGACAGCCCCGGGGGAGGGTGGTTTCCTGGCGGCGGTCCGACCGCCCTAGTTGTAATATGGCAGTCCGAGCACCGGTGTGATGGTAGCTGGACTACCACCACCGCGCATCTGTAATTAGGCCCAAAGTGGTTTAAGGTAAAGTAAAAGGGTGGTAGTTAAACACAGAACAAATACTGTAACAAGAAAAAGTGAAGAAAGAGAACCATGGCTATAAAAAGTGAAGCAAAAGAAAATGTTAAGACAGTAATGCTGAGCTGGCAAAATACCCCTGCAACATGACCATCTCACTCCATGTCACTGTTTCTAGTCATGAACATTTCAGTTATAAATGATTCTCATCAGATATGTGAGTCTAAGTTAATTGGAAATCAACCAAGACTGCAACACACAGAATACATTAGGCTGACACAAACGTCCTGGATTGGAAACTGCGTCTGTAATGACATGGAGTGAGGTGATTACTCTATACCCCAATGAAAAGAATGCATGCTGTTGATGCATGTGTGTGTGTGTGTGTGTGTGTGTGTGTGTGTGCTAGCTTCTGTGTTTATGTTTGACTATATACAAGTCTTGTTGAGAGCAGGCATGCCTAAATGTGTACCTCTTTATGTGAATAACATGGTCATAGTTTCAGGAATGTTAAGTATCTTAGTCATTCAAAGATAATGGAATAAGTGCTATTCAGCCCTATAACATATTTTCCCTATTGTGGTAAGATCTAGCAGGCTTTCTTTTGCCACCTGCTGGGCAATTATCACATTGCCATTTTAAGTTTACAGTCACCTGAACGTGTGCATAGACAAATCCTGGTGTCAGTCCTCTTTTCTGGGGCCACCAAGCACTCAACATTTGTAAATGCCTGTGGTTCCTAGTAACCAGGGCTCTAGGTATTGTGTCTACGATAGAATGTCATCCTCACATAACCTTCTGGACTGCCTGTGTAGACGTGAACACGCAGACATAACCTAGCTTAAGAGAAGTGATGTTGGAAGAGACTAAGGGACTGATTTAAATGTAGGCAGATGGAGTAATTACTGTCGCCATGGTGGAGTACTACACCCCCGCCATGGCAAGGCTAGTCTATCTGCCATATATAGGAATGTTTGCTGCTCCTGTGGACATCTCTCGCATTTCCAGAAATCACCATCATAGTTGTTCCTGGAAATGCATTTTAAGTTTGACAGATGGCCCCATCAACATGACAAAGCTGTAAATAAAACTTACCATTTTTTTCAAAAAGAAAATTTAAGTGGTATTTTGTTTTTGAAAAAAAATGAAACAATGATCCCCCCAACCATGGGAGGATTCTTCCATGGTGTATGGGGCCATTTAAACATTTCACTGCCACTTACCACTACATTTTTCATGGCTGCGACAGGCAGTGAAAACTGGCCATGTGTCCGCCCAGTCTAAATACAGCAAGCAGACACAAAGCTGAACCTCAGACAGCTGTTACTCCGTCGGGCCATTAGAGGTATACGTGTGTGGTGGAGATGGAAGTAGTCTCTGCTGCCTACACACTGAAGGCCCGCCTAACCCTAAATAGGGCAGACAAAACTTCTGGTTGGGGTAAAGGATACTTGCCATTGTGACAGAGTACCCTTTCCACCAGTATTTAAATCAGCCCCCTAATATGGCACACCACAACTATCACAGGTTCAATAAGGACATGAATATCCAACCAGATTTGTGGCAAGAAAGGACTTGCATTATCATTCAAGAGCATATAAATATATTTGCATTATTAATGGTAAATCAGATCATGGAAAGTACACAATAAAATACTTAATGCACTATAAGGCAATTATATAATACAATATAGGCATATAAGTACGTTATCTGGCATGCTCATTATCTTATGTTTGCGACCACTGGATAGTCAGGAACATCGCCTCAATATTGCACCAAAAGGTACTATACCACAAGAATGCGTTCATGAATTCAGTGAAATCAATAAACAATGTTTGAAAACAATATATGTTGATTGTCACTATCTGACCATGATCAGTAGATTTCAAAATATGGGACTGATAGCCTCCAACCTAAATGTTATATTTTATGAGTCAGTAACATTGTGGGCCTTATTATGAGTACTGCGGTCCACAGGACACCTGTGCTCGCGGTGACCGTCCGATCACTGCTGGTCCGCCTGCAGTATTCAGAGTGTGGCAGTCAGACCGCCCCAGGACCACCATGTTTGTTGGGGATCTGGGATCCTGAGACAGTCGTGCAGGGGAAGGGGGACAGCTTTATGCTAGGGTTGCCGCTACGGCACCACCGTGCATATTACGAGTTGCCTGTCCACCTCCCCTTTCATGGCAGTGAGCCTGCCATGAAAATCGTGGCAGAGAGGCAACTAAGGGGGCCCTACCTGGGTGCTCTGCCGTTCCTGGGCCTGAGGTGCTTGTGGGGGGGCACATGTGGTGTACCCCTGGAATTGCACCCCAGTTCCTGCACAGTGTGGCATGCATGCCTCACTATGCAGAAACTTCCTGCAGGCACTGTCACATCAGTATCTGCAGTTAAGGCTCACCTATGAGCCACGCACAGACATCCCCGGGAGACCGCCGGATCACCACCCGCCCGCCATGGACTATAGTTGTGATCCATCAGGCAAGCACTCAACAGGCTTGGCAGTCCTCCTGTCGATGCGCGTGTGGCGCGCCTACAGGAGGACCAACAAACTCATTATGAAGCCCTTTGTGTTTGCAACCTTAATGTTGAAGAACATCTGTGTTAGATCTTGGATCTTTTGGTATGAGTTCCCCTGTCTTTTTGCTACTGACCTCCTATTTTTGTGTGCTGCACTTCGTTTTTGCCGGTTTTAGGACTCTGAGCAAGTACTCCCTTTGTAAAATGTAATGGTAATTGGTTTCTCCATGATTGACATAATTGATTTACTAGTAAGTCCCTAGTACAGTGCATTGTGTTTGCCCAAAGCCTGGAAATCAAATGCTACTAGTGGACCTGCAGCACTGATTGTGCCACCCACAAGAGTAGCCTTGCAAATATGTCTGAGACCTGTCACTGCAGTGCCTGTGTGCGCAGTTTTAAACTGCTATTTTGACCTGGCAAGTGAACCCACTTGCCAGGCTCAAACTTTCCCTTTTACTACATATAAGGCACCCCTAGGTTAGGCCCAATGTAGCCCCAGTGTTATTAGACGTTAGGACATGTGTGTTTTACATGTCATGTTAATGAAATACTGCTAATTTCATTTTTCACTACAGTAAGGCCCATCTCTCCTATAGCTTAGCATTGAAGCTGCCTTGTAACCTCTTACAAGTATATCTTACAATTGGGAGCTGATAGAAAATTGAAGTTTGGGAGTCTCTGGACTCACAATTTAAAAATACATCTTTTAGTAAAGTTGTTTTTTAATCTGCAGGTCAAAAAATGCCACTTTTAAAAAATTGCAAAAGGAAAGCAAAAGGAACTGGTTCCAGTATGCTTGTTTCCAGTTCAGGGAGGACCTGGCCTGGCATTTCGGGCTGGACAGTTCCCATGGGTAACAGGTTGAAGACTGATTTGCATATGGCTGGGTCTGAACTGGAAAAGACTGATTTGCATATGGCTGGGTCTGAACTGGAAAAGCATGGGGAGCAGCAAAAAAACTATGGATTTAGGCCCAGATCTCTGTACTGGGGTAAATGTTTGACATTGTTCAGCATCCTGTCCATCAATTGCTCTTTTTGCATTTAGAACATTGGAATTTGCTTACTTTAAACATTCTGGGCCTCTGTCTGTCTGCTGAATACATATCTGGATTAGGATGACAGGTGGGCTGTTTGGGCATTCACTATAGACAGTCATACAGAGGGAGCTAAGGTGTGCCCTTGGTATCCTGATGGCCCATTACCAGCCAAAAGGGTCTTCCTGAGCTTGACTGGTGGGAGGGGGAGATTCACCACTCCTGAGGCGAGTTAGCCGGGAGCTCTTTCGCTATTTTTAAAATACTTGATTTTAAAACAGCTTTTTAGAAACAGAATTGTACTTTAAATTGTTGCACTTTACCCTGAATACTCCCCCCACCTCACCTGATTAGAACTCCCAGCGCTGCCGATTTCAGGGCTGCCGCGGGTCGGAGTTCTTGCGGCCATTATTCTCACGAGCACAGGCCACGCCCACGGACGTAGGCCACACCCCCTCCGCAGACCCATTCAAAAGCGAGCTGAATACAAGCCGCAGACAGAGATTCACCACTCCTGAGGCGAGTTAGCCGGGAGCTCTTTCGCTATTTTTAAAATACTTGATTTTAAAACTGCTTTTTAGAAACAGAATTGTACTTTAAATTGTTGCACTTTACCCTGAATACTCCCCCCACCTCACCTGATTAGAATTCCCCGCGCTGCCGATTTCAGGGCTGCCGCGGGTCGGAGTTCTTGCCGCCATTATTCTCACGAGCACAGGCCACGCCCACGGACGTAGGCCACGCCCCCTCCCATTTCACTCAAAAATGAGTCCCCCTCAAACGCGCAGCGGACGCGCGCAGCGGGCGCGCTGTCTGCGCGCCCAAGGCGCGCCAAAGGCAAGCCCGTCTGCGCCCGTCCGCGCCGAGACCGGGCCCAGGGCCATACCCCATGTCCAAAGCGATCCCGATAAAGGACAACGGAAGTACTCCAGTCAGGAGCTCCGAACTCTAAGACCCAGCGTCACATGCGCCCGGATAGAGCTACTCAAGGAAGGTAAAAAATGTCCGTCCTGCAAATGTACTTTTTATTTCTCCCTTATTAAGATCCTGAACAAACCCATGATACCAAAATGTAGAAACAGCAGCCTGAAGGCTGGCCTAATTAATGTCAGGTCTTTAGTCAAGCATAACATACATGCAGCTGAATTAATCGAAAGCCAAAATATCGATATGCTTTTCGTCACCGAAACATGGGCAGACGAAGCGTCAGACGCCGACCTGACACTGGCCATTCCGGAGGGTTACTCTATTTTTAGATCTGACAGAAAAATGAAACGTGGGGGAGGACTGGCAATAATAGCAAAAGAAGAACTCAGGATTAAGAGTTCAGACAGAGGAAGCAACTCAGACTGCGAAACCTTGAAATTCCAAATAAAAATCACAGATAAAAATACGTTTAATGGACTGCTAATTTACAGACCACCTAGCGCAAAAACATCCTTAATTGAGCTGCTAGGTCCATTTTTGGAATCTAGCGTGACAAGCCCAGATTATACAATTTTAGGAGATTTTAATCTACATCTTGAAAAAACCTCAGACCCAAAGATAGCTTCATTTATGGATGCAATGTCAAACTTCGACCTGGAACAAAAGGTACACCTAGACACCCATAATGCTGGCCACACACTGGACGGTATTTTCACCTCATGTCCGAGCCTAAATAAAATTGATACTCTCCAGATCCCATGGTCGGACCACAAGTTAGTCCGATTTACATTAGAAATTAAAGAGGATACGGGGAGACCTGTGGAACTTATTAAACAAGCAACTTATCCCGACTGGTCTAAAATTGACCATCTGGCATTTGTTGAAACACTCCGACCATCCCATCCTACATTTGATGAAAACTGCAATATAGCCTGCAACCAATTCAACGAGTGGTTGGATACCGCAGTTAAACTGACAGTCCCACAAAAAAAAGTTACTCTGAAAAGAAAAACCCCCTCACAACCATGGTTCTCGGAAGCACTGAAAGCACAAAAACAGAAGTGCAGAAGAGCAGAGAAAAAGTGGAGAACCAACTATGATACCAACTTCAGACAAGAATATAAAGCTACCTTAGCCAATTACAAAAAATTAATAATAACAGAAAAAAGTAAATACTTCGTCCAGAAAATTAATGAGTCAAAAAACTCTAGTAAAACCCTCTTTGATACTGTCAAAAAATTATCAAAATTTGAAAATAATAACTCAGAAGAACTGTCATCAGACTTCTGTAATGTATTAGGCGAATTCTTTGTTAGCAAAGTATCATCAGTCTACGACTCCTTCAAAAATCACAGCACGGAGACGGCAGAAAAGGATACCTCACACCTAATAAACCCAGTGGAACAATCAGTTCAAACCACATCGTTCCACTTCACTCCTCCTACAGAAGAACAGATACAGAAAGAGGTTCTTACCATCAACTCAGGTATCCCAATGGACCCCTGTCCACCCAAAATTATGCAAATCTGCTCAGAACAGCTGAGCCTGGTGTTAGAACAACTATTCTCCCAAATCATCAAAACCAACATCTTTCCAGATGATTGGAAAATGATATCAATCAGGCCGCTACTAAAAAAAACAAACCTAGATTGCGAAACTCCAAATAATTACAGACCAATAGCCAGGATCCCTTTTGCCGCGAAAATTCTCGAGAAACTGTTAAACAAACAGTTATCCCGATATCTGATGGATGGCGACTGGCTGGACCATTCTCAGTTTGGTTTTAGCGAGGGACATGGAACGGAGACTGCTTTGATTACAGCAGTGGAGGAACTTAGGCAAGTACTGGACAATGGATCGAAGGCCGCCTTGGTGCTACTCGACCTATCGGCGGCCTTCGATACAGTCAGCCATGAGATCCTCATAACATGACTGAAAGCAGCACAAATACATGACTCAGCTTGTACCCTCATTGCCTCCTACTTAGAGAACAGAACTTTCTCAGTAGAATCAGGAGAAGCGAAATCCAATTTATTCAACATGCCATGCGGGGTCCCGCAGGGCTCCTCGATGAGCCCCACTCTTTTTAATCTATATGTGGCTCCCCTTGCTGAAATAATAAGGAACAGTGGATTCACTCCAATATCCTACGCCGACGATACTCAAATCGTGGTGTCAATCAGTAGGGATGTGGAGGACACTGCAGAAAAATTTCAACATTGCATGGTACAGATCAGTCAATGGATGAGAAGGAACTGCCTAAAACTTAACGGGGACAAGAGTGAGGTCATGATACTAGGAGGTGACACAAATATATGTTCCCCCTCATGGTGGCCAAGAAATTTGTGAAGATGCCCCGAATCATCAGAAAAGGTGAAAAACCTGTGAGTCACCTTAGACACCAACCTCTCATTCGACGCCCAAGCCACCAAGCTGGCATCAGCACTTTGGTACATCCTAAAAATGATTAAGAAAATACTACCTTATCTACCGCATGATTCGCGCAAGACAGTGGTGACAGCATTAGCCTTGTCAAGACTGGACTACGGGAATGGCCTCTATGCCAGAGCCAGGAAGAAAATCCTAGCCAAACTTCAACGCCTGCAGAATGCAGCAGCCAGGCTGGTACTTGGCATACCCAAGTTTGAACCACTCAGCCACAAACTAAAACACTTACACTGGCTACCAATTGCAAAAAGGATAGAATTCAAATCATTATGCCTGGCCTATAAGGCAATCAACGGAACTGGATCACAATTTCTGAAGTCACACCTAAAACATTATGAGCCAAATAGACTTCTCAGATCCGGCCAAAAGAAACTCATCAGGGTCCCGAGATTCAAAAGAGCCAACTGGGGCGGAAAAAGTTTCCTGGTACACACAGCAAGAACCTGGAATCAACTACCACTGGCCATAAAAATCAGCCCATCCTTGAAATCCTTTAGAAAGGAAGTTAAAACATGGCTTTTCTCCGCTCAGCTCTAATCAACATCTTCAAGAGCCAATGGTATATCTCAGCGCCAAGACGCCTTCAGGCATTCGCGCGCTCTGCAAATGGATAAATCAAATCAAATCACTGACAGCTGACCGGCTGTGCCTGTCCTCACATAAAGCCGTCTCCACCCCCCTGTAGTGTGTCTGGAGCCAGAGCAGGGAACAGCAGGGTCTTGTGCACTACAAAGGCTTTCCTTTGAAGTTTTCCTACTTCAAATGCTGAAATGGGTATAAGTTCTGGACCTCTGACACCATATACCCAGGACACTTCTGGGTTGAGGGCATTCTGCCAGGAAGAAGGGCTGGATAAGCTGTCAGGAGGGACTGGAGGGACTGCTGTTTGCTTTGCTGTGTAGGCCTGCTGCATGCTGCTTCTGTCCTGGGAGTGAAAGGACTGGACATTGCTTTCTGTATCCTGCTTCCAAGGTTCTCCAAGGGCTTGAGTTGAGCTTGCCTCCTGTTAGGAAGTCTCAGGGCCATCAAAGACATTACCTGCTAGTACCTGAGCCCTTCTGCTGAGAGTCCTGACTTGCCAAGTGGTGCCAAATCCAATTCCTGGGCCCTTGGAAGTGAATACTGGTGATTTCAAGACAAAAATACATGCATTGACTCTCAGCATCATTCAGACGTATCACTGCAAAACTAGACGCTTCGCCGCTGCCAGCACCGTAGCGTGATCCCCACTTGACATATTGACCGCGGCTTACAGGGCAGGCCCCAGCTTTTCATTGCAGCGCCCCCAAAGAACTGCCACTATCTGAGTCTCGAGCACTGCATCACTGAGGTCTGTGATGCATTGCCCCAACTCCGACACAGTGCCTGCTTCAACGGCTTGGAATCAACGCAGCACAACTTGACTTTCAACACATCATTGCCGCATAATGCCTGAGTATCATTTTCTTCATTGACACTGCAGTAAGGAACCAAGCCCGCGTGTCCAAAAATGGCGAATCACCTCCCATGCAACAATAAGGAACTGACACATCACCTCCCCTGCCTACCAGTAAGGAACCAATGCATCACCTCTCCTGTAGCAGTAAAGAACCAACGCATCAGCTGCTTTTTTGGCGCCTCACCTTCCTTGCACCTCGTATCATCTTTGATTTTCGATTCATCTAAGGTACTATGTCCTAATCAAGTGCAACCAGTGATTTCTAAGAACTGAACTTTATTTAATCTTTGAAAATGTATATCTTGACTTGGGTATGTTGGATTGTTATTGTTTGGGTCTTGATTTATTCAGATCAATATTGGTTATATTTCTAAACAGGTGTGGAATCCTTTTGTATTGTTTTAACTGTATTACTGTGTGTGTGTGTGTGAGAGTGTGTGAGTGTGTGAGTGTGAGTGTGTGTAAGTGTGTGTGCATGTGTGTGTGAGACCATTGCAACAACCACATAATGTTTTTCCCTTTCCTTTTGATGTTTTTGCAACTTCTGAATTTTGTCCACAATCATGCCTCAGTCTGGTGAGCCATCAGCTGTAGCTGAAGATTTGGTGTTTGAGCAGGAGAGGTTGGAAACCTATACGGGACCTCAGCTAAAAAAATCTGCAAGGATCTCAAATGTACTTTTAAAGGCCTCACTTAGAAGGAGGACCTAAAAAAGGCACTGAGGGCCTGATTGGCAGCCAGGGAGGCTGGTGAGCACACACAGGATGCGAATGATTATGTGGACATGGAGGAACAGAGCCTGCAAGTGTATTTTGTGCATCAGGAACTTACTGGGGGGAGAGCACCCTCCAGGACCAGCAGCAATGTTTCATCCAAAGATCTGTCCCCCGAGGAGCTGGAGGACAGGCAGGAAGCTAGGAAGCACAAATTGGATCTTGAAAGGCTCAGGATGCAAATGCGGGAAAACAAACTAGCTATGGACGAAAGGAAAAGGATTTTAGTTAATGAACTGAGCTTAAAGGAGCTAGGTTTGAAAAGCAAGGCCAGTACAGATGATGGTAGCATTTCTTCAGTGCAGTCTGAAAGAAGGGTGCACATACCCAAGAACCTAGGAAAAAAGTACACCAAGACGGATGACATCCAGAGGTGGTTTCAGGGCTATGAGGCAGAACTCCACATGAACGGGTTCCCTTTGAGGGATGGGGGGGGGGCAGGTCTGTGGAACCACTTCACAGATCGGGGACACATTTTAGCCCTAGGGAAAGCAAGTGAACTCACCTACACTACCATGTAGGACAACCTTATCACTAGGTATGGTCTTACCCCGTAGAGGTACAGGAACACGTTAGGCAGAGCAAACAACTTGATTCCCAGGCATGGTTTGAGTGTGTGGGTTATATTTGCAGAGCAGTGGATGATTGGGTGAAGGCCAGTGAGGTAAGAGGTTATCAGGGGATGTACAATTTGATTGTGTGGAAGCACTAAGCTGGTCTGTGTTTTCCAGAGCTGCACCAGCACTTGATGGGCAGCAAGCTTACTGACCCCAGGAAGCTTGCTCAGGAGGCGGACTGCTGGATAAGTACCAGGGTCCACATGACGTTGTATGAGGGAGACTCTGCCAAGGGTTGGCAGGGTCCCCATCAGCAGAAGGGGGGAGGACAAGAGAAAATTAGAATTTCTCTAAAGGCCCCAAACCAGTTCCCAGGGTAAGGACTCTCAACCCCCTAGTGAAAAGATGAAGGTTTTTCTGCCAGGAAAGTCTGGAAGAAGGGGGGCTCTCAAGTGTTTTCAGTGTAATCAGGAAGGGCAGTTTAGGGAGGACAGACATTGCCAAGCTGACAAGATTGCTGTGCAAAGATTTCTAAGGCCTGACCTCTGAAAACTGCACCATCTGAAACTACAGCCCTGTGGATTATCTTGCTGAAAAAGAACTAAAGAGTGGACTCCCTGAAAGCTACAGGTTAAAAGAGCTCATCTGGAACATCACCTACTAAATCTACACCTTGGAGAACTACCAGTGGATTTGTAAGGGTTTTGTACCAGTGGATTGTGGGAACTGAAGTCCTCGACTTTCAAGGACCATCTTGGAGCCTCCAGACCCTTGGAGTGAGTTTGGGACACTTTGGGACCCCTTGAGGAACTTCAGGAAGAAGTTCAAGAAGTTTGGAGAACTTTGGAGCAACTTAGCTCCATAAAGGGATCGACTCAACCTGGCCAGCCAGGCCGTCTGCCTTTAACCGCGAGCCGGCCCAGCCATCCAGGTTCGTCCCTCTAAAAGCTCCATAGGTCCAACTTCCAGAGTTTGACCGGGACTAGAAGAAAACTAAAGCCAGCGAACCCTCACCGGATCCGGCAACATGAGGAGCATCAAGAGACCCCGAGAGAAAAAGCTCCAGAAAGGTTTCTAAGTGCGCTTGTAGAAAAGGTGACCGGGAGCAACTGCGAGAGCCAAGCCGCCTACCTTCCATAGCGTGCCGGCCTGGATTCCTGGGTTGCCCTGCTGAAGCGTAAAAGGAACATTTTCTAAGTCCGCTCCAGGGAAGTTGACTGGGACCTCGTCACAGGTCAAGCCGGCGAACCCTCACCGAATCTGGACTGGCTGGGAACTTTCAGGGGCCTCGAGGAGAAAAGCTCCAGAAAAGTGTGAAGGTAGAGGCTGAGACCTGGACCTGGACCTGGACCTGTCGCGAGCCGTAGCCGCTCAGGGCTCCATCGCGCGCGGCCTGAAACTTTGACTTTGACCTGGTCTATCGCGAGCAGGTATCACAATATAGTGCTATAATCTTCTAAGTGCTATATTGTATTAAATCTTTGACAATTCATATCTCCGGTTCCCTACATTGGAGTTTTGTTGCTTTGGTGTCATTTTAAAGATCAAAATATTTCCTATTTGTATAAATTGGTGTTTGATTTTTATTATGTTTTGTGTCTTAATTATTTACTGAATTGGTGTTTTTAAATGCTTTCCATACCTGTCTTTGAAGTTAAGCCTGTCTGCTCGCAGCCACGTTACCAAGGGTTGAGCATAGGAATAATTTTCTAAGACCTATGCTGAGTCCTATCATTTGTTAGTGGCCTTATTGCCAGTGGCAGACCTACATTTACCCCTACCAATAACACACTTTCCAACAGTTAGCAATAAGGAAGAGGTTTCCAAGATGCTAGCACTAGGGGTGATTGAGCCCTCCAACAGTCCTTGATCCAGCCCAGTGATCCTGGTTTCAAATGCTGCCACACCCAATGTCCCTCCTGAGCTACGGTTCTGCATGGACTACTCTGGACTCAATGCCATCACCAGGACTGATGCGCACCCCATCCCCCAATGAGATGATGAGCTCATTGATCAGCTGGGAGCTGCCAAGTTCCTCAGTATGTTTGATCTAATGTCTGGTTAGTGGGAGGTTACCTTGACTGAGGGGACACAAGAGAGGTAAGTGTTCTCAATGTCAGACGGGCACTACCAGTTCCAGATGATACCTTTTGGGTTGAAGAACGCCCCTGTCACATTTCAGAGGTCAGTCAATCGGGTCCTGGATTGTTTTTTCAGTTCCTTGACGACATAGCAGTCTTCAGCTCTTGTTGGGGGGGGGATCATTTGTACCATCGTCAGGAGGTGTTGAAGGCCCTGCAGAGTGCAGGCCTTACCATCAAGGCCAGTAAATGTCAGAAAGGGCAGGGATAGGGCACATGTCTGTGGTTTACTTGGGACACCAGGTAGGAAGTGGCCAGGTGGCACACCTACAACCAGTAGCGGCTGCTACCAGACCCGGGTGGTGGGCGGGTGGGATGAAAAAAGACAAAAAAACACTCACCTGAAAATGGCCAATGGCTGCCTCTCCTCCATCATCTTCTTTCTGTCTCCGGTCTGGCAGCAAGAAGCAGCAGGAAGCACCCTGGCTCCCAGGCTTCCCTAAGCCAATAACAATGCTGCAATGTCTGAGTGCCATGGATCCGAGCTCAGATGGGGAATGGGAGGCAGGGCATGTTCCTCACCAGGCTGTGCATTACAGCCTGGTAGGGAAGATGCGAAGTGCGCATGACTGTTTTGGCAGTCATGTGCAGTTAAGGAGTGCAAACCACTTCTCCCATTCATCTGGCCAGCCCCGCCCTGAGAGCCACTGACTGCAATAGGAAAACTAAAATGATGATAACGATACATTATTGTAATTTTATTTTTCCTTTTGAGTACTGGGGCAATGTTCCTCCACCTTAGCGGAGGAACGGCTACTGCCTACAACCCAAGAGTGACACCATTCTGGCGTGTGCACCCCCCCAGACCCAGACAGAGGCGAGAGCCTTCTAAGACCTCACCGGGTACTACCAGAGATTCGTCAAGAGTTAAGTCACCATTGTTGCCCCGTTGACAGAGGTGACTTCTAGGAGCAGCCAGGTCAGGTGATCTGGACCAAGGGATGCCAGGCTGCTTTTGACACCCTAGAGAAGGCCTTGTGCATGGCGCCTCTGCTCAAGACTCCTAACTTCTCCAAGGAGTTTGTTGTTCAGACTGATGCCTCAGAGCATGGTGTATGATCTGTGTTTTCACATCTAAAAGAAGATGGCCTAGATTAGCCTACAGCAACAGTGGGGTCAGGGATCAGGGTCAGAGATCAGGGTCAGGGATCATCAAGAAAATAAAAGAAGGTGGTGGGCAAAGGGAGTGTGACGACAAGGTATTGTCACCACTCATCTCTTCTGGACTTACTATTGTTGTTTTTTTTAAGGATGCCTTCCTCCTATCATTGTTGTGGAGTAGAGAGGTCAGGCAAGGCACTCTTATTCAGGCAAAGTCAACAGCATCACCTGGGTTGACAACCAGAGTTTCAGCAGGGGCTTCAGGCTTGTATCCTAGCCAAGATGGAATGAACAGCATCTCTGTGTTCTGGAAGCACCAACGGGTCCAGGTCCAAAACCTATTTGGTAAGCTCGATGGCAGGTCAAGCTGATTTTCATAAGTTCAGTCATGTGAACAAGAGTGTTCATTAACAGTAGTTACTGGCCTCATTGGAATGATAAAATCTGTGGGAACACAGCAGATCTTTTGACTTTCACTCAAAAACATGCACAATCTCTGTGTGAAAGTAAAAGGGATAATAAGGAATTGTCGATCTAGTCAGAACGGGAATTTCAGGTTCTTTCTTTAATTCCAAATTTCCTAATGTACAGGGTACAACTTGTTATGGGTGGGCATTTTTTTACCCCCAGAGTTACCAGTCCCCCCGTATCAGTAACTCCCGGGTGGGGAAATCAGGCCCATTTACCAGGTCACTGACAATGAGGACTATATATATATATATAGTTGTTTGGGAAAGTAACACTCACAGCACTAGAAGATGTCAGCACTAGAAGCCGACAGCCGATCCTAAGGTGCTCCTGAACTACCGACCCATTTCATTACTTCCCTATTTTGGGAAAATACTGGAGTCCCTTGTAAACCTGCAACTGGTAAACCATCTTGAGAGCCACGGACTCTTAGACCCCTTTCAATTCGGCTTTAGAGCAGCACACAGTACAGAAACGGCATTGGTTGAGGTCACTGATAATATCAGATTAGCCCTAGATAAACACCAATCGGTTATCATCGTCCTGCTCGATCTGTCTGCTGCCTTCGACAACATCTCCCATAAGATCCTTGAACAAAGGCTCTGGGAGGTGGGTGCCAGGGGGAATGCTCTTAAATGGTTTATCACCTATTTATCAGAACGCACAACTACCGTCCAGATGGGAAACTTTGTTTCCTGTGAAAGACCGGTAAAGATGGGAGTCCCTCAGGGCTCTATCTTGAGCCCCACCCTTTTTAATCTTTATATGACCCCTTTGGCTGAGGTGATCAGATCTCATGGTTTTGATGTCATATCTTACGCTGATGACACGCAGATTCTGATCACCTTAGGTCCTGACCCAAATGACACCAAGCAACGTTTTAAAAACTGTCTTATCAATGTTGATAATTGGATGAGATCTAACCATCTCCGGCTAAATGGGGGCAAGTAAGAGATCATGCTTTTTGGTAAGGCTATCAACCATTGGTCACATGACTGGTGGCCTTCTAGGCTTGGCCTTTGTCCCGCCCCAAGAAACACGGTCCGTAACCTGGGTTTCCATATGGATGACTGTCTATCCATGCGAAGCCATGTTAACCATGTCGTTGGCACCTGTTTTGGTGTCATGCGTAGCCTTCGGAAGGTTTTTAGATGGCTCCCCATGGAGGCGCGTAAACCCCTGACACAAGGATTGATAATAAATAGAATGGACTATGGCAATGCATTATTGCTGTCAATAAATGAAGATCTCACAAATAAACTTCAGGTTCTACAGAACACTGCTGCAAGATTGGTTCTTGACCGCCCTTATAGATCTCCCTCTGCAGCTTGCCTAAATACTCTCCATTGGCTCCCGGTAAAAAAGCGAGCCCTTTTTAAAATACTATGTCTCGCTCATAAGTATATGTGCGGAACTGGTCCAAAATACTGGCGAACAAAGCTACAGTGGTATCTTCCGTCCAGAATGCTACGCTCCAGCGATGCGGCATTGCTGACTCCTCTAAGAATTAATACCGTCAGGCAAGGAGGCCGCTCGTTCTCCTTCCTGGCACCATCGTCCTGGAACAAAATGCCTCTCCATCTTCGTAGCATTCCAGAACATAGTGAATTCCGTAAAGAGTTGAAAACCTGGCTTTATGTAAATTAGATCTGGTCCGTCTATCAGAGCTATCTGCAAGCGCCATGAGACACAGGTGAGGGATATGTGCGCGATACAAATGCCCCTGATTTGATTTGATTTGATTTGTGCTATGAACTATCTATGAGAGGTTAATCTCAAGAAAACCATCCTGTGACGAGAATGTGATAAAGGCAAGTGCAATACAGAATTTAAAGAAAATTCTCCCATCAGCTCTCAGTTGTGCTGTTAAGTGAATTTGGTGGCATGTGGGTACATAACAAAACAAGCCATTAAATATAGCTGCCAAGTGTATTATGTTCTATGCGTGACTAGCATCTTCAGTCTGGGTTTTTTGAATTTTGGAACTTGTAGTCCTGGGTTTTTAAAGGAATAATCAAGATTCAAAATGCAAGTAAGGAAAAAGCTAGGTACACATGTGCCTGAAAAACCTGGCGCTGAATAAAATATATAAAACGTATGCAATTGCATTAGTGTATAAAATCTACTTCTCATTAGCCTGGACTGCAAATGAGTTTGCCTAATTCCCCGACATGATTCCATGTTAAATTTCACAAGTGAGAATTTCTCCTGTTCTTGAAGCACCCAAGCATCACTAAGCTGAAAACTGATGTCTCGTGGAAGCTGTGACAAGCCAACAATGCACACACTGCCTGAACCCAGAGCTCCCGGATGGCTGCACTAGAAGGGCCCTCTCTGCCTCTATCAATCAGCACCAGGCTGCCTTCCCTCTTCCTTGTGCTGTGGGCGAAGAATAAGTTCGAATGAATATTTACCCTGGAATAATTGCTCGGCATCAATCAGTGCCTCGTCTGCCTAAGGAGCTTTAGTTAATTTCAGAAATGTTCCCCCACCATGTAATGACCTGTGTCGTCGAGAACACCGGATCACTTGTTAGTTATTACTTTCGAACCAGCATTTTTCAACATCTTTTAAGAATTGGTAAAACAACTAGCCCGGGGTGTACATCAAGCCTTTAATGCATCTAAGAGGAAGAAATCCCATCACAAACCAGCTGAACACTTGTACTACCGATTTGCAATTTACATTCCAAACAAGTGAAGTAATCTATTCAGCCTGCAGACATTTTTCCATTCAATTAAGTTACTTGAATCGAGCTGGGAAGACAAGACAAACAGGATCTGATGAAAAAGGCTGAACTTGTGCTGAAAATTGTAATTGCAAACCTCTCTCGTTTGGACTCAGCATGCTGTTCATACAAATCTCAGCCAGTGACTCGAAGCATGTTGTCAGCTTGCATACGTCAGCTTCCGGTTCAGAGTGCAACCAGTGACCACCGGAGGAGCCAGGAGCATGGGGATGCTGGCCGGCAGCCAATGAGGGCGAGGAAGAGGTAGCGAAGACTTTATGGACAAAGATGGCGCTCTCGATTCCTGTAGGGGTGTCCAGCATTGGCCTAGGTGTGCCCGATCTATGAGGTATTTTCAGTATATTCCAATGAAATAAATGTATGCACTATGAATGTAATGGCAATCAAGTATATTATCCATGTCCACTTGGGGACATACGAATATGCTGCACTGCCTTTTTATATATTTTGTATTTCAATAAACGCAATGAAAAAGATTTATATTAAAAAAGTTTGTTATTCATCGATCTTATAAATGTGGCATAAATCTGGATCTCCAGCAAAAATAGCTGAACATCTCTGGATGCACATAAATCCTTGGCGTCTATGTACAGGTACTCCAAAGAATTTAGGGCACTTTTGCGCCACCGGAGTGGCATGTTTTTGACACTCCGGTGGCGCAATATGCCGCTGCATATTTACGAGGCCACGCAAAGTCACTTTACGTGGCTTTTCATGGCCTTGCAAATCTGTACCTCTTTCACACAGCACATTGCGTGAAAGGGGCGTTCCATGGGTGGTGTTGTGGGTGTTCCCACGCAACACCCATGGAATCTGAAGCATTCACAGATTTACGAGGAATCTTAAACCTAGGAATGCGTCAGATTCTAACGAGGAAGTGCATTTCTCCAAATGTTTCCTCTTTCTAAGTGTGCTGCATTCTGCAGCACACATAGAAAGAGGAAAACAGCTCTTGTGATTGATGTTGTGCATTAAGGTGTCCCTTTATGCACAAAAACAATCACTCCTACGACGCAGACACCCCTGGCACCATGGCGCAGGGGTGCCTGCGTTGGCGCATGGCAGCCCATTGTGCGCCTGTGCAAGGGAAAAGGACAGAAATGCACTGTATCTCCTAGATACAGTGCATTCCTGCCCTTTTCTTTTGATGCAAGGCAGCGCAGCAAGATTCCTTGCGGCACTGTCCTGCGCCAAAACCTGGTAAATGAAGTCCACAATTTAATCGCCTTCAGAGGCACAGCGAATGTGACTCCCCACCACAGAGATTAATTGCCACCACCTAGTCATGGAAGAGTGCAGATAACGTCTACATAGATAATTATGAAGTTACCTGCTGATTATAAAGGCCTGAATAAAGACTAAAGGATAAAATAGCCCTTGCTGCCATTGTTTTCTGGGCTTCTTGGCACTATTCATGGTCATGAGCCTAGGAATGTTGTTCTTGATCCTTCAGGTCCCTTAATGTGGATGTAAAGTTGATCTCCAAGGTACAGAAGTCCAAGAGCCAGTCCAGGAGTGAAGGAAGTTTATTCTTTAGTACAAGGGTAAAGACCACCAGCCCAGACAGCAGTTCTCTTACAACTGCCTGAACTCAAACCCTTACCTCCCCAGTATTCTGTTGCTAAGCTATGACCAAATAGAATGCAGACACAGCCCAACAATACAGGCAAAAAGATAAGAGCAATATGCATGGGAAGTACAAGAATAAGGGTTAAAACACAACAGTGGATCAGGAAGAAGAGCACTGTCCATTGTGGAGGAAGAAATTAGAAGTTAAGCTGGGGAGACGCGTGAGCGCGCGATCCAAGATGGCCGCACGTGAGAGTGTTCGCGCGTTTTAAGCCCGTTTTTCATTTAAAAACGCCGAATTTTGTCAGAAAATTGCCCTGGAGGACGTCGCTGCATCTATAAAGGACTTACCAGCATTATGGAGCAATTTTATAGGTTTCTGCAATGCGGAAGTGGGTTCTTTCACCGCCTGGTTCCTGCTCCCTGCATAGCATTCAGGTACAGCCAGACTTTCTGTCAAGGGGGCGGAGCGAGCTTTCAGGAAATGGCCTGGCTTGGGCCTAGCCACTCCCCCAGCCCATATTAGCTGCTGCACCATTCATTTCTTGGTTATTTCCACAGCTTTCACTTTTTCATACGTTAATTTGCTTCTGCAATTATAATTCTGACTCTTTTCACTTGAAAATGGAAAATAAAAGTTCTATTAATAATAGAAGGAGGCAGCAAGTTTCTCCTCCTCCCACTAAATCTAAAGTAGTGGAGTCTTCTGTACCCTCACTATCTTTAATATTGGAGGAAATTCAGGCACTTCGTGTCAATACAGACACTATTGCATCTGAAGTAAAAAATGTGCGTAAAGAAATGGCCAGCCTTTCAATGAAAATATCGGATAATTTCATCAAAATACAGGATAATAAGGTCAAAATTGACCCATTTACTCCACTTGTGGCAAAAATGTCACCTATGTGCTCAACATTATTGGACTTGGAAAATCGTAACAGACAATATAATCTACGGATATTTAATTTATCTGAAAATGTTGAAGGAAAAAACTGTAGATTATATTTGGAGAATTTATAACCTGGTCTTTTACAAATTAAATTTTCAGAAAAGTTTGAAATTGATAAGGCTCATAGGACTCCCTCACATAGGAACCCTCAACACACAAAACCGCGACAAATTATTTTTAAAGTTCTTCGACACCACCATTTGGTTCTAATCAGAAAAGCAGCTAGAGAAATACCTTCATTGATGGTAAATGGGAATATAATATTTATTCATCAAGACTTCGCCAAAGAAACTGTCTCAATTCGCAAAGAATTCACTGCTCTTCGTCCTCAACTACGAAGTCTAGGCTACAAATATGGTCTCTTTGATCCATCAACGATGCGCATTTGGAAGGATAATTTCTCGAAATCTTTTCAGCGTCCAGAAGATTTGAGACATTTTTTGGATCATCAGTCACAGCACTCTATGGATACCAATGACTCTGCTACTTGATTTTTGCCAGTTATGCCTTTTCTGACACAGTACTGAAATGTCTCTATAATGGGCTCCAGCGGATCCGGTCATGCTTGTAAAGCGTGTGTGTTTCACATTTCATATTTATGTCTTCTGTTTGTCGTTTTTTCCATGTTTTTTCATTTTTCCTTTCCTTCTTCCTTATCTGGAGCTACCTTTTTCTCATTCTCTTGACCTTCTTTTATCTTTCTCTTCTTGAACTCTTTTCTGCTTTCTTCTATTATGGCTAATATACATAATATTAAAGTAGTTTCGTTAAATGTTAAAGGATTGTGCCATCCAGTTAAACGTACAAAAATTCTAGATTATCTAAGTAGTTGCAAAGCTGATGTTTGTTTTATACAAGAGACTCATATAGATGATAAAATATTTAGATGATATGAAAAAGAAATGGGTAGATGCTATTGCCTCTTCTCCTGCTAATGGTAAAAAAAATGGTGTAGCTATTTTCTTTGCAAAAAAACTACACTGTCACATTTTGAGTAAAACTTCTGATAAGGATGGTAGATATATACTTGTTAAAATTAAAGTTCATGACTCATTTCTATTTTTATTAAATGTTTATGGTCATACAGCAGATGACCCAGTTTTTTGGACTAATCTCACAACAGAGGTTCTAAAGGTCGGTAATGCCCCTTTAATTGTTGGAGGTGATTTTAATGTTATCTTTGACCCTTTATTAGATAGATTATCTCTTACAAAGTTTCACCCTTCTAAAGTTTATTTTGCTTTCAAATCATTTATTCAAGCCACTAAGTTAGTTGATATTTGGAGATTACATTTTCCTACAGAAAAAATGTTTTACATTCTTCTCAAATCCTCATAATTCCCATTCTAGAATTGATTGTTTATTGGTTTCCAGGCAACTAATTAGTTCAATAACTGCTCCTAATATTGGTAACATTGACATCTCAGATCATGCTATGATTTCTTTGGTTTTGAATTTGGAATCAACTTATACTAAACAATCTAGATGGCGAATGAACACTGGTATAATTTTAAATGAGCATAACAAGCCTAAACTTTTAGACACCATTCAAGAATATTTTATACTCAATTCTGAAGGTTCTAGTTCTATGATTAATGGATGGGATGCTTTCAAAGCTTATATTAGGGGTGTAACAATATCTATTATGGCTCACGAAAATAAAACCTTTCATGCTAATGCTAAAAACATACAAAAACAGATTGCGAAATTTGAACGACTTTTTATTACATCCAACAATCCTCAATATAAATTTAAACTACAAAAATTTCGTTATGAATTTAATTCAATCCTAAGTAAAAGAGCAGTGATTCAAATCTCTAATGCGAAAGCCAGATTTAGCTTTAATGCCAATAGATCCGGAAGACTATTAGCTAATTATTTACGCATAAAAAAAGATAAAACTCAAATCAATTCAATTCATGGTCCACATGGTAAAATTGCTCTCTCTCTCACAATGAAATTGTTAATGAATATTTGAATTTCTATTCTGCATTATATAATAAACCCAATTTTCAGGATGTTTCCTTAATCGATTCCTTTTTAAATTCCTGTGAGTTACCCAAGATTTCACAAACAGATAAAATTGGACTTGATGCACCTATTACTAAAGATGAAATCTTATCAGCTATAAAATCTGTTAAAAAGAACAAATCTCCTGGTCCTGATGGGATTCCAGCGGAATTCTACAAAGAATTTCAGTCACACCTTTTACCTTCTTCACACCAACTATTTACGTTTTTTGGATCCACAGGATCTACCTCTGGTTCTTTTACTGAAGCTTTAATTAGAGTACTTCCGAAACCAGATAAAGATCCCACCCTTGTGCCTAATTATCGTCCTATATCCTTAATTAATCAAGACTGTAAATTATAAGCTAAAACACTTGCTACTAGATTGGGCCCCATATAAGATTCTATTATACACCCTGACCAATCTGTTTTTTTTATGAAGAATAGATATTCTGCTAATAATACAAGAACTTTGCTACATATTATTGAACAAAGTCCTACTTTAACAGTGCCATCTGGAATTTTAG
Organism: Triturus cristatus; assembly: GCF_964204655.1. Classification (NCBI taxonomy): domain Eukaryota; kingdom Metazoa; phylum Chordata; class Amphibia; order Caudata; family Salamandridae; genus Triturus; species Triturus cristatus. The sequence continues at coordinate 187,998,489 of NC_140587.1, forward strand.
CCTTAGATGCTGAAAAGGCATTTGATAAAATCCAGTGGCAATTTTTATTTCATACGTTATCCTCATTTAATTTTGGAGATACTTTTATTCGCATGATTTCAGCTCTATATTTTGCCCCTACTGCTCGTTTATTTATTAATGGCCAAGTCTCAACTCATTTTTCGCTTTTTAGAGGTACAAGACAATGATGTCCTCTTTCTCCTCTTTTATTTTTAATTGGCATTGAACCTTTTCTTACCTTAATAAGAAAATGTGATAATATTAAAGGAATCATTATTAAGGATGTTACTGTTAAAACCCTTGCTTATGCGGATGATGTGCTTTTATTTGTTAGTGACCCTATATCTTCGTTCCCCTCATTAATGGATATTATAACAAATTATTCTACAGTTTCTGGATACACTTTAAATACCAAAAAAACTGAGGGGCACTTCAACAAGTGCTTTATCTCTGCTTTTTTGGCTTTAAAAGCCAAAAAAGCAGAGATAAAACTAGCGCCCGATCAGCAACAGGGTGCTAACACGCAAATTCGCATGTTAGCACCCTTGTAATCTACGCTTCCCCTTGCATCTCTAATGAGATGCAAAGGGGGCGTTCCAGAGTAAAATAATAGGAGAAATGTCAGAGAAATGTCACTAAGCGACATTTCTCCTATTATCAAGGATATCGTTAACCCTGTTAGCGATAAAAAAAGCAGCGCTAACCGTGGTTAACACTGCTTTTTTACGTCTGGTATTTTTCTGACTTAGCCATGATATCCTATGTAAGGTGGATATCATGGCTAAGTATGTCTATCCCTATCAGCAAGATATCGCCAAACCTTGTGGGATTATCGCTGTATTTCCAGCGATAATCTCACAATTGGCAGCTTGCGCTCTGAATTTTATCGCTTTGGAGATAAGCGTTGCTGATAGCACGCTATCTCCGCGATAAAATTCAGAGTTGGCCGGCGATAATTATCCTCACGCTAAGAGCACTGAGCGATAATTATCGCCGGCCCTTGCTGATATGCCCCTGAATTTTTTCCCTTAAGGGGCTGATTCCGATTCCGGTCGGAAGGGATCCGACCGACGGTCGCAGCCCTTCCGACCGATTTGTATCATGTCGGCTGGATTCCTTTCCGACCGAGTCATTCCGATGGGCTCGGTCGGAAAGGAATCAGACACGGATTTCTGGATTGTGGACGACAGGCTCGGAAAGCCCGTCCGCCGTCCAGAAATCTCCCAGTACTCCCCAGCCGCCTCTTTGCGACCGAGGGAGTACGGTGGCAGTTTTTCACTGACTTTTCGTGCCGGTTTTTCCGGCACGAAAAGGCAGTCAGAAACTGTCTTTGGAGGCCCCCTGTAGGGCCCCCATGGGTGCGAGGCTGCGGATAGGCAGCCTGGGGGTACCTATGCTGCCCCTCTGTGGATCCCTGCACCCGGTGGCAGGCACCTTGGGGTGCCGCCCACAGGGTGCAGGGATGAACTGCACCCCTGCTTTCAAGGATGCAGGCATGCATTCCGCTCAGAATGCATGCCTGCATTGACTTGTATACGAGTGCGACCGAACCCTGTTTGGTCGCATCGTACTAGCAGGGCCATAACCGACGACAGCAGGTCGGTTGGTTACGGCTCCTGACCGATTTCGGATGGACCTGAGTTCGTCTGACATCGGAATCGGCCCTTAATGTTTATTGCACTCCTGATATGCTTCCCATGCATGAAATTATTTGGCAAAAGAATAAGTTAAAATATCTTGAAATTTTATTTTCCTCATCCATAAAATCGACAATAATTTTAAATTGTGATTTAATCCTAAATTATATTAAAGACAAAATGTCTAAATGGTCATCATTACATCTTTCATGGTGGGGTAGGATGGATTCTATTAAAATGACTATAGCTCCCAAAATCTTTTATACCCTTGCCATGGTTCCTACTCAATTTCCATTAAAGTTTTATACAGATGTTGATACATTTTTGTCAAAGTTTTTATGGAACTACAAATCTCCTCGTATTAATTATAAAAAATTAAAAGTTCCTAAACGTAATGCTGGATTCGGTATCCCATACTTTTTTCTTTATCATAAAGCTTTTATTTTAAAACAAAGTTCATTATGGTTTAATCACTCCTTTTTAAATAATCCTCCTGCATGGCTCTGTATTGAAATATCAATAGTAAGTCCATTTCCGTTACCTACTTTGGTGTACATGAATAACAATACTCCATTTTTTAAAAAATCAGTTATTATTAAATCTACTAAAATGCTATTTAATGATCTTGACTTAATTTGTCTTTTTCCCATGAACAATACTGATGAGTTATCACTATGATATAGCAATGTTATTAAATTAAACAGAAATATTAGTTTCTGGTTTTCATGGATTAAGGCTGGTATTTTTTATCTCAAAGATGTTTCTTCCAATAATACTTTTATTTCTTTTGAAATGTTACAAGCAAGATTTGGTTTAATTAAGTCTGACCTTATTAAGTATCAATATTTGTGCAATTCAATTTTAGATTCCTTCCCCAATGCCATTCCTTCTAATGTTACAGCTGATTTATCAATTTATATTCAAACAGTTTCTAAATCATTTCATGGGGTTTCTATTTTATACAAACAAATATCAGATACTCTAGGTAGCAATATAGAGATGATATCCACTTTTTGGAACAATGAACTTTCACTTTCTTTATCTATTGACACGTGGCAAGATATTTGGCTTAGTAGTATATCTGGTTGGCTACCTGTTTCAATCTACCAAACCAATTCTTATATCCTCTACAATCGTTTATGGACTCCATCACGTTTATTCCAAGCTAAACTTCTTCCCTCTGCAGATTGTTGGCATTGTAAATTACATACAGGTACATTACAACATATGCTTTTTGATTGTCCTTTGGTTTGAAGTTTGGGATATCAGAAAAAAGATTTTAAAACTTCAAATTGATGTTTCCTATCAATTAATAATATGTAAATCTGCTATTATATCATAAAATTTACATGATTTAGAAAGCAAACTTTTCCATTTCCTAATCTCAGCAGCTTTAAAATCCATCACTTTTTGTTGGACAGATATTTCTATATTATCTTTTGACGCTTGGTGGTCGTGGGGTTATTTTGTCTAGCTGAGGTGCTCAATTATCCATGAATGGGATTACTCACAATTCATTCTCTTATCAATCAATCTTTTTGGTCACCTGTTGATGTATATTTCTCCTTTTAATGCTGTATTAATAATTAAAATTTTGATTTTAACTCAACTAGACTATTCTTATTATGAAATATAGTAGCTCTGTATACATCTTATGCATTAGTTGTTATATTTGTCCCCTCACTCCCCCTCCTTCCTTTCCCCCTTTGTGTATCTTTTGAATATGTAATATCTCACTACCTATTGTAATTTTTTAACGACTTTGGTTACGGTATGCATTGTTATTTAGGTATTTTTGCTAAATATTAATATTTTATGTATTGTCTTTATTAGTTGTATATAAACAAAATTCAATCAAATATTTTGAACTCAGAAGTTAAGCTAAGATGAGGACACACTCAACAGAAAGAAGTAGGGGCTTGGCATCCTACCATTACTGAAGAAAAGCAATATACAAGATGAAAAGCATCCTTATTAAAGATACCCCGACTTCCTGCACGGTGGAGTTGATTGTATTTACAGCCCATCTTAAACGCGAGGGTCTGTACTGAGGAGCCACACACTGTTGCACAGGTATAAGAGGTTATTCAGACTATGGTGAGCTGTCCACAAACCCACAGTCCTTTGGAGGCACCCGCTAACTCAGGGAAAACCACATATCAGAGTTAGAGGAGTCTGCTTGTGTTCACTGTGAAGGGTTCTTCCTTCACGGTGGGAGCACTTCTCTCAAGCCTGACACGCTTGCCGACTATCATGCCATGTAGGCCGGTGAACAGTGTCTTTTTTGTAATACAGAAGCAAACCCCCAAAGCAGAGGTTTGTTTCTGTAATACAAAATATCAAGGCCCTGACATCAAGTGAGCTTTTCCCTCCATGTTAGAGAGTCACTAAGCGGCTTATTTATGAGAGCCCCACGTCACTTTTGCACCACATAAAGTGGTGCATATGTGACCCAGGGCTCTCATTTTGATTTATTATGCCAAGCAAAGCCACCCTGCGTGGCTTTGAGTTGCCTCCTACATCATGAGTAAGGCGACACAGCGCAAATCGCTGCGTCGCCATACTCTGCTCCCGAGAAGCGTTTCTGGGGCGTTACGGTGGGTTTTCCCACACAACACCCATGGAATTCGACGCTACCCCAGATTTACAAAGTCATGTAAATGTAAATGTAAATGTTGTAGACTTGTAAAGCGCACAGCTACCCAACACCGGGGCGTCCCGGCGCTGTAGACCGCTGGGGAACCCGTCCTGGCTATCCCTGTGAGATTGTCCCTTTCTGGGTATCTCCAAGGTGAAACCAGGCATCCCCGGCGTCTGTGGGGGGCCGTTGTAGAGATGAGGCAAGCTTAATGCCCAGAGTTGCCGAGTGTGTTCCTGGTTAGAGTAGGTACCGAGGCGAGAATTATCGAGTCCGTTTTGACCCTGGTCCACGACCCTGCCGCGTCGGGGATTGAACCCTGGTCCCTGGCCGATTCTCTGCTTACGGGAAGCTCAAAATCTGTACGCCTCCTAGGGTGAGGCATAATGTGCGGAAACATGTTTATTTTTCCTTGGTTTTTTTCCTCTTTCCATGCGTGCTGCATCCTGCATGTAACGGGAGCACCCTTGTACCATGGCAAATGGGTGCCTGCACTGGCGCTATGCTGCGAAATGGAGCCAGTGCAGGGAGGAAGGACAGGAATGCACTGTACTGCTTATATACTGTGAATTCCTGCCCTTTCACTTTGGAGTAGGGCAGCACAGTAAGGTGCCTTGCTGTGTTGCCCTATATCAAGATCCCATTAATAAGCACCTGAGTGTTTTTTTGTGCTAGATACCACTCTGCCTCCACATGGCGGTCCCAGGCAGCACAAATAGGAGTTGGATGGATAGACCTGGTGGTCCTGTGGCGATTTGGCCACAGAGTCAGAGTTTTCTGCAGGCCGCTCCAATTGAGGCTCATTCTATGGAAAGCTGGTGGTTTCCCGACCTGTAAATGAGTTTGGTGGAGCAGCAGTCCCATCAATTTACGGTGTGTCTCCTTCTCAGCCACACCTAAAGGCAGTGATGGCTGGTAGGAAACAGGGGTAGAGGGGCGGGGGGGTTGAAAAATACAATACAAAAAGAAAAACACTCAATTCCACCATCTCTCCTCCATTGTCTCTCTGCTTCTCTTCCTGACTCAGAGTCTGGAAGAAGCAGGAAGCACACAGGCTCCCATAAGCCAATCACGACGCTGCTGTCACCATGACAGCAGTGTCGTGATTGGTCGGAGAGCCGTGGTTCGGCGCTCATAGAGGAAGGAGGAGGCTGTGCATGTTCTCCACCCAGTCTGTGCAATACAGCCGGTGGAGAACATGCAAAGTGCGCATGGCTGTTTGGACGTCACAAGAAGGCCTTCTAAACCGTCATGCGCACTTATTGTGCACAAACCACTCCTCCTCCCTGTGACACCAGACCCCCTGCGCTAACCCAGCCCAGTAGCTATGAGAGAAAAAAATGATAATAACTAAGTAATCATTATATTTTTCCTTTTTCTCCTGCTCTGAGAGCAGTGGGGAGACGCTCCTCCGTCTTAGCAGAGGGGCCGCCCCTACCCAAAGGATGAATGACTACAATAACATGGTGGGAGGTAACAGCAGGATTTTACGAACACTTTCCTTGTAAGTGCATCAGTGGATTCTTTAATTTAAACACAGTCCTTAAAGTAGAAGAAAATATTTGAAATGGGAATACCCAGAGCCATCACAAAGAACGGAAACATTGCAACAAAGTACAGTAGTTGGTGTAGATCACATATGAACCTAGGAGCTAAAAAAATCATCTCTGCAGTTTCATAGCAATATAAAATGCTGCAGGCACAGGAAAGAACTGTTTTTTTATAGTTTAAATCAGTTTTTATTAATGTTATCCTATTAATTGATGACTATTAATTATTCTATTAATTTGTTACAATGCTGAAACATCTATTTGGCTGCACAGTCATTTCACACTGTTAAATATCCATGGAAATAGGATTAAAATACATAAGCATCCAGGCCATGCATCAGCCTGCTGTTGGTGGCCAATCCTCCAAAGGCAGTATAATCCATCTTTGCAATTCCTTTGACTCTGCTCTGCGTAACTGAGGGTCTTGTCCTGTGTTTTACGTTTTAGTATTCTTTGTGTACAAATGCGCAATTTCCATGAAAATCTCAATTTTCTACATAAAATTTTGCCTTTTTTCCTAATAATAAAATGTGTTAATAAATAACAATTTTATTTTGACAAACTCGACTTTTATGAGTTCTTCATTGTCCTTTTCCAAGCTTTAGAGTACCCCCTAGTACATCCCTCGGGGGGGTCCCCTCACATGGTACTCCCTCTGTACTGTGGAGAATATGTTTCCACAGTGAGAAAAACAATGTGTTTTTATAAACACCAAAATTCAAAGGTAATTGTCAGGATTTGTGAGTTTCTGAACCGATACAAAAGCGAAATATAAAACCAACCCCACAACTTTGTAAAACTCCGATATCTCAAAAGTAACCCTGGGCGTAGTTTGCGTAGTAGCGCTATGCGTAGCTACGCGAAGTGCACTTCGCACTACACAAGCTACATGTGGCTACGCGAACTGTGTAGTGCACTGTGCAAAATGCTGTTCACACTGATTGCACAGTGCCGGATGCATGTCCGCACTGTGCAATCATTGCAAACCGCATCTTGCACAGTGCAAGCGGTAGTTTTCTGCCACTCGAGTAGATTTGTACTCGAGTGGCAGCTTTCTCAACGTGGACTGGTAGTTTCTCATTGCAAGCGGTCGCGAGCATACGCGACCACTCACAATGAGAAACCTGACCTCCCCGCGTTGAAAATCTCGCCGGGAGGTTTATTTTCCATGCAACTTGATGTTGATGATCGCGAACGGGAAAAAAGTCTCACCGGGATGTTATATTGCTCGCTCGCGGTCGCCAACTTGACGTTGTGGACTGAGAGCAAGCAAAAAATGCCTGCTACGCGTTTTTGCACTGTGCTACATGCAATTCGTGTAGCGCGTAGTTGCTCAAACTACGCAAGCATAGTGTAGTCCTACGCCCAGGGTTACTCAAAAGCAACTGAACTGATCTGTACCGAACCAATGAAACCATGCTTTCTTAGCAAAGTCCATGTGCAGTGGGTGTTTAGTGAAGGCAGTGGTACTGGTAGACCCTGTGACAAAATCCCACTGTGTACGGCCTTCAGCTGGACACAGTGGGGTTGACTGTCAGCAGAGAGTTGGGGGGTGGGACTTGCCACTGGCCGGGCCACCACCCAACTCTCACTGCGAAAAGCCAGTGGCCATGGGCAGTGGCATATAGCTGATGGCAGAGAGTTGTGCGCGTGGGCTTGGCCTCATGGCTCGTCCAGCCCCCTGTCCATACTTCACATGGCCAAACACCGTAAGCTGCAGGGGAAGGCCACTCATGAAATTGGATGCAGGGTCTGTAGCCCACCCCAGAGTGAATGTCTGCAGCAGGGGATTGGAAGTTAAGGAACGCATAATAAAACCATTGAAATATACAAAACAAAAGTTGAAATCTGAGTTATGGCTTTGGCTTAAAAGTGAAAAAACCACGTAAATTCACCAGTTGTAGTTACGAAAGTGCATAGCGCACACCATATCTTGCGCTGGCCACTATAATCAAAGGGGGATTTGGGGGACAGCCGAGTCCACGAGGTCTGCCCCAGGGCAGTTTTGGAAGGGGAGGGGCGGCCAGCAGTGGCCATTTTCGTAAAGCTTTTGGGATACATTGGGAATAGTCCAAACATAGCCCAACTTAATTTAATAGCCCAAAGACTATAAGGGGTTATCCCTCCCATCCACCATTTTAGGTTTGGTGACCTGGTGGCTGGGCGCGTAGCTGTATTTAGAATTTTGTAGGGATTTAGAGTTTTGCTTGGTTTGGTGTGTGGGATTTAGTGGGCATTCGACGATCTATTATGGCTGGCGAGGACTGGAGAGTGTTGGAGGTGGTCTGGCTGCTCAGGGAGGCCGGCCTGCTCGATTTCATAATGCCTGAGGTGTCGGAACCTGTGCACCCAGCGAGGCGCACGGCTGCGGGGGTAGCGGCCGCCGTCGCGGCCTGCTCATCCCCCAAGAGGGTGAAGCGTGGGTAGGTGAGTGATCCGGGCCGCAAGAGTGGCATGCGGGCGTCCCAGGGTGCTGGCCCAGGGCTGCAGCCTCTAGTAGGAGTCGAGGCTGCGGCGGGAGAGTTTGCGGGCAGGGATTGCCGGCGGAGCACATCTCGTGTCTCCCCGGTCGTTTCCGCGAATGTGCGGGGCCGCTCCTATACCAGGAGAGCGGCCCGCTTGGGAGGGATGCACCAGAACCTCTCGTCTCCTTGGAGGCTCCGGGGAGACTGAAGGTGGGCGGGGCCCGAAGGAGGAGAGGGCAGCATGGAGGGGGGAGGGGGACAGAGGGGCTCCAGGCTCGGTTATAGTTTTGGAGCTCAGGGAGGGGGAAAAGAGGACTCAGGGCCTGCTGGCAGGGCTGCTCCTCTCATTGAGAGCCTGCCGAGTGGAGGGGAGCAAGGGGGCTTTTTGGGGCCATCTGTAGGAGGGGTAGAGGGGGGTTTGCAGCTGGGAACTATGCAGGCTCCTGCCGAGTTGGGGCAGGATGTGCTGGAGGGAGGGACAGGTTGGAGAGAGGCAGGGGGTTTCTCGGGTGCGGTGGGGGGGTAAGGGGGGAGGGAGGGAGGGAGGTAGGGAGGTCAGGTCCTGGAGGAGGAGGATATCCTGGAGGAGCATGGGTCGGAGGGGGTCAGGATTGGGAGGGCCTGGATATCTTTACCTCATGGCATGAGGAGGTACAGGGTTTATCAAGGAGGGAGCAGATTGATGCCTACATGGCGCACGGGGGTCACTGGGTCTGGAGGCTCGGCAGGGGATCAGGCAGGCGAAGGGTCAGGTGTGGAGGGGGGGCTTTGTGGGGGTCTGGGCTCCGGCGCGATGGTGGCAGAGGCGGGCGTGTGTGTGTGTGTGAGCCTGGGGAGATTGGAATGGAGTGACGACGAGGGGGGATAGGTTTGGGGGGTTGCGATAGACCTTAGCAGGGCGCCATTGGGCGGCTGGTACTCTGGGGAGGGATAAGGAATTTAGGCCCAGCACATAAGACCATACCTTTCTGTTGCAGGTGGTGGAACAGCGGCGGGAGCCAGACATGGCAAAGCTGGGAGCAGCTCATAGGCACCGGGGTGAAGGGAGGGTGGAGCCTCGCGTGGGATGCCCAGTACCAGCGGGGGAGCCCGTCGCGGCCGGCATACGTACGCCCAGAACTGTCTTGCGGGCCCCAACACCTGAAGGCCCTCAACGGGACACGGGACATCGAGGATGCAGGACCATGCATGGCTCTTATAGGGGGGATCAGAGGAGAGGGCAGTCGGCACCCCTTGGAGACCGGGATTGGGGACAGTTGGAGCACGAGGAGTTAGATTATGAAGAAGACTGTCTTGAGGAGGGTGAATTGAGGGAAAGCGAGGAGGGGTGCAGGGGGGCCAAATAATGTTGTTTCTAGTACCTTGTAGATGTCACGATGCCAGGTGGAGCCCACGGGTCGGACAGCTGGGTTGGCAGCAGCAACAGCTCCTATGGCGAGGTGAGCTGCAGAGAGACCGGCACCCTCATTGGAGCCAGGTAAAACGAAGGACGGAAGGGTGAAACCTGTAATGGTTTCGGTGGGGATTGGAGAGGGAAGGGGTGGGGAAAGAGGGGAAGAGGTTAAGCCGGGGTAAATATGTGTTGGATGTGGGAGTAGGCACGAAAGACGCAGACAAGACAGCGGTAAGAGTAGGGGACGACGCTAAGGCAAAGACGACAGGTGACGCAGGGGCAGCGGGGACAGTGGAGTCGGATGTAAAGTCAGAGAGCAAGGAATTGAAAATCAAGAAGCTGACCTATATGGGAGTAATGAAGCCATTGGGTGCGTATCTGATGTTGGCCACTAAAGAGCGTATATGGAAAGGAGAGTATGTGGAAATGTTCAAGCTGCTGCACAGGGAGGTGTAAGCTAAAGAAGGGTCAAAGAAGGAGGAATACAAATTGGCAAAGCGGCCAAGGGTGCCCCTCACTATACAAAACTGGACGGCAGCTTTTCTTATATATGCCAGCCTATATTGCGAAAAATACCCAGAGCTGTGTGTGGCACTCTTTAAGTATATGGACGTCATTAGGAAAGCTCAGATCACGGGAGAAGGATACGCTTGGGCCCAGTACGACGAGGAGTTTAGAACTTGTATGGCATGGGATACAGAAGCAAAATGGGGGGAGTTGGATACGGACCAGTGGCAACACACGATGGGGTCCACCAGGGCGGGGAAGATGGTGTTCACCGCCAGCTGGCTACCGGTCGTTTATCGGCCTTTGCAGGGGCAGCCCACCTGGGGAGGGGTGGGTGGTACAGGCAGGGGGCAGACGGGCTCTGGAGGGGCCTGCTGGGATTTCAATAAGGGAATGTGCACACAGGAATTTTGTAGATTCAGGCATGACTGCTCGAAATATGAAGGTAGACACGCCTTGGTTAATTGCTTTGGGGGGAGGGCCGCAGGCAGGGAGTCAGCAGTGGCACCAAGGGGGGTCACAGGTGGGGGGTCAGCACCAGCAGTCGGTCAGGGGGGGCGGAGGGTAGAGATGCATGGCCAACGGGCTCATATACAAATTAGGGTGGTCAAATTCGGGGCAGCCTTACACGGTTAGAACAACCGGAAGGCTGCGAAAGTGCTACAAGAAGGGTTTACAGACTGTTTTCTTTTGAGTATCAGAGGCCCCAGGGTGGAGGCGATGAGCTGAGCATATAGGCCAGCAGGGGAACAGCCAGAGGTGGTGCAAGATAAATTGGGCAAAGAAGTGTGCGAGGCTCGCATGGCGTGCCCAGTTGCAGGGAGATTTGTTTGGCTGTACTGTTGGTGGTGGTGCCCAGGACTGCACAAGGGCAATTCCAGTTACGTCAGCATGTGTATGGCTGGAAAGCAATGCGGTGCATGATTTTAGTGACAACACAGAAGACATGGTGTTTGAGTAGCCGGTTGACGTGGCCAAGTCACTGGTAAGTGACCACGGGCATCTTATTAGTCGGTTATAGCGGCCATGTCACTGGTAAGTGACCACAGGCACAACAGCGGTCAGGGCAGGATGCGACATATAGTCAGCTTTCCGATTGCTTCCAGTCCACCCGGGGGACGGGGACCTCCTGGGCATTCATTTCAGTGGTGAACGGTACGTGGGCAAAACAGTACCGATGGGCAGCTCTATGTCTTGCGCATCCCTCGAATTTTTCAGTACGTTCCTCCAGTGGTAGTTTTCCAGGCACACGGTTCACCAGTGGTAATGCACTATATGGATGACTTCCTCTTTGATGGCACCTCAAACTCAACGGAATGCCAGGCAGCACTGGACAGTTTCAAAGAGATCATGAGGGGAATTGGAGTGCCTTTAGCATAGAACAATCGACGGGGCACAGTACGGCTTTTTCTTTAAGGGCATTGAGTTGGAATCCCGCTTGAGGGAGGCTTGTTTGCTGATGGATGAAAGGCAGCAGAGGCTGGGGCTGCTGGAGACAATGATGGTCAGAGAAAAGAAGCACAGTTCATGAGAGGCTGGTGTGGTGGGGACACTTCACTGGGGGTGCAAGGGGGAAGGGTAGGGAGGACTTGGGAAGACGGCGGGGTGGGGCGATGACGGTACAGCGACCTCTGCATCACCAGGTTTGACTGTCAGTGGGGGCACAAATGGCACACAAGAGAGTAACGTTCACGATGAGCAATAGGGGAATGGTATTCGGACTGTTACCAGAGTTATGTTTGCGGCGCCGCAGGATGAATGTAGTGCGGCTATGTGTTTTTGTCTGTTCATGCAGTTTTTCTATTTCAGGTTTGGTCGCGGGCACCCTCGTTAAGGAAATTACCATGTAGATAGTGGGGCATTCATTCGTGAAGTGGGCCCAGGTCCAGCGTGGTCCAGCTATTTTGGAGAAAATGTAGGTTTTAATAAAGATTTATTCAAGGTTTTGTGGAAGGGGCAGGGGGGCATGTAGTGGAAGGAACTTCTGCGTTTATTCTATGGTATGTTGGTGGCTGGTAGGTGCACCGACATTTTGTTGATTACCTGGGAGAAAATGACATGGTTAGGGAGAAGGGTTTGGTCCTTATGAGAAGCATGAAGAGGGACCTGGCCCTGTTAAAGCGCCAGTGGTCCGGGTGCTCTGTCATTTGGACAGAGTTTATTCCGCATAGGGTTTGGAGAGGGGCTATCAATCCGAGGGCGGTGGACAGGGATCGGAGAAAGCTGAATGCGGAAATGGTGCTTTATTACAGAGACTTGGGTTTCTACAGGACTGCACATTGGGAGATTAAGTTTGACACAGTGGAATTTTGTAGAGGTGATGGGGTCCACTTGTCACATTTGAGTATGGACTTGTATTTGCTGGAGATTAGGGAAGTATTGGCCAGGGTGCTGAATGTACAGAGTCACTAGGAAAACACTCCTATTAGGGCAGGGGGGGCATAAAAAAGAGGAGGCGGCTATCCGCCTATGCTCTCGCTTTTTCCTGGGTGGCGGGGTTGTTCAAAAGTTGGCCAAATTGGTAGAAGTTTTGAGTTAAATGTTGGAAGTTTTGTGGGCAGGGCCAGCGAAAGGTTAGGCAGGTAGGATAAGTTTAGAATGGAGGTTAGGTAGTTACAGTTGCAGAAGGACAGATAGGGTTGTAGGTTTTTATTAGATGGCAGAAGTTTGGAACTGCAATACTGTGGAATGGGATTGTTATGGAATGTTATGTAATGATATGTTATCGGCAGGGTGGGGGATTTTATGTGGGGATCGTAGAGGTGGGGGAAATGGAGGATCAGTTAATTTATGTATAGTGAGGTTTTAGTTTGTAAGGCAATGGCCTAGGTTGACATTGTGATATGCACCTGTTTTCAATAAAGTGGCCTTCTTCACACACAAAAATTGGTCTCCGTGTTGGCTATCCCCCCTCCCTCCCAAAGACCCATTTGCAAACAGTCAAGAAACAAAGGAAACGAAAACAGCATGGAGGGTGCTGCAAGTTATGGTGTGTTTTGTGTGAGTAGTAACCTCAACTGGCAGATTTCAATTGTTAGTTGTGTTTGAGCCAGAACCATACCTCAGATTGGTTTTACAATAACATTACACATGGACATTACTTCCCTTAGAGTAACAAGGCCTCTTCAATGTGGTTATGCTGTAGTGCACAAATATAACTCCCTGTATCCTTGTTCATTTTTTTTTTTTGTTCAAGAAAATACACATGTATGCAGATGTGTAGAGTATAATTAGCTATATATTTCCATTATTGAGGGGAGAAGGGGCATATTGACCTCCTCCGCTCTTCTAAGTCAGGGCACCTCCGCACACCCAACAGTAATAAATATGTGTTTACTAAAAAAACAAAGGTTAAACTGAATGTATACTAAGGTATGTAATACAATCTTATTTCCTGTTAAATAAAAATACAGAAATTCATTGACTAAAACCAAAAGCTAAAGAGATGACATAGGTGCTGTAATGAAATGGAAACAAATATTTATAAACCAAAAATCACTGAAATTCACAGGTTATGGTTTACTAAGATAACTTTAACTTCTGTCACTGCCATGCACTGCCCATGACCTCTCATATAAAATCACATATAACATCTCATATGACAGCACTGATGACATCTCAAATGACAATACATGATGACATCATGGGCGTCATCTCGATTTAAATCTTTCTTGATATTTTTATTTATCATTAAAAAAAAGAAGTTGCTAGAGAACAAAACGGACTAAAGTCATACACAGCATAGAATTACAGTGTACAATAATGTAAGTGTTGGAGGAAAGTGTGGCTGTGCATTTTGAAAGTTATATGGTGCAACTTTTGCAAACTAGTAACGTTTGGGGTCCAAGCAGTACTCTATGTTAAACAAGCAAAAGGGTGAGCACACCTGACATGGGTTGCAGATGTATGTTTCAAAGTAGGTTGCAGCTTAAAGCCAAAGTGTAATGCAAAGAAATGGTGAGAAAAGAGAGAAGAAAAAGCTTCTATTGACAATATGTTATCCACCATTGAATGTCCATGTTAAATATGTGTAACAGACTACGGTAGACAAATTTAATGCAATGAGGGCATTTATGTCGATCTTTATTCCCAGAACTGTGCTGGAGATTTTGAGGCATTGTAGACTGCTGAATATTGTAGAATGGAGCAGCGAAACACATATGTTTTTTTTTTAGTTTGATTTTATTGAGAACAACAAGAAAAAGAACAGCAAGGCAGTGAATACAATAAGTCCTATTTAACATAGTAATTGTAGGGGAGAGAAGAATATATGAAGGTTATAACTATCAAGCTGTATATAAAGAAAACATCTTACATGTGGCTTAACTCACACTGGAGTTGTAAGCATGGCTGTAAGGTTGCATGCCTTTCTGTTTATCTCAGAAAATGCTGTAGTGTAGGGTATTGTAACAAACTATGGAGGTTTGTCCATAGAGCCTGGTAAAAGAGGTCTCATAAGTTGTACATGAATACCTGGTTATCTTTTGACTTCAAATTGTGGGACAAGTGGTGTGTGATCACATTAAGGTGGAAAAAATGTACCCTGAACACACAGTTCTCTTGTTTATATACATCCTAGCACCAAAAGGTGATGCAAGGATGCATTTCATGCCAAAATATAGCATGAAATAACAGATTTATATTTCATGTAATAAAGAGTAATTTCGTTAAATAATTATTTCTGTTTTATCATTTTAGACAGAAGCTATATTTCTTCATTGCAAGAAATATTTAATTGGACAATAAACTATTTTGTGACATCCAAAGTTCTAGATGCACAGCAAACAAATATTTGTGCAGTAGGACATGCAGTGCCTGTCCAATGTAATGTAGGCCAGTAGAACAAATACAAGGAAAGCCAAGAGGTCTGGTAGTTTATTAGTAAAAGTGTCTGATAACTGATGGGCCAGTTTGTGTGGTAAGTATATGTTCATATATATATATATATATATATATATATATATATATATAGATATATATATATATATATATATATATGTATGTTATTTCTATAACGTGCACATAGCCAAACGGCAGTGGAGCGCGGTAGATGGTGCCGTAAAAATGGACAAGTCACTGAGTGTGGGGTTTCTGTGATTCGGTGAATGTGGGTGATTGCATCTTGATAAGAGGGTGAATGCATGAGTGGTTGAGCTGAAGCTGCAGGAGTGGAGAAGAGAACCCTGACCACAGCATGACTGTGGTCATCCTACTGTCATAGTCATACAAACATCCACACACAGATACACTGTTGCCCATAAAACAATTAAAAAAAAATACCATTATCTATTGGTATTGATATATTAATGGCAGCCTCAGAAGCCTTGGTCAATAAAAAGCAGAACAAATGTAGGAAAATTAAACTTCCATTGCAAAAAAAGGTCTGACATTAGGCAGCACTTGTTTAAGATCAGAGTGCGACACATAAATCGGAAACAACGTTTCAAGTCTGCCTGTACTCAACCTTCGGGGGTTGGGCAGAGTAATTCAGAGGTCAGATCTACAGCTGAAACACTGGGAAGACAAGGGGAATGCCAGCTACATGTCAAATCTTCACTTAGATTCTGGTTAGTCAACGTTAATGCTAACTCAAGTCATTTGTCAGACATTAGCATAAACTTTGAGTAAATAACTTGACAAAAGACCTGTGATGTAGGGAAAAATGGGCACTCAAGGAGACCCTGGGGAAAGCTATCAATACATTCAATCCCTTGACAGGCAAGCCTGAGAAAGGCCTAAGGGCTGAATCTCCTCCAGACTGACTCTTGTGTTGTGCACTGAGGAAATCTACATCAGGGCATGTCACAGAAACTGCCAAATTACAGACGCTGGGGCGTTGACGCTGTGAGGGGCAATGAGTGACGCACTGCCTTAAAGGAGAGAGGCCTGCTCGGACCGCGACCACGTAATGTGCGGATCTCGGAGGCGCCATAAAGAAACGGGTTGCTGCGGGTGGTGAGCCCTCTCCCACTAGAGGACTTCACATGCTGCGGAGTGGCAATACAAGGCTGAGAGGGTGAGAGAAGCTGCCGCGAGTGGACTGGAGATCACTGGTGGACCCAGCAGTGGTGGAGGAGGCAGGCTCAGGCACGCTGTGAGAAATGAAGGCCTAGGTGGCGAAGTGTTGTGACTGAGCTGCGATACGGGACGGGAGAGAGATAGTAACCCTGGGCAGCGACGTATGACGCCAGGCAGCAGTAAAGCACTAAAGCAGCAACGCACAATCCTACTGCACACCAGTATTGTGCAACTGGCTACCCGACCCAGTCTACCTATGAGCCCGCAAGCGTAAATACCCAAGTGTGGGGTTACCTCCTGCTGATGGTGCGCATGTCAGATCACCACTAGAACACGCTATGCACAACAGTTGAAAAGGAATAGTGCAGGACTGCACTGGATAAACGACTGGCACCATATGTCAGATATGGGACGCCTCTGCTCTGGCGCTGTGGGTCAGGCAGGCCAGCCATCGTCATCACTCCCCCAGATGAACAAATCTGTGAGCACACCATCTGCAGAACAAATGGCTACCAAATTGGACGCGGTGCTTGCTGCAGTAGAGAAGCTGGGGACAACCATGGAGCTGACGAGAACTTCACTGGAGAACAAGATTGACAAGGTGGCACTAGATCTGAATCACCTCCATGCTGATGACCGAAAACTCGCATATAGGACCAGCACATTAGAAGTGTCCATGGCTGAGCTTGCACCCAAGACACGAGACACTGAGAAACTACCGAAAGAACTATTGGATAAGGTACATTTGCTTGAACGCAGAGCGGAGGACTCAGAAGGCCGATCTAGACGCAACAACGGACACGTCATAAGTCTTCCTGAAACAGTAGAGGTGAGAGATGCCACCACATACATTAAAAACTGGCTGCTAGGGTTACTCTCAGCGGGAACATTGTCGCAGCACGCCGCCATAGAAATGGCACACAGGGTGCCAGCTTGTCCTCCCCGGCCGGGAGCGGGACTCAGGCCACTACTATTCCAAGTAGTGAATTACAAGGATCAATACTCCATTTTACAGAAGGTGAGGAAGATACAAAAATTACAAGTTGTAAATAGAACAGTGATGCTATTCCTGGACTATTCAGCTATGGTACAAAAGCAGAGACACTCCTTTCTGGAGGTCAAGCAATGACTCCGCACATTGGAACTTAAATATTCACTGTTGTTTACTTCATGCCTACGAGCGGTGGCGAAAGACAAGTTGTACTTCTTTGACACGCCTGCTGAATCCTGAGAATGGATAGATGGTGCAAACCTGGGAGACGATGCAGGGGGAAACGAGGCATGCCCGAGAGCACACAAGGCCCAGATCCGTGGTGACGACCAGGGAAAAGAAACAAACAACAGTTGTCACTGGCACACCATGGTCCCAACCTGGAACAAATGAGGCGTGACCAGCAAAGTACACTGCAAAAAGCAGCGGAAATCGTGAACCACATGAGTGACTCGCAGTTGGAGGACAGTTTTCAAAATCAAACAAGTGATGCAGAATCTATAGATGAAGCCCTGAATTCGCAGGAGTCAAAGACCTTACCGGATGTTACGCCCCAAACGGCAGATGACATTATATGATGTGCACGTCAATATCCGAAGGAACTGAGCTTTGCAGCTATAGAATGATTTGTAGTAATTGTGAAGTAAAAATCTAAATATTATACTGCAGTATTTTTGCAACCTAAATCAGCCTCTATCACTATACACACGCTGTACGGCATTGGACGCAGACAACAATCTGGCACGCTCCAGACGCGGACAACTGATTTCACTTATAACATGGGAGGGTTGACCCGTGTAACTGCTCAGGAGTAATACAGAAAGTACTCAATTGTGGTACCCTTGGGACCTGGCCTGACCTCTACTGTTCTACTCTTAACACAGATCGCCATCAATAGATCATGTGCACTGACATGCTTTCCATCAGCATCCTCGCTTGTCATTTTATCATAAGCAAGACAACCCTGATTGTTGCCTTCCACTGTACAACAGGGGAACTCGTAGTGTTCCTTTTCCCAATTTCAATTTACTTAATTTGCTGGAAACACAAAACCAACGTAGCCTGAACCATGACTTAGTGTTGATATGTTTTATTGTTCAAGGGTTTGGACAAAGTGGATATTGCAAATTTGCCCTATTGGTATTAAGATCTGATGTTCAAATGAGGTTATACAGTCAAAGCACACCGATTCAGCCAAACAGTAGAAAAGACATGACAATAGTCCACTGGTTGCCCCACCCCACGCTCTCTAGCGCATTCAGATGCCACCCCGAAAACCTGCACCCCCCTCATATATCACAGAACTACCCAAACATGACAGGCACTAAACTATGCACCTGAAATGTGAGGGACATCCACTCTCCTTGTTGTAGATACTTCTTATCTCAAACATCATGGAATCCAAATAGCTCTCCTCCAAGAGACGCACCTCACAAAAACTGTGACACTTACACTGCAAAGGAGATGAAGGGGACAAATGTATGCAACTGGCTATTCAGGATTCGCTAGAAGTGTGCTGATATGGGTCAGAGCAGGCACTCCCTTTCAGGTAGATGAAACAATCATAGAAGAAGAAGGCTGATATGCCCTGGTGCGGGGTCGACTGGATGGCAGACCGATCGTACTGGGCTCCACATGTGCACCCAACACTGACCAAGCAGCGTTTCTTTATACTTTTTCAGGCACACTATCACACTGGCACGGAGTGCCATGAATGATTGGAGGAGACTATTATTGTGTACTAGATGTTTCACTGGACCGCTCCTTCTCTCCCTTACATGGGGCACCAACGACAGCTGCGATGAGGGCACTAAACACTTGGGTCGTGCAGTGCGGTCTGGCAGATGTATGGAGGCATAGAAACCCCACAGATAGGATCTATTCCTATTATTCGGGATCACACAACTTACACAAATTTTAGTGACAAAGGAGCTACTGCCTACAATACTTAGGTCCGAATACCTGGGGAGGACACACTCCGATCAAAACCCACATACAATTCAAATGACATGGGATAGTGGAGTAATGACAGTCCCCAGATGGTGCAGGCAGCCGGAGACACTAGAAGACATGCTGTTTCACGAATCTCTGAGCACAGCTACAGCGAACAACTTTGATGAAACTGCAGGCACTGCGACATCTGCATTAGTTGAATGAGATGCCTTCAAATCAGTAATAAGGGGACACTGCCTAGGCACACAACATGGTATGTGCAGATCCATTGAAGCAGATCTCAAACAACTAGAGAAAGAACTAGCGGGTCTCGAACAGCGCACATACACTGATCCATCGGGCAACACAAGACTACAGGAGAGCAGGGCTGAACAGGCGCAGCTACTAGAATGATTACGGTGCCTTAACTACAAAGCACATTCGGCGTGAAAGCACAGCACTGAGGACAAAGCTGGCCGGTTTCTAGCGTGGCTCATTAGGCAGGATGCTGCCAGATCCCCCATTACTTCTATATGCTCATCGGACGGCGTATTACTATACACGTAACAAGAAATACACAGGGAGTTCACATGACACTATAACTCTTTATATAAATCTACAATTACGGCAACACCAGATGCGATTCAACGCTTTCTCACAGAAATACCCCTTCCCAACATAACACCTGAGCAAAAATTAGAACTCAAGGACCCGCTTACATTAGAAGAGATATTGGCTGGCATACGCACCCTAGCCACAGGGAACACTCCAGGACCCGAAGGTTTACCAACCAAATTCTTCAAGGCATATGCTCCACTCCTGGCACCTCAACTGCAAAAAGTCTATGATGAGGCACTCACGAGCTGCACCTTGTCTGATTCGCAACGAGAAGCACTATTAATCTCTTTCCACAAGCTGGATAGGAATCGAGCTCTGAAGGGCTTCTATAGGCCACTGGCACTTTGAACACGGATTATAAAGTACTGGCCTCTTTGCGATAGGCACCGATGGTGAGATCCCTATTAAACCCTGGCCAAAACAGGTTTGTACCTACTCGTAGTACTTTGTTAAACATCAGGCGATTCTTTAGGGTGCAAGAATATGCCGGCTGTAACTGGCCCGACGCTGGAAATATGGTCCTTGACTTAGAAAAGACTTTTGACTCTCTAGAATGGCCCTACCTATTCACGGTCCTACAACACTTCGGTTTCGGGAACACCATTCTCAAGATGGTCAGACTACTCAACACAGAACCACTTATTAGGGTGCGCACAGGCAACACCATGTCGGAAAGCATAGTAGTAAACAGGGGCACCAGACAAGGTTGCTCACTGTCCCCTTTGTTGTTTTCACTAGCAAATGGAACCGCTAGCCATACACAGGCGTAAGGGAGGAGAACAGTGGGGCATATTATTGGGAGATGGTACGCATGGGATTTCCCTATACGTGGATGATCTCCTCGTATATCTTAGAGAACTGGACAATATAGTTTAGTTTAGTTTTATACATTTATAAAGCGCATGGTTACACCGTTTCGGTGTGTCCCCGCGCTGTGACACAAGAGAAGAAATTGCAGGAGAGAGGAGCGCTCGCTATGAGTCTATGAGAAAGCCGCCAGGTTGAATAGCCATGTTTTGAGCTTTTTGCGGAAAAGTGTTTCGGAGGTCGCTGTTCTTAAGTTTATTGGCAGCGTATTCCAGGTTTTTGCCGCTAGATATCTGAAGGAGCTGGCTCCAAATCTGGCTTTATATATCCTGGGTACTTTAACGAAGGCCATGCCAGAGGATCGCAAAGTCCGCCCCGGTTTGTATTCCATTAGTAGAGAATGCAGATATTTGGGGCCGGACTTCATAAGGATGCGATGGCTGTAGCATAGAGCCTTAAAAAAGACCCTTTTTCCCACTGGCAACCAGTGAAGTTTTTCCAGGGCCTTTTCTGAATTTGCTCTTCTGGGTAAGCCAAGTACTAGACGGGCAGCGGCATTTTGTACTCTCTGAAGTTTAGCTATTCCTCCCTTCGTGGAACCAAGATATAGGACATTGCCGTAGTCCAGTTGAGATGTTATTGTGGGATGGACAATGGTTTTTCTGGCATTGGAAGGTAGGAGATTGAGAATTTTTCTCAGAATCTTAATAGCTCCATAGCATTTGCCTGCAACCCTATGTATTTGGTTGATAAAGCTCAACTCAGAGTCAAAGTAAAATCCGAGGTTTTTTACTTCAGTTTTAGGGTTGGGTGGTTGACCCAGGGAAGTTGGCCACCAAGCTGATGACCAAATGGTTGGTTGTCTACCCACAATCATAACCTCCATTTTGCTCCCATTTAGTTTAAGGCAGTGGTTAGACATCCACTCCGCCACCTCTGATAGACATTTGGAGAAGCGAGTAGCTGCTTGTTCCTCCTTTTGTGACAGTAGGACTATTAGCTGCGTATCATCAGCATATGAGACAATTGATACATTATGTTGTTCTACATGCTCAGCCAGGGGGCTTACATATAGATTAAAGAGGGTGGGACTCAATATCGAGCCTTGAGGAACCCCCTGTTCAAGGGGCATACTCTTTGATATGTGAGATTTCTGAGCCACTCTAAAGCTGCGTTCAGAGAGAAAAGACCTCAGCCAATGCAGGGCCTTATCCCTAATGCCGTATGCTTCCAGTCTTTGTAGGAGCAGCTGATGTGATACCGTGTCAAATGCCGCGCTGAGATCAAGAAGGATCAGTGCAGCAGTGTCCCCTTCATCGGCATGTTTCCTCAGCGCTTCAGTGGCATAGAGTAGTGCCGATTCAGTTGAGTGAGCGCTTCTGAAGCCTGATTGAGAAAGGTGAAGTAAATTGTATTTATTTATATGATCAGTAAGTTGTTTATTCGTAATTTTCTCCGCAATCTTAGCTACAAAAGGCAATAGGGAGATTGGGCGTAGATTTTCAAGTATTGTATGTTTGATTCGAGGGTTCTTTTTCAAAGGTTTAACAATGGCCTGTTTCCATTTCGTAGGGACTAGACCTTCTTGGAACGAGCGAGAGATAATGTCTAAAATATGCGCATAATCGGATTGGCTCCTTCCATGATTATGTCCGGTCTAGTCGCATCACAGGGGGACCCGGATTTTATTCCTTTAGCTATAGCCGTAAGTGTCTCTAGACTGTGTATGGTAAATATGTCCAGTGTTCCTTCTGCGTAAGCTTTATTATTAGAGTCAATGGTCCTAGTTCCTGCTCTGGCCTCTATAGGAAAAGAGTTGTAGATGTTCTTGACCTTGGTGGCAAAGAACTCTGCAATATTATCACAATTCTCTCTGGAGGTAGGATGATCATCCTGCTCTTTATGAGTTTTAAGCGATTTCAAAATGGTGAATAATTCTTTAGGGGCATTCTTGGCTCTGTTAATTTTATTTGTATAGTATGTTCCTCTGACTTTCTTAATTTGTGAGTAATATTGTTTAGGCCCGTATTTATAGTCTTCTCTAGCCTTGTTGCAATAGTTAATCCTCCATTTTCGTTCAAGCTTTTTGCAATTATTTTTGGTTATAGCCAATTCTTTATTAATTTATTAATTTATTTAGCACCCAACCTTTTTGGGGTCCTTGTGGTCCATGGTGCTATTTCATTAAGTGTCTCGGAGATCCACGAATCCAGTTGGTCATTTGCCCGATTTATGTCCTTGTCCAATCTGGGTTCCTTTCCTATTAATGCCTGAGAGAAGGAAGTGGAGTTAAATCCACTCCAATTCCTAGTATTTATTTTTTGATTGGGCTGATTCAGGATTTTCCTGACTAAAGGTATAGAAAAAGGAACTAAATAATGGTCTGACCAAGGAATGGGGCATGGAGGTCCGACCATTACGTCTCCGCAATTAGTGAAGATTGGGTGAAGTATATGACCCTTTTGGTGTGTATGCGTTATAACCTTTTGAGCCAGATTCATTGTCAGAAGGTCCTTACATAACAGATTTATGTCCTCGTCTTGCTTATTATCAAAGTGGATATTTAAGTCACCAAGCACCATAAAGTTGTTGTGTCTAAGGGCTAGTTGTACATTTGTGTCTACCAGACTTATCATGAATTTAGTAGCTGGAACCAGAAACCATTGCGGGAACCTTGCGAAAATTTGCAGACCTGTCGGGGCTGAAGGTGAATTGGAGCAAGTAGTGCCTATACCCCTTCAGTACCAGGACTCAAAATCCGAACTTCAGAATTAACATTGAACTTGTCAACTGGCAACCTTCTTAGGTGTCCGTATATATCACAGCCAGGCTGACATATTTGAATATAATCCATGCAGAACCATTTCCTTAACTCATGCACAAATTAAACTTTGGAAATCACTGCCGCTAAACTTCATGGGTAGAATAGCGCTCATTAAAATGGTAATGCTACCTAGACTGCTATACCATTTTGTGAATCTCATAGTCTATGTGCCAGTCAGAATGTTTCGAGAGCTAGAACAAATAATTTGTGACTTTATTTGGAATGCAGGCATAGAATAGAGCTGTGGGAATTGTATTCCCCTACAAACAAAGGGGGGCTGGCTGTTCTGAACATGGAACTTTATTATTTAGCTGCACAGCTGCAATGGGTAAAGAAATGGCTCGCAGGACATAACCTAGCTGAGACAGCCACAACACAGCCAGGATGGTCACTAGCCCAGATATATAACCTGTTACACCCGGCAGCAAGATCGCTGACCACTGCACCCACCTTACTGGCCCTGGCTTACCGTTGCCACAGACGTAGTCTATATTTAACCATTAACACAAACCCATATGCACCCGCACTCCCCTTTCTGAGCACCCCGAGACGCCAGAGAGGCACCTCTAGCAGGGACCTAGGAACCTGGCAGGCTGCAGAGATACATACGTTGCCAGCAGGCCAATTCATGTTATACAACTCAATTGTGAGGGCTCTTACAGCAACGTGGGGGGATAGGACCACTGAGCCCCAACAACACCTGGTAGTTCAATACTTCTATGTAATGGGAAACAGGAGTCACATCTTGCACTGGCTGAAAGAAGCACTACTAGAGCACACTCTGAAGCCTTTGTCGTCCCTACGCATGAAGTAGGAAGAGGATAGAGGATAGAGGAGGCCCTTGGACGGAAAAGGAATGGGAAACAATCCTAGCTAGCCCGACACAGAATCCGCGCAATTCCAAATTCAGTCATACAGACATATATAGTGCACAGGGCATATCTGTCACCCGACAAGATAAACAGATACTTCCAACTCGCTGACTCTGCTTGTCCGCGATGTGCTCAGGTGGGAGCAGATTTTCTACACATGACATGGTCCTGCCCCTCACTACAGACATATTGGCAGGGAGTAACGGAAGAGCTGTCCGAATGCACTGCTCGTCCACCACTGCGTACATGGGAGGAATGCGTCTTGGGAATATTCCCTACGCCCAAAAAAACAAAAAGTCACCTCCAGATTCATGGATTTGGGACTCATAGTGGCCAAAAGGCTGATCATTAGAAGATGGGAAAGTAAACACCCCCTGCAATTGATAATTGGAAAGGCTCACTAGAGGTATGAGCCCAAGCAGAGAGCACAGCATTGCACAGAGAGGAGGCAGCTGGGTTGCGCAAATACCCTATCACCCAGTACTGGGATACAATTAGAACAGCGCTGCAATATCCTGGTTATACATCGGAGGACAACACTTCACAGGGTGGTGAGGAGACCAGAGGTGAGGGCACATAATTAGTCCACACATTAGACGCCATAGACGAGAGGCGAGTACTTACTGAATAGGAGACAATGCAGAGTATGGCTCCGGGATATTAATGATCACACCCCCCTTCCAAAAACAAAAAAAGGACGCGTCACCCTGTACACGGAAGATGAAGACACATGGGAGGTTAGGGGCCGCACATTGGATAAATATGTTGAAACCGAAATGTAATAGGCATGTATTGGATGTGCAAGGTTATTGACTTATTTGTTCATAGTTGCTAGCAATGCTTTGTTTCAAGCTTAAATCTTGAGCTGAGCAGATTGAATATAAATTGCCAACACTGATTGTCCGGCAAGAGAGGATAACTACGTAGACACTGGAGATAGTCAGATATGTTAGAATACAGGTTTTACTGTAACCAGTGCAACATACATTCAATGTATAATTTCACCTACAAATGTATGGAGAATGATACGCTCAGTTAAATATGAACCACAAAGATCATATCGGATAATAACACACATGATGTAATATGTATAATGTGTACAATGTGCTTGTTTATATTAAAAATGCAAATAAATGTCACAAAGCTGACCCCTCTCAGAAACTCTTTGGCTGCGAGTTGTATAAGAGGGCCATGTTTTCACAGTTCTTGACTGCCGAAAGTATGGGTGACTCCTTCTAGTAGCCATGTTGCTGTGGACACAGGAACTGCCTAGTCTGAAACTGTCTTTTGGAATTGGCCCCAGGAAGGATGAAAAGGCCATAAGGCAAACACAATCCAAGATGACTTGGGCACAGTTGGGACTTTGAGGCAAGAAACAAGGCAGGAGATCCAACCAACAGGAAAAGACTTGAGATTCTGTAGGAGCGAAGAGAAGACTGGAGCACTAGAATGGTTGTAGACATACAGACTACAAAATAGAAGAAGGCTGAATATTCCTGGAGGAGCCAAGGAAGGACTGGAGCGCTGGATCCGCAGGAGACCTGGAGCATTGTGACGCAAGGAAAGAATGTAAAACCCTTCCTTATGTAGGTCCAGGGCAGGAATTACATCAAAGGAAGTTGGACCACCATATTGGATTAGGGAAAGAAATCGGACAATGCACCATCTAGGAACAGGCAGTATTTCCTATCCCAGAAATCCTCTCTAGAGGATTCTGGGAAGAAGAAGAAATATAAGAAGAAACATGGAAATGCCATGGTTGCCAACATGTTCCCAAGGAAAGGCCTGTTGCCCAAGAGAGCACCAGTGAGCTAGTCGCCTTGAGGCAACTGTATTTAGGGCCTGCAGCAGCCCACCGGTACCTCCCGGCTCTCCCGGTAGCTCGCGTTCCACCAGCTGTTGGATGCTGACCAAGAGCAGAGTGCAACAGGGCCAGCACTCCCCTTTCCTCTCCATTTTCTCACTGTAGGAAAGATATTGCCAAGTACTGTATTTTCTTCATCAATACGTTCTTCAGAATTCATAGGCCCTAGCACAGTTTGGAGCTTGTTACTTACAGCCTGGCACCTCTGAATCCGCCTTCTCCATGAACTCCAGAGCTGCAGAGCACTGACAGCTGTTCTATCATAGTCAGCACTACTCTGCTCACAGGGGTGGTGCCAGGAATTTGTACAGTAGCTGCTAGCTCTGAAGGGGGACAAGGCAAGTAGGTAACGTTGACAGGGTGCACGTTCTACAGATTGTATTGGCACTACTACACTCTTTGACCCTGCATTTTCAGTGATGAGTCTCCTGTCTATGTAGACTGAGGTCAAGCAAAAAAAAGACACTCAGAGGAGGGAGAACACAGCATTGACAGAAAAGAATGACTTGGTGAGTGGTAAAGCCAGTCTGAGCCCCAAATATATGGCTGGGAGATATTGGCAGAAGGAAGCCTCTCCTTGCCATGATGGCAGGATTGCTGCAAAAATGAAATAACAGCAGCTGGAAGAGGCATTCAGTTGTACTCACATTTTTGCTGTCTCACTCACAAGGGTGGCCAACTGTAGATCTCTCCTTCTACTCAGCCAGATTTTGAGAGAACAAGAGTAAACCTGTGTGTATGGTGGCCCTCCATTGCAATGTAAAGATTATTCACAGACCATGCATTGCAATGGAATCTAGCCATAAGCATTCTTAGATGTTGAATGCCTCAAATAATTGGCTGGATGAAACTAAGTGGAAATACTCCTCTGACCTGTTCCAAGATGTGAATGACGTCTTTATCAGGCAATGCCTGCAATGGGCAGTCCCACAGAAACCAATGGCTTTAAGGGACTGACCTCAAGCTCCTTTGCGTATTTTTTTTCTATATCCATGACCGGTTCTCAAAGACTAGAAAATGTTGCCCGTTTCCAGATCAGGAAAAATACCTTTTTCACAGTATTTCAAACTGACGATGTATTTATATAGTATACACGCACAGTCTAAACGATCAAAGACAAGCAGAAAGTCAATGGGTAATAGGAGAGGAAGCTGGGTTGTGTCTGAAAAATGCATTGTAATGGAGTGTTCTTTAAAGAGGTGAGCCTTCAACTTTTTCTTAAATCAGAGCAGTATTGGAGCTGTCCTGGTGGATAAAGGGACGTTGTTCTAGATCATGGGTGCATAGATAGCGAAGGTTTTCTGTCTTGTTTTTCCTATTTGCACTTCTTAGACTGCAGTCATATGGTGTTGTGGCTGTACTGAGACCCATCAGAGATTATGAGCTAATCTGCAAGACAAGTGGTGGTAATGGTTGTGATGTCTTTGCAAATCATACAGTTAGTTTTGAAGGTGGTGCAGGCAGACAAGGGGGGGGGGCAATGGAGTCCCTTAATTATGAGAGTGATGTGTGTCTTTGTTTTTGGGGCAATTAACTCGAAATTGTCAAAGTTCTTGTCACTAAGGTAGGTTTGGACTATTTCTTGTTTGTTGTTCTTGGCAAATAACAGGAATTCTGTCTTGGTTGGTTTGAGTTTCAGGTATGCGCTGCCATCCAAATCTGGATGATGTGCAGGCAGTGTTTGGGGATTGGATGTCTGAAGCAGAGGAGACTTCCAAGTAAAGTTGGGCATCACAGACATATTGGTAAATCTTGATGCTGTTATCTGTGAGTAGAATATGGAGCTGCTCCATATAAAGATTAAAGATGACAGGAGACAGTATTGACCTCTGGGGGACTCTATGGGTGACGAGGATCTTTTGTGGCCTCTAGGTGCTCATATCATAATACTGGTATTGACGGTGATATTTATTTTCAGTGCATAATGCTGTTAACTGTTCAAGTTAATAACCATCCCACGTTCTGTGTAAGAATATAAAATGTCAACATCATTATTGGTATTATATGCTTGGTTGCTCTCTACATATGGCCACTAAACATATGTCACTTCTACAATACAGGAGAAATTATTATAAATGTAATATTCCAGGGTGTGGACAGGTTGCCCCTCAAGCAGCAGCCAACAGGGTGCTACTGATAATATGTGAATCACATGATGCTTAATGTGGCAGACTGCTAGAGATGCTGTTCAAATATGCCAGTATTCCAGAGACTGGGGCTTTTCAGGGGCAGAAGTTATTGTTGTTCGGGTTAGGATTATTGAAAGTTACTTATTACCATTGAATTGCTGATTTGACAGTCTTCAGTCTCCAAAAGTAGAACTACTCATTAGCTTAAAAGCACTCCCATGAGGCCACCGCCCACATTGCCTCAGGGTGTGAAGATAACCTTCCACATTATTACCATACCTAACACTACTACCTATGTGCACGCACATTGCTCCAGAATACAAAAAAACCATTTCTATTCCAGTTTCCACATTGCCCTAGTACCGTGGTATGGCCCAGCAGACATTCCTTGGCGGCCTGAGGTCCTTGTAGTGGGCTCTCAGTAAACACAAAAGAGGGCTGCTGGAGCATGCACCTTCTTCCAATGGCCTTCTTTTGTGTTTACTGACAGCCTTGGTGATGTCACGAGCCTGGTATTGATGGTAAGCAAAGGCCCTTTAAAAGAATGTTGTTTAAATGGAATAGTTTCTTTTTAAACTCACTCATCTAGATATTGCTTGAATTCTTCATAGATCTGGACATTTGTATCTGTGCTGCACAGTATTTTAAATGCTGGCAGCACCTGGACGCCTGCTTTGATGACAAACTGTTGCCTGGCCCATAGTACCATCATTTTGTAACACAAAATGTTTGTAATGGCCATCCAAAAGGATGTTGTGGCCAACACAGCTGTTTCAATGCAACTTATAGAACTTCTCTGCTTAGTTCAGGGTAGTTTTTAAAATGTTATCTCATTTCATTGATTTCAATGCTTGGTTTTCCTGGTGATAAGGGCCTCTTGAAGTGTCACACATAGGCAATGGAACGTCACACATTAGCAATCTGAAACCTTGTCAGCTTTGTGCAATATATTATTCTTGAATGCTTTTTGATTGGAAAGAGTTGTGTAAATTTGCAAAAGGCATTAAAGGTATGAGCAATGCACACATCATCTTTTCAATGTAAAATGAAATGTGACCTTTCACTGGTGTGTAATCCTATATAAGCAGATGCACAGTCTAAAGTGTTATTTTTGTTACCACTGTTGAATATGGAGTCAGACCATGGCTCATGAGAGGCAAAGAACTATGTGGGTCATGATGCCCCTCAACTCCATTTGCAAAAGCAAACTTGGACTTGGAGCCATTGATTAGCACCCAGCACCACTACTGAATACATTTACGCCAAGAAAAAAGCACACTTTCTGCGAGGTCATTCAGTTTTTTGAAAAGCTACTTCTAGTATTTAAAACTGCTTTTGAAATACAGCACTGCCTAGTAATATTTTGAGAAGGTGGTGAATTTTTTTTTAGGTCTCGCCTACGCAGCGCGCATGCGCTGCATAGGAGGAGACCTTTAGCAATCGGTTCCCTTTTTCGGCCAAAAACGTGCACGCGTTCCTTTGCCTTCAATGGCAACGCGTGCATGTGTGCCGATTTCCTTGCGGGAGCGAGCGGCAGCACCATATGGTATCAATTATCATGCCTTGCCGCTCGCTCTCACAAGGTAATTGCGCAGGCCCCCTCCTCTCTCCCCTCCCCCTGCCGCCTTTCGTCAAACTTACCCCTGCTCACAGCTGCATGAAGGACCCGAGGCTCCCAGCAGGCGACTATTTAAAGAAAGGACCCAAGGCTCCCAGCAGGCGACTATTTAAAGAAGGGAACTATTCTGTTATCCATGGTGTTATGGGACAGCTGCACGGTGAAAGCGTCAACAGGCACGCACTACTTAGTGAGTGCTTAGAAGGGGCTGGGGCAGTCTTCTAAAGCCGTGCCGGTCCGCTGAAATCCGGGACATCTGGCACACTAGTGGGAGTGAAAGAAAGCAGCATATAGAGAGAATGCAGCGAACGAAACATAAATCAATGACAATTATTCAGAAAAACCTGAGTAGCGCTTCGAGGCAGCTTTGTCAATGTGTGGAACTGTGTAAAGTGCATTAAAAAAAACACATAACATGTTTCTTTCTTCCCCTCTCCACCGGACCCTTCTACTCTCAGTTTAGCTTTCATGCCACTCTCGCTTTTTCTGTCGGCACACAGCGCTTGGAAGTCACCTATGGACAAGAAGGCGCTTCATAGAGAAGAGACGGCATGGCATGACTCGAAAGGTGGGGAAACGGGACTGAAATGAAGATTTGGAGTGGGGGTTGTCTCAAACAGTGACGGAGGGGGTGGAAGGGGGGGTACTCGAGTGCACCACTGATGGAGTATCTGGTCAGAGAGCGCATGCGTCTGATAGATGAATCGCTGTGCATAGGACCGCTGCAGCTATGAGCAGGGGAGGGCAGGGTGGCAGCGAGGGATGAAATCGGCCCTGCCCCTGGCATTTGTACCGTACCTTCCTTTACTCCATCCCGTGGGTCTCACGGGCGGCAACGCCACTCTGCGCGGAGCTGGCATGGAGGGCAGCGCCGGGCACATTTCCACAAGGGGCAGGTCTGAACCCACACCGGGCTTTTGTACAGGGCGAAGGTGGGGCTCACTAAACACCGCCTTGTCTCCAAGCGCCCCCATCCTGACTCTGCCCCAAAGGAAACTTACAGTTTCAGTATCCATCATTTATGTGGAAAAGGTGGCGGCAAAATCACATAATTCTAGTGTAACTGGTCATGACGCAGCACTTCTTAAAGAGCTGTCTTCAACTCGATCCTAAATTGCGGCAGGTTTGGTTGGGGCACTCCTGACAGTCATAGGTGATTTGCCCAGAATCACAGGATGTTGAGCCCACGTGAAATTCGAACCTAGTTCACCAACTCCAAAGTCGCTAGCTCTTGCCATTATGCCACATCTTCTCCTATCTTCAGTTATTGGAAAAAGTCATGAGTTCGAATGCGAATAAGGCAGACCCAGTCTTTCATTCCTCCGAGAGGGGTAAGTCCATGTTTTACAGTGTTTAGAAACAGCAGAATAGTAGCGTTTGGTGCTATACTAAATGCATTATTATTTCCTCTATCTACATAATTGTTCTACTGGTCCTCCTCTGAGACTTTAGTGGCAACTGGAGTGAAAGACACTGTGAATTTCTATTACAGGTAAAACAAAGTAATAGCGAGCTGTTTAATACGTAGACCACTTCTGCCACTTCAAAGCACTGTATTTTGCAGACACTGGTATGACCCAGATCTAGAAGCACTCAGTTTATCGACTTTGGAAGGATGGAAACTGAGTCAGCCTGGGTTTAAGGGGAGTCTGAACAGTCCTATGTGGGCTGTATTTGGCTCTGAGAGTCACAGACACCTTCCTCGCCAGACATAGCAGGGAGATAGTCAGAGATCCGTTCATCCTAGGGATGATGGGGAACAGAAAGGAAACAAGCTAGAGAGAAGGGTCATGGTGGTAGAGGTCTGAGCCCCCATGTAGTAGGGTACCAGTAGGGTCACGCATAAGAACCAATGCATAGTTCTAGAACTGGAGTAGGGTAAACAAGTCCCCATGAATAATGTATACAAACCAGCCGAGTAATGCAGCAAATAAGCAAGTCATAGGACTTTCCCTCAGAGGACTTTTCCACCCAAGGTTGTGTATTTTTTGGGAAATTAATTAAATTAATCTACACTATTAATTTTATAAATCGGGTTTCTAAGTATTTTGGGCTAAAAGTGAAAGATTCCACAAACACTGCTGGAGGAAAACTCATGCCATATTCCACTGCATCCGGTCTGCCCGAGAAACCAGGAGCATTGTTTCTCTGAAGCAGTAAACAAGGGATAAACCTGAAGAAAATGTTGTTTTCCTGCTACTGGTTTTGCGGCTGGATGGACCAAGGCTCTCCCAACACAGCCAGCCTTAAAGTAAGACAAGCATTGGCATAGGCAATAGGTCTCGCCTTTGGGACCTTATATGTATTTAATTATGCAGCACAATATCCTTGGTGCAACATCAACTGTTGCATGGCTAAACACTTATAATGTCCCAAAGATGAGACCTATTGGCTATGCCATGCATGTTTACTCTAGTGGCCCCACCCCCACCGACCCACCATCCACCCCCTCCCCCACCCGCAGGCCCATCAGTGCGGCCCTCGGCCACAAACAAGACTGCATTTTGGACCCTGAGAACAGGCTTGTTAGTACCCACGCCCTAGTAAAAGACACTAAAGTTCGTACACTGCCTCAGTTTCTAAAGTAGAATGACCATGCCATGTACCACACTGCCCCAAAATGTAATGGGTGGCAGAGAGAAATTGTTTGGCTGAGATTCGTATACTTTATCCTTTGTGTTGGCTGCAGGTTCATCAAATAGTCTGTCTACCCATACAAGCTGGGTGGAAGAATACCACTGCTCAAAACTGCTGGTGTTCTCTGTCACTCAAGTGTGTTCACCAGTTAAAAGTTATGTCTTCCAGTACGTCCTCCACTGTATGTGGCAGATCCCAAAGACTGCGGAAAGAATGACTTATTTGTAACTTCTCAAGCTGTAAACCCTAGCACAATCTTTATGGTGCAGGTGGAAGGTTCTGCATGACATGCGGTATCGTACAATTTCTTCAAAGATGACATACTAGTGTGCTGTGATCTGTAGGCAGTGTGCTGTCTCCATGTTACCATGCCATTCGGAATCGAAAGTGTTGCAATTCGCAGCGGTGGCTGAGCACCGCCCCACTGCATTTTTTATGCAGTGGAAAAAAGAATAATAAAACGATAATAACACCACATTATTGTCATTTTATTTTTCCCTTTGGCAAGCAGCTTTATGGGGTGGGGCTTGGCTGTCATCAAAGCCTGCAAGGAGAGGAATGGTGGCCCCTTAAGTGCGCATGACGGTTTGGCCTGCCCTCTTGGGCCGGTCAAACAGTCCTGCACACTTTGCATGTCCCCATCAGGCTGCATGACACCGCCTGGTGGGGAACATGCACAGGCTCCCTGTCCCCATCTGAGTGCCAATCCATGGTGCTCAGACCAATCACGACACCGCATTGAAGCATTGTGATTGTCAAAGGGGAGCCTTACCCCTGCCTCACCGGTGCTACTCTGTGGAAGCCGGCACTGGTAATTTGAATTGTGTAGAATGTTACTTGCGGTAGCAGGAGTTTGCAGGACATTTCCTAGCACCGACGTACCCAATGTCCCACTGTGACATTCTTCCCTAGGACCTTCAACCTCTGATTCCAGGTAATAGGCAATTTTTCAAAGTTGTGTGTGTGGGAGTGTGGGAGTGTGTGAGGGGCAACACCACCAACATGCAGCAGGGTGATCCTCAAAGCAACTACCAAATATAGAATATTCCAACCAGTACAAGATATGTGCCATAAAATAGCTCTACTGTACTAACATAGTCAAGTAGGACTCCATCAAGGATAAGGGAGACAGACTAGGAAGGGTAAACTAAGGTAACAAAAAGACAGAGCACACAACCTACCCGAGAATGAAATGCATTGAAATCATGAGAAATGTCAGTGGTACCCATAGCATGGCGGTAAAGAAGATGGCATGAAGTTTGGGCCGATGTGCTTGCTTTGTAACGAGACAGAAAGTCTTGAGGGTACAGATATGTGGGACCTAATCATTGTTAATGTGATGGCCTATCATATTGCCTGAAACACTCTGCTTCCTACCTGTGCTAACTGGCCACGGAAATCTGTGTAGTGTTCCAGCCAAAGCGATTGGCTGCCAGTCTCTCTGGACTACAAAGCCATAGGACTTCCATCCACGGCAGCAGGGAATCCACCCACACAGTGCCATATCACCCTCTAAACTGGGATTTCCACATAAGGCAGGCACCTGGAAAATAAAGGGGTGGAGTGGAGAACAGTATCATTTAGTCTGCTTCTTTACGCGGAGGAGCAGATATCGCTTTAGTTAACCCACCTCAAAGGGCCAATAATTAAAAGTTACTAAACAACTCTCTGCGTGAATACACTAATCAAAAATATGTATAAATGTAAACATTTTTTATTTCTACCCTAGTATCAAACTTGTCTAACCTAGGCAGCCACTACTGTTTTACTGAATGTTCTCGGAATGTGAACTGCTCTGTACAGTTGCTGCACCAACAGTTGTAGGTTTGCATTTATTTAAAACATAACAGGAGTGAAGGAATTTAGGGGCATATTTACAAGCCCTCACCGCCACCGGAGCGCCCCTTTTTTTGATGCTCTGGTGGCGCAATAGCCATTTTCCATATTTACGATGTTGGTCTAAGCCACGTTTTGTGGCTTAACGTCACCATGTAAATATGCCTCTTTCTGCCGCAGTCCTCTGCGGCAAAGGGGCCTGCAATGGGGTTTGCCGTGGGAGTTCTACTGCAACACCCATTGCTTCTTGATGCTGCCTCAGCTTTACAAGGTTGAGGCAGCGCCAAAAATGAACACCATGGAATACAAGGTGTAAGAATGGCGATACAAGGATAAATTATTAACTTCTCCTCATTGTTTGCTCTTTCCATATGTGATGTTTTCTGCAGCACACATATAAGGTGCAAATTGCCATTATTGATTGTTTATGTGCAGGAAAGTGTCCCTTCCTGCACATACACAGTTATCTCTGTAGCGCAGGCACCCTTTGTAACATGGCGGCAAGGTGTCTGCGCTGGGCAGATTTTCTTTTGCACAAGCACTAGGGCAAACGTAGGGGTGCCCCGCATTATTGTGAATACAGCGCGTCCTTGCATTTTGAAAATGTCAGCGCCCGGCGCTGCCACATTTAGCGCAGCTCTGCGTTCCGACATTTTATTGTAAATATGCCCCTTAGCTACATATAATATGTTTTAACAACTGGACTTATTGGGAAGAATCAAAAAACATTTACCTGCATAATACTCCAGACGAGTGCAGTCTGTTGTGTTTATGAGCCGAGAGCAAGGGATGTAAGACGCATGTTAATGCACGGTGCAAATGAACGTGATGACGCTTTGAGAATGTCAAGCAGGGCAGGGAGTGCACAGCTGGATGGATACAGAGCACAAGATTTGCGGAAGAGGAAGGGGAGATTAGCACTTAGCAGCGATCTTCAAGGTGGGCGCGCGCTCTTAAACTGAACACACCAGGGGGATGCGCGTTCTCATTGCATCGGAGAGTCCACATGAAAGTCAAATGCCTTTACACGCTCATGGGCCTGAACTGACAGCACCGATATTATGGACTTATCACTAAATTGGCTTCCATTCTATTTCAGATCCGCGGAAAGGAATTCTAACCTGGGGTCAACAAGCAACTATTGGACGCACAATAAAATCTACTTTATATGCAGAGAGAGCGAAGCTAATATTGCGCGCGCTGCAGAATAAACCCGCCTCCGGCTGTATTGATTCACAGAGTGAAATATGCACGAAGGCGAGAGGGTGATAACAGGGAAACTCCAGCCTTTCTCATCGTCTCCTATAGATTGCGGACAAAGTAGATCTGTCCGCGTGCATCTTCCATAAAAAAAAACAACAAAGGAAGGGACATTATAATTGCAACGAGAGAATTCAAAAGTGCCTAAATCTAACTAAGATGTAGAATATTGGCAATACATGTACTCCCGTCGTGCACAGCTCCTGCACATTTGGTACATAATGTAATAATCATTGATGCCACCACACATAGCGCTATTGGTGTTATCAACGATCAGATTACACGTGGCTTAGTTGATGATCTCATCACTTCTGATGCCCCTGAAGACATCACTGATGACATCACACATCAGGAATCATTTCCAAAGATAGGAAAGGGACTGATCGGGGTAATATGTTGCCAACACAACACTATCCAGTTCTTCACACAAGTGGTTTCTCTAGGTGGCCACAAACACTCTTAGTTGGAAAGTGATGTGTACACTATGGGCTGGTTTCAGTAGGATTATGCTACTAGTAGGTGTGATTTACTCCTGTAGCACTACTGACCTACTCCATAATTCAAGCCGTGAGATCTACAAGAGTAAATCACAAAATGTTTGTGTATCAGGACCTATCTTATTATAGCTGTCCCTCTGGCACGTGTTTACTGCCTGCGTTATCTAAAACCTCTTACTTCGAAATGAGTATTACAGTCAAAGTTTTGTGATCCATACGTTTGTACATCCTTGTACAACATCATTGGTTGCTACAAATTGTTGGACATTGGGTTCCTGGTTGTGGGGGTGAAACCCTACTCAAGCATCAACCACAATTTCTATCAGGGTAAGTCACAACCAAACCCCAAATTCACCTGTGCTCAACCCTTTGGTAGCTTGGCACAAAGCTGTACGTAAAGGCAATGTGTAAAGTATTTACACAGCACACAAACAGCAATACAGTGAAAACACAAGAAAAATTGCACACCAATTTAGAAAAATAGAGTAAAATGTATTAAATTATTTGAGAACAAAACGACAAAACTCTTAAGTAGTGGAACTGGAGATATGCAATTTTGAAGAAATAAATGATAATAGTGCACATAAGCACAAAGCACTAACTGTGGTTATTTGGCCGCGTCTCAAGTTCAGGCCAACCATGATGGAGCGTGGGCCAGATACAGGGACGAAGTTAGGTCAGCTAAACAAAGTCCCATAAATCCTGGTTTGTGGAATGCTGTGAGATCCTGTGTTGACTATACGTCGCGCAGTATCAGGTTTGGTCAGCTTCTGGGCTGTAATTCAGAGTCCTGCGTCATTGTCGAGGATGCCCTTGACTGGAGGATTGCAATGCGAATTACAACATTGAGGATTCATCACCCAACAGCGGTTCCATAGAAGCTGTGGGTCTGCGATGTGAAGTTGTCTTCGAGGATGTAGTCAATGAGGGGGCTTGCAATAGGAAGGCTGACGTCAAAGATGCGTTACACAGTAGCAGTTCAGAGGAGACTGAGGGCTGTGATGCAAGGTCTGGTGTCGGGAATACTTTGTGCTGCGGCAGTTCTGTAGCTAGTCTGCGAGTAGATGCGTAGCGCTGTGTCAGTTCTGCTCACAGAACCACAGCTGGGCTGGCAGAGCACTTTCAGGCCTGCTTCCAAGGGTCCAGGAGTGGAGTGACACCGCTTGGGAGGTGGGACTCAGAGCAGACAGAATCCAGGTGCTGAGGTCAAGTCAGTTGGAGCCTTTACAGTCGCTGATACTTAGATTGGGATGCCAGCCAACTAACCCTTGAAGACACTCTGGTGGTCCAGGGTCCAAGATGCAGGTTCAGTTTTTCTCAGTCAGGAAGCAGATCAGCAGGGAAACAGATTAGCAGTTGTCTTGCAGAGCTTCTCAGCAGTCCTTCTGAGTCTTCTACAGGTCCAGAGGTGTACAGAAGAGTTGGGTCTGAGAACTCTCTATTTGTACCTGGTGCTCACTTAGAAGTAGGCAAAGGTTCTGGAGGTTTCCACCATGAGAATTTCCCGCGTCCCCAGGCTGCAGCTTGCCTGGGGATGCAAAAGACTAGTGTCAAAACCCTTTGTGAGTGTGCTGGAAAGAGCCTTTGTGATGGGCAAGTGTGGTAGTTGACAGCTCCTAATCTTCATCAAGTCAGAGATGGTCCCATACTGCCAATGGCTATACCCCCTTTGTCTCACTGTCTGGGGTAAAACACAAACACCAACTTCCAAGCTACACCTAGTCATGTGACCCAGGATACAGACGAGTAGCGCCAAATGCCGGGGACAAGAAAATGGCAGCTTTCTAAAAGTGGCATTTTCAGAATTGTGACTTAAAATCCGACTTTAAAGACAGTTTTAAATTACAATTCTTTAGACACAAAAATCAGCATTCTTAACTGCTCCCAATTTAAAGTTATCACTTATCAAATAGAATAAGGTAGCCCAATTTTATCCTATGGGACAGGTAGGCCTTGTAGTAGAGAAAAACAGAATTAAGATGTTTTCACTACCAGGACATGTAAAAGTTAAAAGTACATGTTCACATTTTTAGTTAGACTGGACCATGACCTTTGGGCTGTTTAGGGCCTAACCTAGGGGTGACTTGTATGTATTAAAAAGGAAAGCTTAGGCCTGGCAAAAGGTTTATTTTGTCAGATGGAAATGGCTGTTTAAAACTGCACATACAGACTGCAATGGCAGGCCTCACACATGTTTAAAGGCTACTTAAGTGAGTGGCAAAGGCATTTGTAGAGCACTATCTAACACTCATGAATGTTATTATGTAAAATTGATCTCCCAAGTCATGTGCTGCACCTCACCTACTTCATGGAAGGCTTTTTGTTCTTTCTCCATGTCCTGAATATCTTATGTTCCTTGTCCCCAAATATTTCCCCTGTATTCACTTATTGAGTCTTGATATGATGGCAGATGCAGGCTGGGGAAATGAAGAAAGGCTCTAACCCAGAAATGAAGTCTGTTTGGTTCTGCAATCTGCCTCCTTTGTGCAAACATTGTCCTTCCTCAGGCCGTCGTCTTTTGTCTTCTTTCTTTTTAATTTGGGATGTCCCTAATAATCCCATTTCAAACTCTCATACAGTACTGTTTTTCTTTAAAGCTTTTTCAACATAATACCCATCTCACTCCTTATGCTGCATTTTTCTGTTTTGACATGGGAGGTGGCAGTAATATAGTGCTGGTAGTTCTTTTTTATCAACAGATTATGTGCAGCGCTATGTTAGCTGCATGTCAACATGGTAGAGGAGTAGAATGTGCTAAATGGTGGAGCCTGAGCGAAGGTGTGTTATCAAAGTTACCTCTTGCCTCCCTTTGCAGAGACTCTAGAATTTCGTTCCATATTTAGGGCGGGTACATTCAGCTATACATGAGAATATCTTTACCAAATGGCATTGCATTCCTTATCAAGACTCAAAGAAATGCAAAATTGGGTGACTTCTGTTTGACTCAAGAACGACATTCTTAAACAGAACTTCTCCTGATCTTCCCTATAAAATGTCTCATTGTTCAGGAGTGACCCGTCAGGTAAGAACGGTGGGGCGGGGCGGGAGGGGGACTTGACAGACAACAACAAGGTGAAAATTAATAATTTATTTAATGTCCCTCATCGTCGTCTGTCGAGTCCACCTCCTCCACCCTGCCCCACCACGCCCACCGCTCTTACCTGCATGGGCCGCGCCTGTCTTTGTTTCACATGACTGGCTCAACACAGTCTCTTACTACTAAACCAAAAGGTTTTAACCTGGGCAGGAATGTAAATCTTCAGTACGTGCCAACCCTTTGGCCAATGGGCACACTACTTGTGAGACTCCTGTAAGGAACTGCAACTTTGACCCCAGAGGAGGATTTCAACCTGGTGCTTTTGAGATTAGACAATGGCAACTCACTACTTGTAGGATCACTGAGGTTTCACCTAGCCCCTCAAAGTCACCCTGTAAGCAGCTCTCACACTGGTCATTGGAGTAAGTAGGTCTCAGTAAATTATTCCCTTTTTAATCTCTGATGCATGCCTCCCTATCGTGACAAGAAGTATTTCCAAACACGGCTTGTCTCATTCATAACTCAAGTAAGCAACAAAAAATACTAACAAGCTGGCCATTTCTGAAAAATAACTAAAACACTTTATTTATCGTTAGCCCACCAAGGGTCCAGAACTTTATTCCACCTTCCAGAATGAGCATTCTGTCCAACTACTCCTAAAAATAACCCTCTTAGGGTGACAAATGCAAAAGAAACAATTGATGGGCAGAATGCTGAACAAAGCAGACATTCACCCCCAGTCACGAGGATCTGGGTTTAATCCATCATTCTTTTGCTCACCACATCACCCCAGTTTGGCACAGGGTCAAGACTGATTTGCATATGGCTGGGTTCAAACTGGAATGGCATGGAGAGCAAAAGAATGATGGATTAAACCCAGATCCTTGTGACTGAGGGTGGATGTTTGCATTGTTAAGCATTCCGACCATCAATTGTTTCTTTTGCATTTATCGCACTAAGTGGGTAGGGTATGCCCAGACGAGGGTCCCCTGCTCTCCATGCCACTGGAGTCAAGCTATCTTGGCTGATGAGGGGTGAAACCCCGAAACCGGTCCCAGGATGTTTGTTTCCAGTACAGGGAGGACCTGGCCTGGCAGTTCGGGCTGGACTGTTCCCTTTGGGCTTAGGGTCAAGACTGATTTGCATATGGCTGGGTTCAAACTGAAATGGTATAGGGAGCAATAAAACTATGGATTTAGTCACAGATCTCTGTACTGGGGTGAATGTATTACATTGTTCTGCATTCTGTCCATCAATTGTTCTTTTTGCATGCATCTATCAGATACGGCACATTCCCGTCCTTTCCTCCTGCACTGGCACAAAAATGTCTGCCAATGCTGACACTCTTGCGCCATGATGCAAGTGTGTCTGCATTTAGGGGTGATTGTTTTTGTGCAAGAAGGGACACCTTCTTGCACAAAACCAATCAATGGAGGTGATTTCCTCTTTCTATGTGTGCCGCAAAATGCAGAATGCAGCACACATAGAAAGAGGAAATAACAAGGACAAATAATATATTTTCTCCTCATTGCGCCTTCCCGATGTCACCTTTGCGGTGGTGAAGGCTTTTGACGCATTCCCAGGTTTAAGTAATCACATAAATCTGAAAACGTGTAAATTGCCAGGGGTGTTACGTGGGAACACCCACTGCACCGCCCATGCCACACCTCCCTATCGCAGGGTGAAGCAACGCAGCTACTTGTGCTGCGTTGCCTCAGCCCATATTTACAAGGCCATGAAAGCCACTCAGGGTTGTTTTA
The DNA here is from genome assembly GCF_964204655.1 of Triturus cristatus. Classification (NCBI taxonomy): domain Eukaryota; kingdom Metazoa; phylum Chordata; class Amphibia; order Caudata; family Salamandridae; genus Triturus; species Triturus cristatus. The sequence goes on from NC_140587.1 coordinate 188,039,379, forward strand.
AGTGGCATTGTAGCTGTTGCACTATGCGCCACCGGACCATTAATAAACGCGGCATTCTGGTGGCACAGGGTCCTTGTAAATGAGGTCCAGTGTCTCGTTTAGAGTTTAGTGGATTCAGGACAACTGCCAAAAAGCAGCGGATGTCCCATCCGCCCTATTCAGAGCTTATAGATTTCTTCACTCTCTGAATAGGCAGATAGTCACCAGACCATCTTTATAGCATTTTAAAGTGGCTGCCTGATGCGGACACTGTGTTGTCATTGTGATGCCTTTGATGTAACTGAGTGACCAGATGGAAACAAATGTGTCATCTTGACAGGTCGGCTCATATTTGCATAATACTGAAACTAAAAAAATAAAGATGAATATATTTGTAGTATTTACAAAATGCATAGATACATTACATATACAAAGTTAAAACAAGGCTGTTAGAGAGCACTTACTGGATTTTTGGGCCAGGAAGATGAAATCCAAGGGTGTCAGGAGGGAATAGAAAGTGGGAGGGGGACTGGAAGGGGTGGAAGTTGCAAGGAGGCAGTGATAGACAGCATGATACACTAAGTTTTATGTTGTCCAGGCTGATTTGTGGATGCAGAGTTTCTCGGTTCACTAGAAGAAATAAATACTTATTGAATGGGTGAGATATGTTATGTTATGTTATATATCGTGTTATGTTATGCTATGCTATATGATGTTACATTACATTATGTTATCAAGGTAGGTAGCTGTTTCAAAGCCACCCTGTGTGCACTGTGCACTCCCATTTTTTGCTTACTGGTACTGGTGGTAACTGACTCTGATTGTTCCTGGGCTCTGTCTAATCAGGCCCAGGGCCAGTGCTATGTTGAAAACACAAACACACACATATAATTGGCATGACCACCCAATAAGTCCCTTGTAGAAAGTAGGGTAAGGGGGATTAAAACTACCTTTAAATCCCTAGTATATCATAGGACATGGACGTTTAGGGGCCAGCAGCCTTTTTGCACTTGCATGTGTGCACAGCTGAGTGCCTGAGGTCACTTAAAAAGAACCCCTGCTTTGTTGCAGTGTTTTTAAAAGTATATTCACTGCAAACTCGACTTAGGTGGGAGGGGCACTTAAAAAGTGATACTCTACATTTTTTGTTAATATTAGGTACCCCCAAGGTCTCCCCTTGGCGTCCCAGGGGCAGGGTGTTAAGTAAATATAGTCAGCGTCCTTATAAAATATGCTTTATATGCCCTGGGGATAGAGAAATTGCACATTTCACTTGGCGCCTTGTGGTAAAGTCCCTCCCAAAATCGGCTTTGGTGCTATGAGCACTGTGGGGTGAGATTCCCTATTATTTGTATATGTTTAGGACCCCCAAGGTCTTCCCTAGGAGTCCCATTGGCGGGGGTCATGTAACTATAAGCAGGGCCTTTATGAAAAATGTTTTGTATGCCCTGGTGATGGAGAAATTGCACATTTCTTTTTCCCGTTTATAGATACCTAGCCACATAGAACAACATTGCAATAGTTTATGGGCACATAATTATTGCTAGGAATTAAATAGATATCATGTAAAGACTTTGAAGAATTTTATTGATGAATCCAGCAGTGTGCCATTGCTGAATCTATCTTAAATTGTACGGAAAAGAAGTTATAAGACTTTCTTGTCTGTGAGCTGTCCTTCAGTCTTCCCTGATTGGTCAGAGTTAACGGGATTAACCAGACTGCATTGATGAAGTGATCAATGGCTCACCAGGGGAGAAACTATCTGCTGGAGAGGGTTCTGCCACACCGGAATGCCAGAGTAGGGAGGAGGTGTCATAAAGCATGAGGGTTCAAAGGAGGGACATGACAGGCAGATTATGCTAGGTCTGCCTACCCCCATCCTCTCTGACCTATCCAGATGGCAGGCTTAAGGAAGAAAGCTGCAGATATTAGGGAGAAGAGAGCTATGGAAATGAGTCACACTGGATGTGGGTCTAGCTAGTTCTTGCTCCTCTGCTGGGATTTCAGCATGATGAATTTTGGAGGAATGGTGCTTTCTCGGACAAGAATAAGCCACTGTTGGAAAACAAGGCAGTATCTGTGAGGCCTGCACAAATAACATGACTACATTTGTCCTTCACTGGGAACCAAACACCCAATTGTAGTGCCTGACTCTCAGAGGGTAGCGGTGCAGAGCAGTCTGAGGCTTACTCAAGGGAGGTGGTGTGGGCTAGTAATCGCCATTACAGGTGCACAGAAATAACACTCAAAAATTGATTGCCCAGTCTGTACTTTGCTTTATAAAAGTAAGAGTACATTTATTAAACACACACACTACTCAATACTATGCACCAATTTACAAATTTACATAAGCTGTTGGAATTACTTTGTGACATTGCATAACATCTACACCCCTCCCGCAGGGGGGTGTGGTCCAGTACCACCACTCCCATGTATGCACAACATCTTGCCCCCTAATGCAGTTAGTTGAACATAACCTGGAGCGACGGCCCTGCGCACTGGCACTATCCTAGTGGCGGCTCACCCCATTACCTCAACAAGCATTTAAACTAGGTATGCCTGCCCTGGTGACACATAACCCTAACTGAGCATCTCCTACTGACCCAGAAGTATACACCTCTACATCTTAGGGGATAACAGTCTGGATTGTTCTTCACCTAAGCGCAGCAGCAAAAATACATGTTTAAGCATCACTTTAGAATCATCACATTTGTTGATCAGTATAATGCATTGCAATTACAGCCCCCAAAGGCATCACAGATGAAATCACAGGATTAAGCATATACAGCCAGACGCCCTAACAGAAATGTCGAGCAACATAACCCCATTTGGCTTATGACATCACTTTACACAGGTACTTCACATTACACGTGGCTCTTAGTCACTCTAAAAGAAATAAAGTTAGTAAATGCAGTTCTGGTGCAATTACACCTCTTCACCTCCAGAGTATACCCTTCTTCAGACATCCCCAACTCGGCCCTTCACTCCTTGAGCCAGTCCCTAAGGCACCCCCAGCTGTAGAAGATAAGTTCCAGCAATGGGGATGCCAATAGTTCCTGGCTGAGCCCTTGATGGGTTATTCTTTTTAGTCCCCATGAGACTTAGGGAGGGACTTCTTCGCGTTGTGCTGGGGGAGACTGCGTTGCTCCTGCAGCTCCTCCTGCACCCTGTCACACATGTGGTGGAGACCCTCTCCTCCTAGGGACACCACAAGTAGAGAAAAGCTGACATTTCCTTGGCGGCCTGCAAGGCATTATGGGCGCTCTTGAATATTAGAGCAGCGGTTCCCCCGCTGCTCCGGGGAGAGCCGCACTGCCCTGCTTCCTAGCGCTTCACGACATCGTTGGAGGTCCGGTCCCACCCAGACCCCATGCTTCTGGTAAGGGCTCCCGTGGCTCGGGAAGCCCACCCCCAGGCGCTCCACGACATCGTTGGAGGTCCGGTTCCACCCGGATCTCGTGATGCCGGTGAGTTGTTCTCGCGGCTCGGGGAGCCCACCTCCAGCTGCTCCTCTCCTCATTGCGGGGGCCCGGTCCCACCCGGGCACCCCGTGCTGGCAGGTTGATGGAGGGTAGCCCGGAGAGCCCACCCCTGGCTGCCCCTGCCAGCTCCCTCTAAGCCCGCACCCTTGTGTGCAGCCGCGGGAGCCGGCGTGTGCATTCTGATCCGGCGGGCAGACCCAGAGGCTGCTCCCTCACTAGCAGGTCTTCGGGGGAGTGCAATGGCACTCTCCCTGCCTTTCCACCACTGCGGGGAAGTGCGATGGCACTTTACCCGCCTTCCATTCAGGGCCCAGAGATGGGGTCCTGGACCCCCTTGCACATATTCACGGGGAGCGCGATGGCGCTCCCCGGCTTTACTTACGGGGGCAGGGCCCGGAGTCGGGATCCCGGGCCCCCTTGACTTCCTTGCGGGGCGTGATGGCGCTCCCCACACTCCATTGTTGCCGGAGGCCAGGGATGGGCTCCTGGCACCCCGGTTGGGCCCCTTCACCATCGCGCTCCCCGACTTTTATCTTCGCAGGGGGTGCGACGGCAACCCCCCGCCTCCAGCGTGGCCCGTAGTTGGGTTCCCATGCCCCTCTCCCCATTCCCAAGGGAGGGCGCGATGATGCTCCCCTGCCTCCGGGGTTCAGCAGGGGCCAGGGTGGGCTCCTGGAACCCCGTGGGGGCATTTTTCACGGGGAGCGCAACGGTGCTCCCCGACTTTTCTTCTTGCGGGGGCAGCCCCTGGGACCTGTCCAACCCCGGGGGCATTTTCTGGACTGGCGGGGAAGCCCCACGCGCTTCGTCATCGGTTGGTCATAGATCACCTACCTTCTGGGGGGGCCTATCTCAGCCCCCAGGGGTCCGATCTTCGTGATCTTGGCCTCTTCTTGCTCTTGGAGGTGCACTCCAGCCACTGGGAGCACCTTCCTTCGCCCTCTGGGTCTCACAGAGGGTATATTCAGCAGGGAGCTGTCTTCACTGGCTCCCTGCACCAGCCTTTCGCCTGGCTCTCCTCCTGGGCCTCTCTTCTCCCTCCGCAGAGGCCCATGCTTCTGCACACTGGTCCTGGACTCTTCTCCTGGCGCTGTTCAGGATCCTGGGACAGTCAGGGGGTTGCTCTTTCCAACTGCCCATTGCGCCAGGCTCCAGCACCCTCTGACTCAGCAGACCACACCCCAGAGAGAGCTCCTCTTCCTGTGCAAGTTCTTTTAAAGAATTGGGAAGGAAGCTGGCAAGAAGTCTCCGTTTGCCCTATCACACAGCGATACCTCACTTCTCTGCTCCAGCTCCCTCCTTCCTGCCCATGCCTCTTGGTTTCTTCAAAATGGCGTCGCTCAGGGTCTCCTGCCACATGGTCTCTGAGAGTCCCCGTACTGCCTTCTCCCTGGTGCAGCTTGGTGCCTGGCACCCGGTGACAGCTGCTGATGGATTAGCCTGTAGCTCTACCCATCTTCTCTTCTTGGAGAGGAGGCCTTCGCTCTTGCAGAATAGGTAATTAATCCAGCCTGTCAGTGCCAGCCCCCAGCCAGGCCCTGGTTATGAGCTGACTCAGGGAAATACGACATTTCTGGAAGACCCAAAAGCAGTACAAATATGACTTTGGACTCTGCAGAATACTTCTTCTCACACCAGTTACAGTGGACTTTAATGCGTGTCTGGAACTTGTAGGCCTTAGGAAAGTAAAACTAGCCAAAGTTCTCCCCATCCTCATAGGGGAGTAATGGAGTGAAAATAGTAAAGCACACTGATTTTCCCTCAAATGTTTCTTCCAATTGTATAAAGCCTAGTCCATGTCACCACCCAATTCTGCATAAGTCCTGCCACCCCATTCACTTTACAGCTGCTCCTGGGCTGTGCATGCCAGGAATCTACCCTGCGCAGCCCGCACACATGTGCACATGTCTGTACACATGTGTCTGCATGTAACCAGCCCGGTGCCCCTCACTCCAGCTGCTGCGCAGCGGCCTAGTCAAGCTAGGGGGACACCAGTAAAATCCACATGTAGTCTCCTTCATCATGAGTTCACTGTGTGTGAGTCCCAATTTATGAGGCTCTCCCACAGTAAAAAGCTCAACTAATAGGTGCTCCAAAAGTGAAAAATCCAGGCGGCTCAGAGTGTCAGAACCACCTTCTAACAGCCACACTTTGGAAGTAGTTGTCATGCTCTGGAGTGTTGTGATGCACCTCATTGGACATGAGTGCTTTCCTGCTAGACCCCAGAGAAAGCTGAATAAATATGTGAAAGGTGCAAAGCCTCTCAGATCTGCCGCTTTGATGAGTACAGACCCCAGCTAGGCCCGCAAATACAAGGGTTCGCCCTCCTGTAACGAAAGCTAGAAGGAAGTTGGCACGGAAACTGCAAATACAAAGACAGAGTTTATTAACCCTTAAGGGTGGTCCTACAACCTACACAACACTCTTCAGTATTGCATAGAGTAGCACAAAGAACTTGCGTACACGGTCCCCTTTTATACACAACAGAGGGGCTCATAAGTGGGTGGATACAACATAGAGCAAAATTCATTACCATGTATGGATATTTTCGATACAGGATCAATATATGGGCGGAGTTAACAATTTCCTGAACCCGCGAAAACATGGTCAAGCAAGGACTAACTGATAACAGATGTGGTCAAGTCTGGGCATTCCCCAGACGGACAAAGGAGCTATTTATAGACTGTTACTAGGCAGATTACAAGAGTAACTAGCGGAAAGGTAGGACTCTTCTCGTGCAAAGCACGTGGAGACATGACAATACAAAATGGAGTCCGGACATTAGTCAACATAAGACAAGAAACACGTTTTAACTGTAGAGAGTTCATGTCTTCAGTTAATGCTTAATCATATCGCTGTTTTAGTTTTCAACAGACGACCCTTTCAGCATTTACTGAAGACATTCGGCTTATTAGGATAATCATCATATATGTCAATTTTCATCATCTCTTCCACCTCCTTGTTTAAGTTTTTCTGATAGGTGACATTGGCAATAGCTTTCTTATCAGGAATACAAAATGACACACATAAAGAACAGAGTAAAGGACCACACTGAACACAGATGCAGCAGAAAAACAGAACTGCTACAATAATACAGAGACCAGTTAAGACTTTCCATCCCCATGTAGTGAGCAATGCCCAAAACCATCCAGAAAAGGTCCAAGTGCCATTTTCTGTATGAATCTCAGCTGCGATTTTATGCAATTTATTAATAGCATTATAGACTGATGGCGTGTGGTCAGGAATAAATACACAACAGCTACTTCCAATAATTCTACATGCTCCACCTCTGTCTGCTAACATAACATCTAATACCATACGATTCTGTAACGCAACAATTCTAGTGATTTGCAATTCTTCAGTAAGATTCCCAAGAGCAGCAGCAGCTTGATTCGTTACAGCCTCTGCAACTCTTGTTAATCGTCGAACCTTCCTACTATTTAGGGCAGCTCCAACAAAGAAAAACAATCCTAAGTTAAAATCAACATACTGCTGTAAGCTAGTGTCAGTTTGGTCAACATCATCAATAGATAGAGTACGTTTATACCTATTTACAGTTACATTGTTCAATAACTTCAAGTCTTTATGATAGGATGCAGGCGCTAAGAATACAGGGGGTAATAAGAATGCTACATAACATACTCCGGACCAGCCGGCTGGTAAGCGATAATAACCTTTATTCCCACATACGAAGTACGTATTGTGGGAAGCTAAGAAAGTACTAATATTTAATCCATCTATGTTCAAAACAATAATACAATCACTAACACCAACAGGAATATGACCCACACTCTGGACACACAGGTCCGCTTGAGCTTGTGCCACTTGAATTACGAAGTTCTCATTCCCAGCAGTGTCTCTGGTGTTCATGAAGATGTAGGGGATTGATTCATTATCTGGTCGATATTCTTCCCACTCCCATATTGTCCCATTCGCTTGTGGATAGCCTTCTTTATCTTGACATTCCCTATTAAGTCTAAAAAGTAGTCATCCCACTGTAGGTTTCGGTGTGGCAAAAAGCAAAGTGTACCATGCTCTACAAGAGCCATTATGAGAGAAAGGAAGGAGGTATAAACGGCGTTCCTCCTTTCTTCTGATGGGCTGGCATCATACCGCATATCCAACAGTTCGTAGCATTTGTAGCAACATGGGTATGATGCAACATCTGGAAAAAAGTATTATTCAAATAAGACTGACGATGCTTCAATTCTTGATACGGAAGGGTGTAAAAGTAGTGCTCCTCAGGCACTGGAGTAGTCAAAACAAACAACTCATGGGCAGGAGTCACATCCTCAACAAACCACGTGGTTATACCAACAATAGGTACAATGATAATAAAACTTGTCGCACAAAAAATCTTCTTCTTCTCCATTTTGCAGTAAAAGTCAATATCTTCCTGAAACTAAAAGGTTGTCAGAACTCTTCCCCTTAGGCAGCCGTTGATTTCTTCACCAGCGGGCCAAGACGGGTGTCACTACACTAATGCAGGGCTGATCCCTCCCCCCCTTGCCTCATTGGCTCTCCGTTTCACTAACCTAAGGGCCGTTCTGACAATGTGTCCTAATACAGAAAGAAATCACTTCCTCGGTCTGAGATGATATCTTCTTCCTCCAGGAATCACTTGGTCCGGGAAGAGCTCCTCAGTGTTGTTCGGTTCCACAGCACGGCTTGTCTCTGCGGTCAGGATTTCTCGATGGTCGGTCAATACAGCAGGCTCCACTAATCCAGGCGGCACTTTACGACAGTGCAGGGAGTGGATCCAGTTCTTCGGATTGGAGACCCGCACAGCAGTCCTCGTCGCGAGCAAAAAATGCTCAGGACCAACCCATCTCGGCTCCAGACTGTTCGTCCTTTCAAACACCTTGATCATAACATAGTCTCCAGGCCGGAGGTTATGTCCTTCACCTGTGGACCGTTCAGGGAGCGCTTCTCGAACCTGTTGATGAATAGAAACCAAATTATCCGTTAACTGTGCCAGATAATCATTCATCATTACACAAGGTACATCATACACTGACTTCGGTTTCGGTGGACCCCAAATATTCATTGGGCGTCCGAACACGATCTCATATGGCATGAGACCGGTCCGAGAATGCGGTATCGATCTAATTGACAATAATGCCAGCGGTAAAGCGTCTGGCCAAGTCAAAGAAGTCGAAGCTTGGATCTTAGCGATCTTAAGCTTCAAAGTACCGTTATATTTCTCAACCAATCCCGCAGACTGAGGGTGAAATACTGCATGAAATTTCTGGGTAATTCCCAGTCCTTTCAGGACATACTTGATAACGTCTGCTATAAAATGAGGTCCGTTATCACTCCACAACAATCTACAAACACCATATCGAGGGAAGAACTCCTTCAATAGCATCTTGGCTGTAGTCATTGCAGTATTGTCTTTCGTAGGGTATGCCTCAACCCATTTACTGAAGGCACAAACCACTACTAGAACATACTTCAGATTATTACAGCGCTCAAGCTGAATGTAATCCATCTGCAAAACCTCAAAGGGTGCAGTAGGCGTTGCAAATCCTCCTGCTGGAGTTCGTGTACCCTTTCCTGGGTTATACTTCAGGCAAATCATGCAAGTCTGCACTACCCTCTTTGCCGTGCTAGCGATCTCCGGATGCTCCCAAACTCGTGTGAGTAATTTTTCAATTGCGGAAGCTCCGACATGCGCTAGTCCATGTGCCATCTGAACCATAGGTTGTACGAAAGCTGTGGGTAACTTCCATTTATCCATCTGCTTATTTCTTCTACACCCTTCATCATCTAATTCTCCATCATTGGGCCATTGCTCCCGTTCCTTATCGGAAGCGGTCCTCTGTATCTCCAGCACTTCTCTCCTAGCATCGTGCCATCTTTCTGCCTGTGACTTCACAACATACATTGCAGTAGAGTCAGGCTGCATCGCAGTCTCTCGTGCCACCCGGTCTGCCAAAGCATTCCCTTCTCCAACTTTATCAACCACCTTTTTATGGGCACTACATTTAACTATAGCAATCTTCTTTGGATATGTTAATGCAGTCAAAAGGTTGTGAACTAACTCTCCATACATTATCTGTGCTCCATGTGACGTTAGAAACCCTCTCTCCTTCCAGAGTAGGCCAAAATCGTGCGCTACTCCGAAGGCATAGCGGCTATCTGTATAAACATTCACACACAATCCTGCACTGAGCTCACATGCTCGTGTTAATGCTATCAGTTCCGCTGCTTGAGCTGATTTCTGCGGTATGCGTGCTGTCTCCACTATTGTTTGTAATGTGGTAATTGCATACGCTGCTGAAGTCGTACCATCTGGTAGCTTCAGACATGATCCGTCCACCCATAGTTCTCCATCTACCTCTGTAAAGGGCGTATCCTGGAGATCAATACGACCCTTTGTCTGTTCCTCAGTCACAAGAATACAGTCATGTGCTTTTCGTGCTTCAGACTGAGTTTCCGGGAAAGGCAACAATGTGGCTGGATTTAATGTTGCACACCTCTTCAACGTAATATGAGGAGCCAAAAGCGTCAACTCATATCCCGTTAAACGAGCACTGGTCAAATGCTGCGTCTTTGTCTGATTAAGCAGGGCATCAACAGCATGGGGAACTAATACCAACAGCTTATGAGATAACACAATTCCCTCGCTTTGGCGTATTGACACAGCTGTCGCCGCAACCGAGCGAAAACAACCAGGCAATGCTCGGGCAACAGGATCAAGTACGGCCGAAAAATATGCACAAGGGCGCTGCTTGTCGCCGTGCATCTGCACTAAAACTGATAATGCACATCCATCTCTCTCATGTACATACAATGTAAAAGGCTTAGTATAATCAGGGGTACCTAACACTGGTGCTGAGCAAAGGGCTTGTCGCAAGTTGCTGAAAGGCAATTTCACACTCATTTGACCAGGGAAGAGGAATTGGGGTATCTTTTGTCAAAAGTGCTAACAATGGCTTAACTATATATGAAAACCCCAATATCCATTGCCTACAAAAAGAAGCAAGACCCAAAAATGCACGCACGTCCTTCTGTGTGGAAGGTACTGGCGTGTCCAAAATTGCTTGAATACGATCTGGTGTGAGTGCACGCCCCTCCTTAGACAAAAGGTGACCCAAGTAAGTCACCTTTGGTCTACAAAATTGCAATTTCTTCTTCGACACTTTGTGATTGTGAGATGCCAAAAAGGAAAGCAAAGATAAAGTGCATTTCTCACATAGCTCAGGAGTGTCGGTCGCCAACAAAATATCGTCGACATATTGTATAAGGGCTACACCATCAGGCAGAACAAAGGAATTCAATTGTCTTTTCAATGCTTGACTGTAAATACTAGGACTCTCTGTATAACCCTGAGGGACTCTACAAAATCTATAAGACCGATTATTCAAAGTGAAGCCGAAAAGGTACCGGCTATCAGGATGAATAGGAATCGAAAAGAAAGCATTTTTCAAATCGATAACCGAGAATGTGGTCGCCGTTGGCGGGACCAAAGTAAGCAACGTCGTGATATCAGAAACCACGGGATACTGAGGTATCACTATCTTATTCACCTCCCTTAAGTCAATAATGAAACGATAAACCCTAGTATCAGTATCCTTCTTCAAAATGGGTAGAATAGGACTGTTGCAGACATTATATGGAACTTCCTCCACTACTCCCACCTTGATCAAATCCTGCACAATCTGTATGAGTGCCTCCTCCCCCTCCTGGGAAATACGATATTGAGGGAGGCGTGGTAACACAGCACCCTCCTTGACACTAATGTGGACAGGCGGAATCACCATCTGTCCCACATCAGTATCCGAAGTGGCCCACAAAGTACGAGGGAGAGAAGCTAATACAGTATCCTCTGCAACCACACACATCCGTTCTGTCATGGGTGATTATCGTTTAAGATCACGCGTACTCCAGTAGGGGAGCAGCGGATCGTAGCTCTAAAGTGCTTAAGCATATCAAGACCCATAATGTTGTCAGGTGTGTTCGGGGCAAGCAAAAACGGACAGGGTGCAGAAAGGTGGTCAACATGAAATGCAAGGGGTTGGGATAGAGGGCTTCGAGAGAGTGTACCATCAAATCCTACCGATGTAACCATTAAGCCAGATGGGGGAGCCCTCGGAACCAATTGTTTGGACAGCGCACTGCGAGTAGCTCCTGTATCAACTAGGAACCGATCAGTAGAACCCAGAACATTTGCTGTAACATAAGGACCGTTCTGATCAATTGGCACTTCGACTGATTCCAACCCCCACCCAACGCAATCCTATGCATGCTGCGAGTCATGGTACCCAGGGCGATCATTCCCAGACATTTGATACTGATTTTGTCCATCAAATACATTAGGTCTATCTCGTTGCTGCACGTTAGGCTCAAATCGAGCACGATCATTGGAATTCCCTCTGAAATTCGAAAAGCCCCCTCTACCTCTCGGCGGTCCCTGACCACGTCCCTGACGAGATGCATATAATACCGGACAATCCCTGGCCCAATGACCCAACTGTTTGCAATACGCACATTGATTCCTATTAACATCCGACCGACCCGAAGGGGGACCATAAAATCCTCCTCTACCTCTCTCAACACCCCGACGAGGCGGACCATACACTTGCGCTAACATCACCTTAGTTTTCAAATCTTTCGATTTCTTCTCCTCATGCCCCTTCGCTTCTTGTTCCTGACGCTCATAATACTGAGCCATGGTCAGGAGGGATGCCGGAGACGAGGTGGACCAAGAACTTTCACTCGCTTTTAATCGAGCTGCTATTCCCGGTAATAAATTCGCCACATATTTATCAACAAAAAGATGTCGACCCGTATCATCCGTAAGTGACTGACCACTGAAATCATGAAATGTTTCCTCAAAGCGCGTAAAGAAGTCTGAAACTGATTCATCAACCTTCTGTTTACACGAGGCTAACGTATTCCAGTCAATTTTCCTAGGGGGAGTAATTGTTTTCAATTTAGTCAAGATAGCAGCATGAAGATCTAAAATAAGCTGGGGCGGTTTTTGCGCGGGCTTTCTCTCCCTATCCTCATCCTCAATCTCAGACCATTTGGCCTTAAAAGCGGCTTGATCATCCACCTTCCGCACAGATCGCCACATATCTGGTGGTAAAATGAGCCCAAAGAACAAATCTATGTCTGCTAAAGTCATAGTACAAGAATTCAAGGCCCCTTCGACCTCTTCATAAAAGGCCGCTGGATTCTTGCGGGGGTCAGACAATGCATTCTTCAATGCCATAACATCAGTCCTATGCCAGGGAGTATAAACCCAATTATACACAAAATATCCCCTAGCATCGGGGGAAGACATATCTGAACTAGTTCCCGCTCCTTTAGGAGGAACATACAAAGGTGCCGCTTCTCGCATCGGTTTAGCATGCACTAATTCACTCTTATCTGAATGGGAGGTAGACGACTGTTTCCCGCCGACATGTGGATTCGATTGCTCCTCCTCCCCTGTCTTTTGGCGCGCTTTCTCTTTAAGTTCAAACATCGCGTCCCGCAATGCAAACAGCCGTCGGACCGCATCGGGTACCCTAGAGGGAGAAAAGACACCGTTACGTAAAGCTTTAGAATCTAATACTATATCATCAGGCTCAAAAACATCAGAATATTTCCGAAAGGCAGTAACCACTTCATCAGAAAAAGTTTCAACAAAATATAACTTTTCCCTATCCTGCCAACTTTCCAAAAATGCCAATGATTCAGGAAGAGATAGCTTGCCCTTAAGCGCACGAAAAGAAATTTTCCGAAGCTCACCCATACGATCAGTTGATAACATGGACCGCGTGTCTACCTTATCCGAAACCGATCCAGAATTCTGTGACCTCGGGGCAGACGCGCCAACATAAGGGGGCGGAGAGCGATCTAATAAATGAAAATCATCTTCAAGATTAGTAAGGACAGGATAAAGTGGCTGGCGGACAGCATATTGACCCGATACTTGCAACCTACGCTCTTTCTCTTGTCTCTCCGCCAGTTCTCTTTCCTCCCGACGCTTCGCTTCCTGCACTCTCACATGATCATTTTTCCGTTGCTCTTTATCAATCAGCGCTTTCTCACGTTTCTCTCGCTCACGCACTTCCTTCCCCCATAACCGTACACATTCAAACATGTCTTGCCTAGCACGCCGTTTACACATACACTGTTCCACATACTCAATCTTACGCATATCAAACGATCCATACAAAGGCCATCGTAACTCAGGATCCTTTTTGGTGTATTTCCTCCACACTGTGCTGTACATTATAGAGGAAAGACCATGCTTCACATACATATCCCTATTAGGAGTCCCCTCTGGGGGGGCTGGAGCAGATTCCTCAAGATTTAACCGGTTTCCAAAGCAGCAGCACCACTTACGGAGTGCGCTAAAAGCAGGCATGCTCAAAAATAATGCAAGATATGCAGTATTATCAAAAATGGCACTTAAACGTTGCGCCGTTCAAATTTAAACAACTCCGGAGAAATATCTCCACATTACCTGCCTATATGTGTTGCAACGCACATATTCCCACAGTAATCAGTACAAAATATGACCGGTCATCACAAATCAAACTCAAATAGCCAACCCAGGCTTCAAAACTCGAAGCAAGTACCGTACAACGGTTCTTACCAATCAAAAGCGTCCAGATTCCAACTGCCAAGTTCCAAAATTCGCCCAAACGGCTATCACACGGCAAACCGACAGAAGAGGTCTCAGTCGAGGACCGGCGCCACCCAGATGGTCAGCTCGGAAGGGAAGGAAGAAACCTCAGGATGCCAGGACTAAAAGACGCCACTGGCAGTGATCACATCCCCGGCCAAATTCCTCACCTTCGTCACGACCAGTCCTTCGAGCATCCGAGTCGCCGATGAGCCCCACGTGACGGGCGCCAATTGATGAGTACAGACCCCAGCTAGGCCCGCAAATACAAGGGTTCGCCCTACTGTAACGAAAGCCAGAAGGAAGTTGGCACGGAAACTGCAAATACCAAGACAGAGTTTATTAACACTTAAGGGTGGTCCTACAACCTACACAACACTCTTCAGTATTGCATAGAGTAGCACAAAGAACTTGCGTACACGGTCTCCTTTTATACACAACAGAGGGGCTCATAAGTGGGTGGATACAACATAGAGCAAAATTCATTACCATGTATGGATATTTTCGATACAGGATCAATATATGGGCGGAGTTAACAATTTCCTGAACCCGCGAAAACATGGTCAAACAAGGACTAACTGATAACAGATGTGGTCAAGTCTGGGCATGCCCCAGACGGACAAAGGAGCTATTTATAGACTGTTACTAGGCAGATTACAAGAGCAACTAGCGGAAAGGTAGGACTCTTCTCGTGCAAAGCACGTGGAGACATGACAATACAAAATGGAGTCCGGACATTAGTCAACATAAGACAAGAAACACGTTTTAACTGTAGAGAATTCATGTCTTCAGTTAATGCTTAACCCCTTCGATGCTCATGACGGAACGGTTCCGTCATGAGCATCGGTTGGGCTGTGCTCATGACGGAACCGTTCCGTCATGAGGACAGCCCCCGGGGGAAGCGCTGGCGCTCCCCCCCTTGTGCAGCGATCTTCACCCCCTTTACGGGGGTGGCAGCGGAAGAGCTTCCGCTGCCACCCCAGAGCCCCCCCGAGCCCCCCCACGCTTTCTGATGACGTCAGCGCGCACAGCGCGCGCCGGCGTCACCAGGAAGCGTTGGACGCGCTGGAATCCATTTCTTCCAGCGCGTCCAAGGGAGCAGAGGTAGGTTTTGTGGTCCGGTGGGGGCCGCGGCGGTGAAATTTGTAGTATTGAGGCATCGGGAGAGAGGAAAGAGTATTTCCTCTCCCCCGATGTCTCAATACAGGGCATTCCTGCTCCACGATCGCGCACAGCGTCGCGATCGTGGAGCAGGGATGCCCCACTAGACACCAGGGATGTGTTTTATTTTATTTTGGAAGCGACCCCTTGGGTAAGGGTCGCTTCCTGGGGGCCATATATTATTATAAGACTTTTCTGCCCCCTCTGGGGGCAGATTGGTGGTTTTTTTTTGCCGTTTCTGCTCCCAGGGGGGGCAGAAAAGCCCACTAGACACCAGGGATATCATTATTTATGTAGTAAGCGACCCCTTGAGCAAGGGTCGCTTCCTTGGGGCCCTAAATTGTTTGAAGACTTTTCTGCCCCCTCTGGGTACAGATCGGTGTCGTTTGTTTTGCCGTTTGTGCTCCCAGGGGGGGCAGAAAAGCCCACTAGACACCAGGGATCTTATTATTATTGTAGGAAGCGACCCCTTGGGCAAGGGTCGCTTCCTTGGGCCCACACATTTTTGAAAGACTTTTCTGCACCCTCTGGGGGCAGATCGGTGTCATTATTTTGCCGTTTCTGCTCCTAGGGGGGGGCAGAAAAGCCCACTAGACACCAGGGATCTTATTATTATTGTAGGAAGCGACCCCTTGGGCAAGGGTCGCTTCCTTGGCCCCCTAAATTTTTTGAAGACTTTTCTGCCCCCTCTGGGGGCAGATCGGTGTTATTTTTTTGCCGTTTCTGCTCCCAGGGGGGGGGGGGCAGAAAAGCCCACTAGACACCAGGGATCTAATTTTTGTTGTAGGAAGCGACCCCTTGGGCAAGGGTCGCTTCCTTGGGCCCCTAATTATTTTGTAGATTTTTCTGCCCCCTCTGGGGGCAGATAGGTTTTATTTTTTCGCCGTGTCTGCTCCCAGGGGGGGCAGAAAAGGCCACTAGACACCAGGGAATTAGTTCAAATAAAAATAGAAGTGACCCCTCGCTTCCAGGGTGTAATTTGTTTTCTGGCACACAACCCGATTGACCATTTGGGTAGTGACATAGCATGTTATAATGTTTATTGTTATATTTTTTGTGAATTCCAATTGTAATGTTTTTTTTTTGTTTACTTTTTTGTTCTAGGTGAAGGCTTTTCTTCATTTCACGTTGCAGTGTTGTGACTGGTGGTTCTGCTGTTTGTGTAGTTTGGTAAGAGACTTATTTTTGTACAATGTAAATGTGTTTGATTTCTCTGCCTGTTTTGCAAATGGTGTAATAATAGCAGTATGTTTGGTTTTTGAGTGTCAAAAACTTTTTGCATTGGTGCTCGATGTGTATTTTGTTGTCTTGTGAGTAATTTGTTTTTTTTTCTTCTTTCCAGTTTGATATCGTTGGTTTTTGCTGTGTCACTGCAGAGTTGGTTTCTGGTGAGTGCAGCTGTCTCTTGTAATTGGATTGTATAGTTTTTGAGTACATTGATCTTTGTGATAAAGGTACACATTTCTTTACTTACTTTGTTTGCACATTGTTGGTTGTTGTTGACTTGTTTGTGCAGTCTTCTATCTTAGTAAGTATAATGGCTAGCCGCAGGATGACTGCTCAGCAGGTTGTTGGTTTGCTGTTTGAGTCTTCCTCTGATATTGGTTCAGAGACTGACTCTGCATCTGAGGGAGAGGAGGCAGGGGACGATTCTGGCAGTGAGTTGTCTCTCCGTATGGAGTCATCGGATGATGAAGATACTCTTAGTGCGGATGAAGTGCCTGTGTTAGAGGAGGAGATTGATGTGCCGATAGTGCGGCAAGAGGCATCTGGGCTGCAGCCTGGGGCTGCAAGACTTCCCGTTGGTGTAGTGCGGCAAGAGGCATCTGGGCTGCAGGCTGGGGCTGCAAGTCTTCCCGTTGAAAGTGATGACCTCTGGGTTGCCCCTGGCATGGTGCAGCCGGAATTTCCAGAGTTTACTGGTGTTCCAGGGTCTAGAGTGAATACTGAGAACTTTTTGCCTGTAAATTTTTTTCAGTTGTTTATGGACGATGTGTTTTTGGCAGAGATTGTTGAGCAGACTAATTTGTATGCCGAACAGTTTTTGAGGGACAACAGTGCCAGTCTTAAGCCACACTCTAGAGCTACCCGGTGGACTCCCACAAATGTTGAAGAGATGAAGAAGTTCTTGGGTTTAACTTTTTTGATGGGCTTGCTAAGGAAGCCATCATTGGCTTCATATTGGTCTAGCAGTCCCTTGATGGCAACGTCTATTTTTCCGGCAGTCATGACTCGTGACAGGTATTTGCTTCTGCTTCGGATGATGCACTTTGTTGATAATGGTTTAGCGTTGCCACGAGATCACCCTGATTGTGACCGTCTTTTTAAGATTAGGCCTGTCCTTGATCACTTTGTTGATCGATTTTCTGAGATTTATGCCCCTGGTAGAGAAATTGCAGTGGATGAGTCTTTGGTGTTGTTCAAGGGCCGCTTGGTTTTTAGGCAATACATTCCTAGTAAGAGGGCACGCTATGGAATAAAGCTGTATATGCTGTGTGACAGTAGGACTGGATATGTCTCTAATTTCAGGGTGTACACCGGTAAGGAATCTAGGTTTAACCTCCCTGGTTGTCCGTCCACTTTTGGAGTGACTGAGAAAATTGTTTGGGAACTTGGTAGAGGATTTTTTAACAAAGGCCACCATTTATATGTAGATAACTTCTACACTGGTGTGCGGTTGTTCAGGGAATTGGCCAAAGTGGACACTCTTGCTTGTGGCACAATCCGCTCTAACCGTAAAGGTTTCCCGAAAGAACTTGTGTGTCAAAAGCTTGTGCGGGGACAGTGCAGTGCGTTGCGTTGCCAGGAGCTTCTTGCTGTGAAGTTTACAGACAGGAGAGATGTATACATGCTGACTTCCATCCATGATGAAAGCACTGCACCTGTGACTGTTTGGGGTCAGGTCGCTGAAGCGCGCAAACCTGTGTGCATTTTAGACTATAATAGGCACATGGGTGGTGTTGACAGAGTAGATCAGAGGTTGGAACCTTACACTGCTCTTCGTAAGGCTTACATTTGGTACAAGAAGTTGGCTATCCATCTTTTCCACATGGCAATGTTTAATGCTTTTGTTGTGTTCCAGGATTCTTGCCCTGAGTCAAAGATGACTTTTGCTAAGTTTCAGGAGTCTGTAATAGGCAGCCTTGTTGTAGTGGAACAGGCAAGTGTTCCTAGAGTTGGACTGGTGGAGGATGTTGCTAGATTGAAAGAACGCCACTTTCCAGATCACATTCCTCCCACACCCGCAAAAGATTTTCCCAGTAGGAGATGTAGAGTCTGTTGGCGAAGAGGTTTGCGGAAGGAGAGTCGTATGTACTGCCCCGATTGTCCCTCTCATCCTGCACTGTGTCTCTCTGCTTGTTTCAGAGCGTACCACACGCGTAAAAATTTCTGGGAACATTCATGAGTGGTAAAGTGAACTGCCTGGTCTGTATTCTTTGGAAAATATGATTCTGTTTCAAGGTTGGTGTTAGTGCAATGTATTTAGTTGCTGATTTTCTGTTAGAAGATTTGTATCTATTTGCAATTTGTTTGTGTTTTTATTTTTTTCTAAAAAAATCCAAAATGTGATGGCGGTGTGTGTAGGCTTGCGCTTGGCTGTTGGTGTGTGTGGACTGGCACTTGGTTGGTGGTGTGCGTGGAATGGTGCTTGGCTGACGGTGTGCGTGGACTGGCGGTGTGCATGGACTGGCGGTGTGCGTGGACTGGTGCGTGGCTGGTGGTGTGCGTGGAATGGTGCTTGGCTGGCGGTGTGCGTGGAATGGTGCTTGGCTGGCGGTGTGCGTGGAATGGTGCTTAGCTGGCGGTGTGCGTGGACTGTTACTTGGCTGGCGGTGTGTGTGGACTGGTGGTGTGTGCGGACTGGTGTTTGGCTGGTGGTGTCCGTGGACTGGAGCTTGGCTGGTGGTGTCCGTGGACTGGAGCTTGGCTGGTGGTGTGCGTGGACTGGAGCTTGGCTGGCGGTGTGCGTGGAATGGTGCTTGGCTGGCGGTGTGCGTGGACTGGTACTTGGCTGGCGGTGTGCGTGGACTGGTGGTGTGTGCGGACTGGTGCTTGGCTGGTGGTGTCCGTGGACTGGAGCTTGGCTGGCGGTGTAGGTGGATTGGCGATTGGCTGCCGGTGTGCCTGGACTGGCGATTGGATGGCGGTGTGCCTGGACTGGCGCTTGGCTAGCGGTGTGCGTGGACTGGCGTTTGGCTAGCGGTGTGTGTCGACTGGTGCTTGGCTGGCTGTGTGTGAGTAGTGACTTTCTGCTGGTCACTACACACACTGCTAGCTGAGTGCCACTCCACGCAATCCTTCAGCCTGTGTAGTTGCTGTGTCTGGATTGTGGGCGTGTGAAAGTGATGGGCCCTTGAATGGCGCTGTGTGCTGGTGTGAGTTTTGTTATGTGATGGGCCCGCGGCTGGCGGTGTGAATGGTTTTGTATGTCTCACACGTATGAAAGGTGTATGAATGGCCTGTAAAGAGGTTGGTGCCTTGTCGTGGCTTTACAGCTCACGAGCTGTGAGTCAATGGTTCAGTTTCTTGCCCTTTCAATTATTACCAGTGCATTTCATGTTTTGTGAAATCACTTGGTAATACAATTTTATCTACTGAACCATCACTCACCCTCGTGCCAAATCCAACCAGTATGTGTGTGTGCTTGCGGGTTAGATGACTGTGCAGTAATATTTGTCTTTCTGAAGCAGGGTGTACCTTGTCCCTTTTTGGTGATTTTTGTACTGTGTTGCTTTTGTACCTGGTGGTGCGAATGGTCTTGTTTGTATCACGTATGAAAGGTGTGTAAATGGCCTGTAAAGCGGTTGGTGCCTTGACGTGGCTTTACAGCTCACGAGCTGCAAGTCATTGGTTTGGTTTTTTGTGAATTTAATTATTGACAGTGCATTTCATTTTTGTGAAATCTCTTGTTAATAAAATTTAATACACTGAACCATGACTTGCCCTCGTGCCAAATCCAACCAGTATGTGTGTGTGTTTGAGGAATAGATGGTTGTGCAGGAATCTTTGTCTTTTGTTTCTCTGCCAAGGTACACTTTCCATGTAAGAATAACCCACCAACTGTAGATATTGTCGAAAACCCTTGGGAGTTCATGGTGATGTCTCTCTAGTGATTTGAAAAATATTTTTTATCCCCATTGTCCTGTAAACCTCAAATTGTCTGCCACATTTTCTTTGCAGTATTATTCCTAAATTCTCACGCTGTAGTAACAATAGGTAATCTGGTTTTGCAAGGGGGGTTACTTTGGTTTTTTGCCCAGGGCTCGGCGGCCATCTAGGGAAACCTTTCCAACCCAGGCATTTTTGAAAACTAGACACCCGGCGGCTTCCAGGGAGGTATGGCTTGCGTGGATCCCCCAACGTTTCCTTACCCAGAATCCCCTGCAAACCTCAATTTTTGCTCAAAAAATCACTTTTTTCACACATTTTGGGGTGGGAAAGTAGTGGCATCACCGGGCTCACACAAATTTACCACCACCCAGCATTCCCCCAGGTCTCCCGGTAAAAATGGTGCCTCACTTGTGTGGGAGGCCCAAGTACCCGCGGCAGGCAAGGGCCCCAAACGTAGTGAGGCGACATCAAGATGGCCTATCGCCAAACCACCTGGTTTTGCAAGGGGGGTCACTTTGGTTTTTGGCCCGGTGCGCGGCGGCCATCTAGGGAAACCTAGCAAACCCAGGCATTTTTGAAAACTAGACACCCGGCGGCTTCCAGGGAGGTATGGCTTGCGTGGATCCCCCAACGTTTCCTTACCCAGAATCCCCTGCAAACCTCAATTTTTGCTCAAAAAATCACTTTTTTCACACATTTTGGGGTGGGAAAGTAGTGGCATCAACGGGCTCACACAAATTTACCACCACCCAGCGTTCCCCCAGGTCTCCCGGTAAAAATGGTGCCTCACTTGTGTGGGAGGCCCAAGTACCCGCGGCAGGCAAGGGCCCCAAACGTAGTGAGGCGACATCAAGATGGCCTATCGCCAAACCACCTGGTTTTGCAAGGGGGGTCACTTTGGTTTTTGGCCCGGTGCGCGGCGGCCATCTAGGGAAACCTACCAAACCCAGGCATTTTTGAAAACTAGACACCCGGCGGCTTCCAGGGAGGTATGGCTTGCGTGGATCCACCAACGTTTCCTTACCCAGAATCCCCTGCAAACCTCAAATTTTGCTAAAAAAATCACTTTTTTCACACATTTTGGGGTGGGAAAGTAGTGGCATCACCGGGCTCACACAAATTTACCACCACCCAGCGTTCCCCCAGGTCTCCCGGTAAAAATGGTGCCTCACTTGTGTGGGAGGCCCAAGTACCCGCGGCAGGCAAGGGCCCCAAACGTAGTGAGGCGACATCAAGATGGCCTATCGCCAAACCACCTGGTTTTGCAAGGGGGGTCACTTTGGTTTTTGGCCTGGTGCGCGGCGGCCATCTAGGGAAACCTACCAAACCCAGGCATTTTTGAAAACTAGACACCCGGCGGCTTCCAGGGAGGTATGGCTTGCGTGGATCCCCCAACGTTTCCTTACCCAGAATCCCCTGCAAACCTCATTTTTTGCTCAAAAAATCACTTTTTTCACACATTTTGGGGTGGGAAAGTAGTGGCATCACCGGGCTCACACAAATTTACCACCACCCAGCGTTCCCCCAGGTCTCCCGGTAAAAATGGTGCCTCACTTGTGTGGGAGGCCCAAGTACCCGCGGCAGGCAAGGGCCCCAAACGTAGTGAGGCGACATCAAGATGGCCTATCGCCAAACCACCTGGTTTTGCAAGGGGGGTCACTTTGGTTTTTGGCCCGGTGCGCGACGGCCATCTAGGGAAACCTAGCAAACTCAGGCATTTTTGAAAACTAGACACCCGGCGGCTTCCAGGGAGGTATGGCTTGCGTGGATCCCCCAACGTTTCCTTACCCAGAATCCCCTGCAAACCTCAATTTTTGCTCAAAAAATCACTTTTTTCACACATTTTGGGGTGGGAAAGTAGTGGCATCACCGGGCTCACACAAATTTACCACCACCCAGCGTTCCCCCAGGTCTCCCGGTAAAAATGGTGCCTCACTTGTGTGGGAGGCCCAAGTACCCGCGGCAGGCAAGGACAACAAACGTAGTGAGGCGACATTTGGGATAGGCAATGTTGATGTTGCCTCACTACGTTTGTTGTCCTTGCCTGCCGCGGGTACTTGGGCCTCCCACACAAGTGAGGCACCATTTTTACCGGGAGACCTGGGGGAACGCTGGGTGGTGGTAAATTTGTGTGAGCCCGGTGATGCCACTACTTTCCCACCCCAAAATGTGTGAAAAAAGTGATTTTTTGAGCAAAAATTGAGGTTTGCAGGGGATTCTGGGTAAGGAAACGTTGGGGGATCCACGCAAGCCATACCTCCCTGGAAGCCGCCGGGTGTCTAGTTTTCAAAAATGCCTGGGTTTGCTAGGTTTCCCTAGATGGCCGCCGCGCACCGGGCCAAAAACCAAAGTGACCCCCCTTGCAAAACCTGGTGGTTTGGCGATAGGCCATCTTGATGTCGCCTCACTACGTTTGGGGCCCTTGCCTGCCGCGGGTACTTGGGCCTCCCACACAAGTGAGGCACCATTTTTACCGGGAGACCTGGGGGAACGCTGGGTGGTGGTAAATTTGTGTGAGCCCGGTGATGCCACTACTTTCCCACCCCAAAATGTGTGAAAAAAGTGATTTTTTGAGCAAAAAGTGAGGTTTGCAGGGGATTCTGGGTAAGGAAACGTTGGGGGATCCACGCAAGCCATACCTCCCTGGAAGCCGCCGGGTGTCTAGTTTTCAAAAATGCCTGGGTTTGCTAGGTTTCCCTAGATGGCCGCCGCGCACCGGGCCAAAAACCAAAGTGACCCCCCTTGCAAAACCTGGTGGTTTGGCGATAGGCCATCTTGATGTCGCCTCACTACGTTTGGGGCCCTTGCCTGCCGCGGGTACTTGGGCCTCCCACACAAGTGAGGCACCATTTTTACCGGGAGACCTGGGGGAACGCTGGGTGGTGGTAAATTTGTGTGAGCCCGGTGATGCCACTACTTTCCCACCCCAAAATGTGTGAAAAAAGTGATTTTTTGAGCAAAAAATGAGGTTTGCAGGGGATTCTGGGTAAGGAAACGTTGGGGGATCCACGCAAGCCATACCTCCCTGGAAGCCGCCGGGTGTCTAGTTTTCAAAAATGCCTGGGTTTGGTAGGTTTCCCTAGATGGCCGCCGCGCACCGGGCCAAAAACCAAAGTGACCCCCCTTGCAAAACCAGGTGGTTTGGCGATAGGCCATCTTGATGTCGCCTCACTACGTTTGGGGCCCTTGCCTGCCGCGGGTACTTGGGCCTCCCACACAAGTGAGGCACCATTTTTACCGGGAGACCTGGGGGAACGCTGGGTGGTGGTAAATTTGTGTGAGCCCGGTGATGCCACTACTTTCCCACCCCAAAATGTGTGAAAAAAGTGATTTTTTGAGCAAAATTTGAGGTTTGCAGGGGATTCTGGGTAAGGAAACGTTGGGGGATCCACGCAAGCCATACCTCCCTGGAAGCCGCCGGGTGTCTAGTTTTCAAAAATGCCTGGGTTTGCTAGGTTTCCCTAGATGGCCGCCGCGCACCGGGCCAAGAACCAAAGTGACCCCCCTTGCAAAACCAGGTGGTTTGGCGATAGGCCATCTTGATGTCGCCTCACTACGTTTGGGGCCCTTGCCTATCGCGGGTACTTGGGCCTCCCACACAAGTGAGGCACCATTTTTACCGGGAGACCTGGGGGAACGCTGGGTGGTGGTAAATTTGTGTGAGCCCGGTGATGCCACTACTTTCCCACCCCAAAATGTGTGAAAAAAGTGATTTTTTGAGCAGAAATTGAGGTTTGCAGGGGATTCTGGGTAAGGAAACGTTGGGGGATCCACGCAAGCCATACCTCCCTGGAAGCCGCCGGGTGTCTAGTTTTCAAATATGCCTGGGTTTGCTAGGTTTCCCTAGATGGCCGCCGCGCACCGGGCCAAAAACCAAAGTGACCCCCCTTGCAAAACCTGGTGGTTTGGCGATAGGCCATCTTGATGTCGCCTCACTACGTTTGGGGCCCTTGCCTGCCGCGGGTACTTGGGCCTCCCACACAAGTGAGGCACCATTTTTACCGGGAGACCTGGGGGAACGCTGGGTGGTGGTAAATTTGTGTGAGCCCGGTGATGCCACTACTTTCCCACCCCAAAATGTGTGAAAAAAGTGATTTTTTGAGCAAAATTTGAGGTTTGCAGGGGATTCTGGGTAAGGAAACGTTGGGGGATCCACGCAAGCCATACCTCCCTGGAAGCCGCCGGGTGTCTAGTTTTCAAAAATGCCTGGGTTTGGTAGGTTTCCCTAGATGGCCGCCGCGCACCGGGCCAAAAACCAAAGTGACCCCCCTTGCAAAACCAGGTGGTTTGGCGATAGGCCATCTTGATGTCGCCTCACTACGTTTGGGGCCCTTGCCTGCGGCGGGTACTTGGGCCTCCCACACAAGTGAGGCACCATTTTTACCGGGAGACCTGGGGGAACGCTGGGTGGTGGTAAATTTGTGTGAGCCCGGTGATGCCACTACTTTCCCACCCCAAAATGTGTGAAAAAAGTGATTTTTTGGGCAAAAATTGAGGTTTGCAGGGGATTCTGGGTAAGGAAACGTTGGGGGATCCACGCAAGCCATACCTCCCTGGAAGCCGCCGGGTGTCTAGTTTTCAAAAATGCCTGGGTTTGGTAGGTTTTCCTAGATGGCCGCCGCGCACCGGGCCAAAAACCAAAGTGACCCCCCTTGCAAAACCAGGTGGTTTGGCGATAGGCCATCTTGATGTCGCCTCACTACGTTTGGGGCCCTTGCCTGCCGCGGGTACTTGGGCCTCCCACACAAGTGAGGCACCATTTTTACCGGGAGACCTGGGGGAACGCTGGGTGGTGGTAAATTTGTGTGAGCCCGGTGATGCCACTACTTTCCCACCCCAAAATGTGTGAAAAAAGTGATTTTTTGGGCAAAAATTGAGGTTTGCAGGGGATTCTGGGTAAGGAAACGTTGGGGATCCACGCAAGCCATACCTCCCTGGAAGCCGCCGGGTGTCTAGTTTTCAGAAATGTATAGGTTTGCTAGGTTTCCCTAGGTGCCGGCAGGGCTAGGGTACAAAATCTACAGCTAGTCACTTTGCCAAAAAAAGGGTCATTTTTCACTCCAAAACCACTTTGCGTTTTGCGCCATTTCCTGTTGCGGGCACTAGGCCGACCCGCACAAGTGAGGTACCATTTTTCTCGTAGGACTTTGGGGAACGCGGGGTGGGTGGAAATTTGTGGATCCACGCAGGTTCCAGAACTTTCCATCACAGAAATGTGGGGAAAATGTGTTTTTTTTGTCAATTTTTTACGTTTGCAAGGGATTCTGGGTAACAGACCATGGTGGGAGGCAGTCAAGTCACCCCATCCTGGATTCCCCTGGGTGTCTAGTTTTCAAAAATGTATAGGTTTGCTAGGTTTCCCTAGTTGCCGGCAGGGCTAGGGTACAAAATCGACAGCTAGTCACTTTGCCAAAAAAAGGGTCATTTTTCACTCCAAAACCACGTTGCGTTTTGCGCCGTTTCCTGTCGCAGGCACTAGGCCGACCCGCACAAGTGAGGTACCATTTTTCTCGTAGGACTTTGGGGAACGCGGGGTGGGTGGAAATTTGTGGATCCACGCAGATTCCAGAACTTTCCATCACAGAAATGTGGGGAAAATGTGTTTTTTTTGTCATTTTTTTACGTTTGCAAGGGATTCTGGGTAACAGACCCTGGTGGGAGGCAGTCAAGTCACCCCATCCTGGATTCCCCTGGGTGTCTAGTTTTCAGAAATGTATAGGTTTGCTAGGTTTCCCTAGGTGCCGGCAGGGCTAGGGTACAAAATCTACAGCTAGTCACTTTGCCAAAAAAAGGGTCATTTTTCACTCCAAAACCACGTTGCGTTTTGCGCCGTTTCCTGTTGCGGGCACCAGGCCGACCCGCACAAGTGAGGTACCATTTTTCTCGTAGGACTTTGGGGAACGCGGAGTGGGTGGAAATTTGTGGATCCACGCAGGTTCCAGAACTTTCCATCACAGAAATGTGGGGAAAATGTGTTTTTTTTTGTCAATTTTTTACGTTTGCAAGGGATTCTGGGTAACAGACCATGGTGGGAGGCAGTCAAGTCACCCCATCCTGGATTCCCCTGGGTGTCTAGTTTTAAAAAATGTATAGGTTTGCTAGGTTTCCCTAGGTGCCGGCAGGGCTAGGGTACAAAGTCTACAGCTAGTCACTTTGCCAAAAAAAGGGTCATTTTTCACTCCAAAACCACGTTGCGTTTTGCGCCGTTTCCTGTTGCGGGCACCAGGCCGACCCGCACAAGTGAGGTACCATTTTTCTCGTAGGACTTTGGGGAACGCGGGGTGGGTGGAAATTTGTGGATCCACGCAGATTCCAGAACTTTCCATCACAGAAATGTGGGGAAAATGTGTTTTTTTTGTCAATTTTTTACGTTTGCAAGGGATTCTGGGTAACAGACCATGGTGGGAGGCAGTCAAGTCACCCCATCCTGGATTCCCCTGGGTGTCTAGTTTTCAAAAATGTATAGGTTTGCTAGGTTTCCCTAGGTGCCGGCAGGGCTAGGGTACAAAATCTACAGCTAGTCACTTTGCCAAAAAAAGGGTCATTTTTCACTCCAAAACCACGTTGCGTTTTGCGCCGTTTCCTGTCGCGGGCACTAGGCCGACCCGCACAAGTGAGGTACCATTTTTCTCGTAGGACTTTGGGGAACGCGGGGTGGGTGGAAATTTGTGGATCCACGCACATTCCAGAACTTTCCATCACAGAAATGTGGGGAAATGTGTTTTTTTTGTCAATTTTTTACGTTTGCAAGGGATTCTGGGTAACAGACCATGGTGGGAGGCAGTCAAGTCACCCCATCCTGGATTCCCCTGGGTGTCTAGTTTTCAAAAATGTATAGGTTTGCTAGGTTTCCCTAGGTGCCGGCAGGGCTAGGGTACAAAATCTACAGCTAGTCACTTTGCCAAAAAAAGGGTCATTTTTCACTCCAAAACCACGTTGCGTTTTGCGCCGTTTCCTGTCGCGGGCACTAGGCCGACCCGCACAAGTGAGGTACCATTTTTCTCGTAGGACTTTGGGGAACGCGGGGTGGGTGGAAATTTGTGGATCCACGCAGATTCCAGAACTTTCCATCACAGAAATGTGGGGAAAATGTGTTTTTTTTGTCAATTTTTTACGTTTGCAAGGGATTCTGGGTAACAGACCATGGTGGGAGGCAGTCAAGTCACCCCATCCTGGATTCCCCTGGGTGTCTAGTTTTCAAAAATGTATAGGTTTGCTAGGTTTCCCTAGGTGCCGACAAGGCTAGGGTACAAAATCTACAGCTAGTCACTTTGCCAAAAAAAGGGTCATTTTTCACTCCAAAACCACGTTGCGTTTTGCGCCGTTTCCTGTCGCGGGCACTAGGCCGACCCGCACAAGTGAGGTACCATTTTTCTCGTAGGACTTTGGGGAACGCGGGGTGGGTGGAAATTTGTGGATCCACGCAGATTCCAGAACTTTCCATCACAGAAATGTGGGGAAAATGTGTTTTTTTTGTCAATTTTTTACGTTTGCAAGGGATTCTGGGTAACAGACCATGGTGGGAGGCAGTCAAGTCACCCCATCCTGGATTCCCCTGGGTGTCTAGTTTTCAGAAATGTATAGGTTTGCTAGGTTTCCCTAGGTGCCGGCAGGGCTAGGGTACAAAATCTACAGCTAGTCACTTTGCCAAAAAAAGGGTCATTTTTCACTCCAAAACCACGTTGCGTTTTGCGCCGTTTCCTGTCGCGGGCACTAGGCCGACCCGCACAAGTGAGGTACCATTTTTCTCGTAGGACTTTGGGGAACGCGGGGTGGGTGGAAATTTGTGGATCCACGCAGATTCCAGAACTTTCCATCACAGAAATGTGGGGAAAATGTGTTTTTTTTGTCAATTTTTTACGTTTGCAAGGGATTCTGGGTAACAGACCATGGTGGGAGGCAGTCAAGTCACCCCATCCTGGATTCCCCTGGGTGTCTAGTTTTCAAAAATGTATAGGTTTGCTAGGTTTCCCTAGGTGCCGCCAGGGCTAGGGTACAAAATCTACAGCTAGTCACTTTTCCAAAAAAAGGGTCATTTTTCACTCCAAAACCACGTTGCGTTTTGCGACGTTTCCTGTCGCGGGCACTAGGCCGACCCGCACAAGTGAGGTACCATTTTTCTCGTAGGACTTTGGGGAACGCGGGGTGGGTGGAAATTTGTGGATCCACGCAGATTCCAGAACTTTCCATCACAGAAAAGTGGGGAAAATGTGTTTTTTTTGTCAATTGTTTACGTTTGCAAGGGATTCTGGGTAACAGACCATGGTGGGAGGCAGTCAAGTCACCCCATCCTGGATTCCCCTGGGTGTCTAGTTTTCAAAAATGTATAGGTTTGCTAGGTTTCCCTAGGTGCCGCCAGGGCTAGGGTACAAAATCTACAGCTAGTCACTTTGCCAAAAAAAGGGTCATTTTTCACTGCAAAACCACGTTGCGTTTTGCGCCGTTTCCTGTCGCGGGCACTAGGCCGACCCGCACAAGTGAGGTACCATTTTTCTCGTAGGACTTTGGGGAACGCGGGGTGGGTGGAAATTTGTGGATCCACGCAGGTTCCAGAACTTTCCATCACAGAAATGTGGGGAAAATGTGTTTTTTTTGTCAATTTTTTATGTTTGCAAGGGATTCTGGGTAACAGACCATGGTGGGAGGCAGTCAAGTCACCCCATCCTGGATTCCCCTGGGTGTCTAGTTTTCAAAAATGTATAGGTTTGCTAGGTTTCCCTAGGTGCCGGCAGGGCTAGGGTACAAAATCTACAGCTAGTCACTTTGCCAAAAAAAGGGTCATTTTTCACTCCAAAACCACGTTGCATTTTGCGCAGTTTCCTGTCGCGGGCACTAGGCCGACCCGCACAAGTGAGGTACCATTTTTCTCGTAGGACTTTGGGGATCGCGGGGTGGGTGGAAATTTGTGGATCCACGCAGGTTCCAGAACTTTCCATCACAGAAATGTGGGGAAAATGTGTTTTTTTTGTCAATTTTTTACGTTTGCAAGGGATTCTGGGTAACAGACCATGGTGGGAGGCAGTCAAGTCACCCCATCCTGGATTCCCCTGAGTGTCTAGTTTTCAAAAATGTATAGGTTTGCTAGGTTTCCCTAGGTGCCGGCAGGGCTAGGGTACAAAATCTACAGCTAGTCACTTTGCCAAAAAAAGGGTCATTTTTCACTCCAAAACCACGTTGCGTTTTGCGCCGTTTCCTGTCGCGGGCACTAGGCCGACCCGCACAAGTGAGGTACCATTTTTCTCGTAGGACTTTGGGGAACGCGGGGTGGGTGGAAATTTGTGGATCCACGCAGATTCCAGAACTTTCCATCACAGAAATGTGGGGAAAATGTGTTTTTTTTGTCAATTTTTTACGTTTGCAAGGGATTCTGGGTAACAGACCATGGTGGGAGGCAGTCAAGTCACCCCATCCTGGATTCCCCTGGGTGTCTAGTTTTCAGAAATGTATAGGTTTGCTAGGTTTCCCTAGGTGCCGGCAGGGCTAGGGTACAAAATCTACAGCTAGTCACTTTGCCAAAAAAAGGGTCATTTTTCACTCCAAAACCACGTTGCGTTTTGCGCCGTTTCCTGTCGCGGGCACTAGGCCGACCCGCACAAGTGAGGTACCATTTTTCTCGTAGGACTTTGGGGAACGCGGGGTGGGTGGAAATTTGTGGATCCACGCAGATTCCAGAACTTTCCATCACAGAAATGAGGGGAAAATGTGTTTTTTTTGTCAATTTTTTACGTTTGCAAGGGATTCTGGGTAACAGACCATGGTGGGAGGCAGTCAAGTCACCCCATCCTGGATTCCCCTGGGTGTCTAGTTTTCAGAAATGTATAGGTTTGCTAGGTTTCCCTAGGTGCCGGCAGGGCAGGGTACAAAATCTACAGCTAGTCACTTTGCCAAAAAAAGGGTCATTTTTCACTGCAAAACCACGTTGCGTTTTGCGCCGTTTCCTGCCGCGGGCACTAGGCCGACCCGCACAAGTGAGGTACCATTTTTCTCGTAGGACTTTGGGGAACGCGGGGTGGGTGGAAATTTGTGGATCCACGCAGATTCCAGAACTTTCCATCACAGAAATGTGGGGAAAATGTGTTTTTTTTGTCAATTTTTTACGTTTGCAAGGGATTCTGGGTAACAGACCATGGTGGGAGGCAGTCAAGTCACCCCATCCTGGATTCCCCTGGGTGTCTAGTTTTCAAAAATGTATAGGTTTGCTAGGTTTCCCTAGGTGCCGGCAGGGCTAGGGTTCAAAAACTACAGCTAGACTCTTTGCAAAAAAAGTGTAAATTTTCAGTGTGAAAATGTGGTGTGTTCACCTTAGGTTTTGAGCCACTTCCTGTCGTGGGCACTATGCCTACCCACACAAGTGAGGTACCATTTTTCTCGGGAGACTTAGGGTAGTTCAAATTTGTAAAGCAACTGTTATTACCTATTGATTTTTGATGCATTTCTCCCTTCCAAATGAAAGACATTGTGTAAAAAAAAAGTCATTTTGAAAAATGACCAATAATTGTCATGCAAATATGAGTATTCCCAATTTCGAAAATGTGCAAATATGCACTGTTTCTGAACTCTGTAATTTGTTCCCATTTCAGAAATACATAGGTGACTTTCATACCGATTTTTCCAAGTATACATTTTCCCACAATAATTGCTATATACCCGGACCAAAAAAAAAAAACATTACAAAATTCTGCTCATTTTTCTACTCTGGGTTCGTTGGGCTCTTGGTGAACCTACAAGTCCTATATGTCCCCACAACCAGGAAGGTCTACCGGATGTAACGGTACATTGCTTTCAAAGAGATGTCATAATTCGAAGAAGTTACAGGTAAAAACGTTGATTCAAGAGGCTGCTTTTTTCAACAAATTTTTAATTTTTCCTATATTTGCCTGTAAATTTCTATAAAGAAACCTTGATGGATCTACGCAAATGACCCCTTGCTGAATTCAGAATTTTGTCTACTTTTTAAAAATGTATAGCTTTCCAGGATCCATTATTGTTTTGTTACCCTTTTCTACCGTTAACTGGAAGGAGGTTGAAAGCACAAAAAATAGCAAAAATAGGGTATGTCCCAGAAAAATGCCAAAACTGTGTAAAAAATGTTGGTTTTCTAACAAAAGTCTGTCATTCCCTAAAAGCTGGAGAAATTGTGATTTCAGCCCCACAAACCCTTTTTTGATACCATTTGCAGAGAAAAACCCAGAAGCTTTCATTTGCAGCCCGTTTTTCACATTTTTCACACAAAAAAAAAAAAATTGCTGTATTTTGACTAATTTCTGGGAACCCTCTAGGAGAATCCACAAACCCTGGGTACCTTTAGAATTCCCAAGATGTTGGAAGAAAAGGACGCAAATTTGGCGTGGATACCTAATGTGGTCAAAAAGTTACAGGGGCCTAAGCGCGCACTACCTCAAATAGCCCAAAAAGGGCTTAGCACAGGAGGGGAAAAGGCCTAGCAGCGAAGGGGTTAATCATATTGCTGTTTTAGTTTTCAACAGCTTGAAACTAGGAGATGAAGAAGGATTGCCATGCTGGACACTTGATTTGCGCCACCAGACCGTGCATTCGGACAGACTGCATCTGCTGCACCATCAGAAACTAATGCCCTGTGGATGTACCTTGTTTCGAAAGGATTACAGAGTGGACTCCCCTGCAAGCTACAGGTTAACAGAGCATTGACGGACCCCGAAGCTCCAGAGAGGTTTCTAGGTCCGACTGTAAAATTTCGACGAGGGCTACCACAAGGGGTATCTGAGCAGGGCTCCATCATGGTCGGCCTGAAACTGTGACTTTGTCAAGGGCAAGCGCGATCAGATATCCCAAAGTGGCGCTATTGGTTTTTAAGTGCTATATAAGGTTACATCTTTAGAAATTCATATCTCTGGTTGCCTACATTGGATTTGTTTCGTTTTGCTGTCATTTTATAGATACAAATATTTTCTATATTTATAAATTGGTGTGGGATTTTTATTGTGTGGGGTGTCTTAATTATTTACTGAATTGTTGTTTTTAAATGCAAACCTGTCTTTTAAGTTAAGCCAGCCTGCTCGCACCTATTCTGAGCCCTAGACCATGTAAGTGGCCTTATTGCCAGCAGTAGATGCACATTTACCACTACTAATAACCAACTTTGCAACACCTACATTAGAGTCACTCTCAAGGTTTGTTGCTATGCCCATATGACAGGAAAATGTGCAAATGCTGCATTTCTAAGCATGCACCTGAGAGTATCTAAATGCTCAATTTGTGCAGAACTCTCTCCATCTGTATTTTTACACTTTTAGCCTTTGGAGGATCTCACCTCTGCACTGTCCACACACATTCTAATATGGCGAGAGGAGGTTAAGCGTGAACCTTTGTAATGCTAATTCTACATTGATGCCTCATACCTCCAACAGTTCATGCAAGCGGCCCAACATCAGCATGTTTGGTCAGGATACCAGGTTCTCAAAGACAAGTTGGGGTAGTTTGCGAAATGAGACCCCTGGATGACTGGTGCTTGTACTTTCTTTTCTCGTTTCCCAGGGGGCACTTGCTGGCTACTTCTTTAAACACACAGAGAAATCATCACTTGACCCTGTGGGACCTTGTCTGGCTTGTTGGGGCGCAGCTTATAATCAGGCTTACCTAGCAGTGTTAACAGAACACTTAGGAGCATTTTTATCAAAAATCATGCAGTGCAGCAAGACACCTTGCTGCGTTGCACTGGGTGATAGGGAAAGATCAGGAATGCTTTGTGTTTAACATTATATAGTGCATTCCTGTCTTTTCCCTGTGCTGGTGCTTAATGTGCTACTTAGCGCCAACGCAGACACCCTTGCACCATGGTGCAAGGCTGCATGCGTTGTAAGAAGGATTTTTTTTTAAGGAAGTGACTCCTTCATGCAGGAAAACAATCTCTGGAGGCATTTTCCTCTTTCTATGTGTGCTCCAGAATGCAGAATGCAGCACACATTGAAAGAGGAAAAATGAGGATAAATAAAGATATTTCTCCTCAGTACATCTCACATGGGAACATGTAGCATTGTGACTCCAATTCAATTCAATTCAAAGAATCTTTATTCGAATTATAACAATTCATAAAAGCACATCATATATTCACATCAAAGAAAAATCAAATTCCCCAATAATACATATGAGTTAAAATACATCATTATTTACATTTCCATAGTTCTGCGCGCATAGACAGCTGTTTTTAAAAAACTACAAACACGGAAGATTATTTCCTCGTTTCCAAGTGCTAACAATACCTCATAAGATTTGGTTAAACTAATTGGTCTAAATTTTTTAAAATAAGGGATTAAGAACCGCTTTGTATACATTAAGTAAAAATTACAGAGAAAAAAGAAGTGCAAATCGCTTTGTTTACTTTGCCCATTACAGGGACAGCTCGTCATAAGTGCAGTTTCTTGGTACCCCAAAGGGAAATTTAAAAGATACCTAATAGTCCCAGCCCTCAGGCGACATAGAAGACTTCTTTCCCAGTTTGTCAATTGTATAGTAAGATATAATGGGAAGGGATTTCTGGTGGCTGCTATTTCCATATACCTTATAACTGTTGGTTTCTCTTTTTCCCTCCTAAGTCTTTTTTGGCAGAACAGTGCGCTTAGTGCCTCTTTTAATTCAGATTTTTTAATTTTACTGGCATGTGTAGGGTTAATAAAAATATTATCCATGCCTATTTCTCGCAGGTTTGTGTTTATGTAAGATATCCACGGGATCTTCAGCCCCCTATCACAATTTAAACAATCAGTTATTATCTCTTGTGTGAGTAGCGCGGATTTGTTTGTCCAGACCGAGTGCCAAAATAGTACTGGTCGTGAACTAACAAAATCTGAGATAAAATTTAAATCTAATTAATTATGTGTGATGAGATTGGATGTGAAAATTGGCACATTTAATAATCTCCTGCAAAACCGGTTCTCTACCCGCTGGATGGAGATGCTGTTCCCGATGCCCCAGACTTCAGCTCCATAAGTTGCCACTGGCACACATTGGAGTTTGAAGATCTTAGCAATTGCCTTTGTTACTCCCGACCTCTTAGGTTTCGGGATGCTTAAAATTGAGTTTGCGGCCTTTGAGAATTTGCTCGTGGCCTGGGCCAAATGCCCAGACCACGAGCCATTCGCAGCAAAGGTCACACCCAAATACGGGAAAGTATTGGTTGCGATAAGTTTTTCTCCCCCGACTTGTATGGGGCTCAGTCGCCGTTTCCCTGGCCCACATGCCATTATGAAAGATTTTTTAAAATTGACTCTTAAGTCCAAATTATCCATAAATACAGTAAAATTAAGAACCAGAGAACGGAGCGAGTTCGGTGTGCGGCCCATTAGCACCGCATCGTCTGCGTACAGAAGAGTAGGTATTGCTTTGCCATTTATTAGGGGTACGTCTGGTTTGGACTTTGCAAGGTAGTTACTAAGCCTGTTTATATAAATAATAAAAAGCAGGGGTGCTAAAACGCACCCCTGTCTAACTCCTCTTCCAATTTCAATGGGTCCAGACAATTCCCCGCCTACGCCTATTCTCACTCTAGATTTTAGGTCCGTATGTAAAAAAGCTAAAAAGTGGACCAGGGTCGTGTCCATCCCATACTCTAATAAAATAGTCCAGAGTTTAGACCGATTAACCAAATCAAAGGCGGATGACAAATCCATAAAAGCTAAATAAATAGGGACAGAGCGGGCAATATTATATTTATCAATAATTAGTTTGAGGTTGAGGCATTGTTCCACTGTGCCGACCCTTGATCTGAATCCTAGTTGGCAGGGGGATAATATCCCAGTTTCCTCTGACCATGTAATCAATCTATTGTAGATGACACGACCTAATATCTTCAGTGTGTTATCTAACAATGAGATTGGTCTGTAGTTTACAGGATCCGACCTATCCCCTTTCTTATAAATTGGGACTATTATACTAGTACTCCATGTTTCAGGCATTGGGGATTCAGGAAGACTGTTAAAAACATTCACTAGTATGGGTGCCCAGAGATCAGGTTGCCATTTAATAAGATCTATTGGGAGACCATCTGGGCCGGGGGCCTTGTTACCAAGGCTCTGTGCAATTGCCTCCTCTACTTCTCCTTCGGTTATTTTTAAATTAACAGGTATTTCAGGAATATTGATAAGTGGGTCTTTTCCCGGGGCAGCATATATTTTTGCAAAATGTAGTTCCCAGGAACTAGCAGAGATAGTACAGCTGATTGGTGTAAGTTGTTGGCCCATATTCCGAAGTTCTTTTACTGCTGGCCAAAATACATTGCTCAATTTACTTCCTGCGGTCAGAGCCAGGGCTTCCCAGCGTTCGCCCAGGAGCATAGATTTCCTTTTCTCTAGGGCTAATTTATAAATCTTCCTTGCTTCACTAACTTTTGCCCTGACTCTAGGAATTTCTATGAGAGTCTTACGTAGGTTCCTATTTGCAGTTGAGCAACTATGATCAAACCACCTGGGGTCTTTAGGGCTCTGAGGGGCCTGGACCGTCAGCAAAGACCTGACTGAGGCACATATTTTGCTAAAATGTGTTATGATTAGCTGGCCACCAGTTGTTTGGTCTAGGCAGAGATCTATGCTCTGCTGATTATCCCCTAACAAAGATGCCATAATTTTTGCTCTATCTATGCCTCTCCATTTTAGCCGCAATTTATCAGTGGATACGCTTAGATCCTTTGCTCCCTGCATCGATCTATAAACCGGTTTGGGGGCTAATTTAAGTGTTACAGTTACGGGGTTATGATCCCCAAAGTCAGTATCCACCGTATCAGTTTCTACTATGCAATCAGCCATACCAGGGGAAACAAAAATAAAATCAATAGTGGAGGTACTAGCTGGTCCTCTATGTGTAGGTACCTGATCCTGCGTTAATTTTGGTCCATGATCCTTTGTGTTACTAAGAATATGATCATCTAGGAGAGCTCTCAATTCCCGACCCCTTTGATTAGCAAGATATCCATTTTGCTGTTGCGCCGATGAAATTATTGGGAGCTGCGCGTTAAAATCCCCAGCCACGACAATTTCAGGCCCACCGATTTCTCCCTGACTATCTACTAACTTGGAAATGAAATCAGACAGTGCTGTAAAATTCTTGTTTGGAACTGATAAAAAATCATTATTGTAAAAATTTATCAGAACAAAAGGATTTTTTTTTTGCTTATACTCAATAGCCTGTATGTTGACATTATCAGTCCTAATGGCCCTGTGGTTTCCCCCGGCCATTATACTGAGGCCAACGAACAACCCACCAACAGCCCGACCATGTAGCGATTTATGCGCTGGGGTGTTATAACAATGAAACCCATCAATATGCAGATTATGTGGTGCCCAAGTTTCTTGGAACATAATTATGTCGTACCTTGTAATTAACTCCACCCAGTCGTTATTTTTTAATCTGGGTTCAAGGCCTGCGACGTTCCAGCTAAGTATTTTTAGGTCATATACTTTATTCTGACCTAATTTTGGGGGTTTTATAAGATTACTCTTAAAAGAGGGCAAGGCTGTAAGTGGTTTTTAAGTGGTCAATGGTTCGCTAAAGACCACCAACTGCTCTGGATTTACATTAGTCTTACCCTGGTTCCC
This sequence comes from Triturus cristatus, assembly GCF_964204655.1. Lineage (NCBI taxonomy): Eukaryota > Metazoa > Chordata > Amphibia > Caudata > Salamandridae > Triturus > Triturus cristatus. The sequence continues at coordinate 188,076,302 of NC_140587.1, forward strand.
AAAGGTATTTACAAAAAATGAGTTAGGGCTGACTGGCCACTCGTCTGCTAAACTCAGGGTTGCAGGGGTCTGCTCTTTGTTTATTACACTGTTTTTTGGTTCAAGTGGGTTGACAGTTTGCCACTCGTCTACTAGGCTCAGAATTACAGGAGTGTGCTCTTTAGTTGTTACGCTGCTTTTTAATTCAAATGGGTTGATAGTTGATGGTATCAAAATCTCTACAAACGGTCAATCCACGCCCTCTAAGCCTTGAGAGTTGAGGGCGTCAAAGCGGTTATAAATGGGTATCCTGTATTGCCTGTCGTAGTAGTCAATATAGTTAGGGTGTCTATCCTCGTATAAGGGTGCAAAACGGGGGTGACATCGAACCATGTGACGATTGTCATAATGATCGAAGTGCCTATTTTCTTGAGTAAAGTTCCATGGCAAGTTACTTTGGGGGTGCTGGGAGGGTGGGTAAAAATAGGTGAGATCCACTATTTGAATTCTACTTTCCAAACCATGCTCCCTCCACCCACTAATATAACCTGCCGAGCGTCTGTCTTTAAAATTTACAATAATGCAGTCTCCTTCATAATCCTTTTGTCTCTTGCCCACCCAGTTCAGTCTCCTGACATTAAGTATTTGGCCATTTAGATATGGGGGAATAGGTCTATGTTGGGATAGCCAATGGCTTACCTTATTTTTTAATTCAATATAATTCTCCAACTTGCCCTCTCTTAAAGTGGGTACTCCTATCATGACTGCTGTGAAAGGGTACGATTCTGGTGGCAGGTCAATACATGCGTTCTTACTAATTAACCTCAATCTCTCAGATTGTTCCTCAGTGATATTTCTATTACTGGTATTACTGTTGATACAGATCCCGTCTTTCCCAATAGTGTGCTCTGTGCCAACTATTCCAGCCTGTGCCCCGGAATGGGGTTGTACCTCAATTGCTCCGACCAAACTTTTTTGGGGAGCTATTTGCGGTATCTCATTGCCATTATTTGATAGTGTAACTTGCGGAGCTAATTGCTTATATTTACTAGTGTCCATCACGTCTGACGGGATTTCCTCATTGATCCGTTTGTCATTGGCATTATTTTGGTTCTGTGATGAAGAAAACTTAACAAGTATCGTCATAATTTCATTGTTTTGCTGTTCGATCTTCTCCAGCCTTTCCCCTATTGTTTTTATCCTTTCAATAACGGGGAGCATGAGTGACTTCATTAACTGTTCCATTCCAGGCATTAAATTCTTCATACAAAGGTTGTTAGGACTTTCCTGATTACAAGGGATGCTGGCAACAGTTTCTTGGCGTGTGTTTCCCAGAGTTGGTACTTTCTGTAATTGATCTGTGTGTATTATAAGTTGTACTGCCTTATTGGATGTTCTTGGCGCAGAGGTACTATTTCTGCCCTGCCCTAATCCATGTTTGAGCCTTGTATTTTTTTATTTTGCCCTTGGTTTGTTGACAGCCTTCGCCTTTCTTTTGGGTTCCAGTTTGTCTGTACACCCTTTCTCCCTCGAAGGGTTACATGGGATGACTGTGTCAGGTATGTTGATATCATCATTAATAATACAGTCATTCGTCCCCACTTCGCCTTCTGAGATGTTGATGAGTGATGGAGATTCTGTATTTGTTTGGATGTTTGGTGATACTGACAGCCTGCTTTCCTGGGTTATAAAATCAGGTGGGAAAGTTTGTTGGGTTATAAAATCAGGTGGGAAAGTTTGTTGGGAGAGTATAATTTGGTTTGTCTCTCTTACTGGGAAGCCGGCAAAAGAGGCCATGAGAATAGAGTCCTGAGAGTATGCAGTAGTAATAGAATTATTTGCATCGATATTTAAGTCTTCAGTTGGTTGCATCCGTGGGCGTATGCTTGGGGGTAGTGAGAGGCGCCTTTCCGTATTCTCAATTGCGTTGGCCACAACTCCTATAGTTCTTTGTAGCATCCTGTCTATGGCAGTGATGCTAGGGAGTGGTATATTGGCCTGGGCCTTTTTCCTAGAGATTGAGCGAGTTGCCATTGGAGTATTTTTAATCTTACTCATATTATTCCTACTTAATATAGACGTCCCTTAGATAGTGTAAATAAGGCGATAGAGAATCAAGGGATTTGTGGGTCTAGTGTCTGAGATGGGCGCAACAACTGGGAGCTCAAGCCCAATCCAAACAAGTTTAATCTCACATAGGCCACTCTGTTCCAACTACCCACACAAATCAATCAGAGAATTAATAGACTTCCAGGTGCGTCAACTAAGTGTCTCATACAGTCTCAGTGTCCGCCTTCCACTGTGTTAGTACCTAAAGTTGGAATCCTGATGATGTGAGCAGGGCAGAGTAGGGCAGATGGTACGGCCACGATGCACAAATACCTACACGTCGTTAATGAGGGGAAACATACAAGCGTAAAATGACCATGGGCCCACCGGCAACACTTACGAGTTTGATGATCTACAGCTGATGTCAGGGACGTTGCCCAGCCCGGCCTTGATCGGTCCTTGACGGGCAAGGACGGGCCCGCCCTTGTCCCGGGCTTCACCCGGGCGCGGCCCGCGCGCGGCCCGCGCAGCGGCTCTTCGTCCCAGCCTTTAACCCTCCCCGGCGCAGCCTGATGACGCTGTAGGCAGGCGCCCGGGAGAGGGGATGGTAGTTTTCTCGTGAACCGCCGTTCCCCTCACGGCACTGCAGCAGGCTGCCCTGAAGCTCCGGGTAGGAGAGCCGTTCCCCTCACGGCTGTCGAGGTATGTGGTGACTTCAAGGGTGCCCAGAAAGCCAAGGTTAGCGCGTCCCGCGCAGCGGCTCTTCGTCCCAGCCTTTAACCCTCCCCGGCGCAGCCTGATGACGCTGTAGGCAGGCGCCCGGGAGAGGGAATGCTGGGGATGGTAGTTTTCTCGTGAACCGCCGTTCCCCTCACGGCACTGCAGCAGGCTGCCCTGAAGCTCCGGGTAGGAGAGCCGTTCCCCTCACGGCTGTCGAGGTATGTGGTGACTTCAAGGGTGCCCAGAAAGCCAAGGTTAGCGCGTCCCGCGCAGCGGCTCTTCGTCCCAGCCTTTAACCCTCCCCGGCGCAGCCTGATGACGCTGTAGGCAGGCGCCCGGGAGAGGGAATGCTGGGGATGGTAGTTTTCTCGTGAACTGCCGTTCCCCTCACGGCACTGCAGCAGGCTGCCCTGAAGCTCCGGGTAGGAGAGCCGTTCCCCTCACGGCTGTCGAGGTATGTGGTGACTTCAAGGGTGCCCAGAAAGCCAAGGTTAGCGCGTGACTCATTTCCAGGTCTACCGTTAATGGTAAATCAGGGAATGTGCCAAAATCCATGAGTGGATGCGTGAGAACACCCACGCTCCACCCATGCAATGCCTCCCTGGTGCAGATTAACGCAACACAATGATTTGCACTATGTTTGCGTTACTCCAGATTCATCAAGCCATGCAGTGCCACACAAGGTGGCCTTGCATGGCTTGATAAATCTTACTTAGTAGTTGAGTTGCTTTTGCACCCCATTGCGTGGCGCAAGTGTGACACAACTGCTTGATAAATATGCCCCCCTGTACTTCCAGTGCAGTGGTATCGCTGTTTATTAGACTTACCCCATGTTCAGATTCCAAAAAGAGTTTTTTCTGCTTCCGTGTACAAACATGGCTCCTTTTATTTCAGTGTCTGCCTTTTAGACTGTGATGGTACCCTTACATGTCTGGTCGGTGTGGCCGGCCATTGCTGAGGCCCCAGGTGTGAGAATATGTGTTCCAGGTGCACGCTAGGTTGTGGAACCTTCCTTTGACTATCTCATATCATTCTGCCCTGCCAGGTGAGGATTGTGTGCCAGCTGCATAGTCTCTGGTCATTCAGTTGTCATCGTCCTAGGTGCATGGTCAGTGTTATTACTTATAAGCTGTGTTGCCCGATATTCAAGAAGGTTGTCGGGAAAGGTGGGGCTCATTCTGGCAAACCACGGATCAGAGGTGCCAGCAGATCCTCTAGCCTCGGCTTGGTGTAGGTTCACCAGCGCATCACAGGGTGTTGCTTCCCAGTGTGAGCTTGCGCTGCTTCATGCTCCGGATCCCATAAATGGCTGCCCATGCTATCATGATTGAGCAGAAGAGCGTCGCCCCACAAAGAAAAGCCCCAAGCCAGAGCTGAAAAATAAGATGGTTATAAAGTTTATTACTAATTTATTTTTCAGCAACCAACCTGTCCCGACTGAGTTTCAAGATGGGGGCGGACCAGTGCTGCGGAGTGGCAGCAGGAAGCTGTTCGCCTAAGTTTAAAATGCGCATGTCCCTTTGGCCGGCTGTCTTGCGACGGGCGGCCAGACATGTGCATTTTATAATTTTCTAACTTGGCTGTCTAAGACAACTGGGTTGGTGCGCTAAGTGAGCTCGCGCCCTCCGGTTCTGGTGCCGCTCTCATGCTGGTGAGAGCAGCACTGGGATTGGTTAGGGGAGTTGGCTGGGTCCTGCGTTGGAGCCTGCCTGAAAGAGAGAAGACCGGTGGAGGAGGACGTTGTGTCACATATCAAGGTAAGTGTGTTTTATTTTTTATTGTTGTCACCTGCCTACCGCCCTTGGTACATGCCAGCCGCCACTGAATGCTATCTTGCGCTTTATAGGCGTGGAGGTCAGGCAAGTGCTCACAAGTGGCACCCTATACTGAATGAGAAATACACCCAGTAGAATACACAGCTGGGGTCTCGGGTCTTTTAAGCATCGAACGTCATGGGGCAAACCAATGTTCTCCATGTTCCGGGGGTGGGAGCTCCCGGGTCTAACCTTACTGTGCATGTGGACATGCCAGCTATTGCACTACCCTTTTAAACATCCCTATTTAAAAAGCAAATATGACCTACACATATACATTTGACTTCGAATCAGAACAATTTGTATTTTTGTACGTATTGTGGCATCATCAGTTTGTATTTACGAATGTGTTGATGCAGCTTACACTGCAGCCAATTGGGCGGTGTTTAATGTGCACAGTTCAGGTAACGGTGCAGCAGGGACATCAGCACGGAGACGGCCCTCGAGCGTCAGCATAAACAAGCTTGCACCAGTGAACCAGCCGGCAGTTTTACTCATCAGAAAGTTTCCGCTTCTGCCAAAGACGCTCACAAGGGAGAAATGCCGAGGCTGGCAAAGGTTAGGCTCCTCACCTGCAGGCAATGAGACTGGGAGTAAATTGTTGCTCTGGGAGGCCTGGGACTGGCCTGACCTTCTCGCACACTTCAGAGCCGAGCCAAAGTGCCCGGGAGCGCGAGGCAGCGAGCATCTGCTAAACTTCCACACAAGACGGCCGGAGCTTCGGAAAACTCCGCGGTTCCAGGCGATCTCTTCACTTCTGACAGGAAATTACTGAGATTACTGAAGGAACAGGCAGTGCCGTAGCCTAAAGCCGGCTCTCCCAGGATCCACAACAAACCGTGCACACTGCTGTGGGTTTTTCTCAGGGATGGAGGACAAACACATTTAACCAGCTCGTTGCTGAAAACCTGCGCCCATGTCATACTGCAGGTTTCTCATTCATAAACACTTCCTTGATCCGTCGGCTTAAACTGCCGACTTTGGTGCAGGAAACCAGGGTTCGAGCCTCGAGGTCGCGTCCACATGCTGTGATTCTGGGCAAATCACTTAATCTCCCCGTGCCTGAATGTGTCATGTAAATACGGTGCTATGTAAAGCGCTCCAATACCTTCGGGTCGAGTTCGCGCTATATAAAAGATGCAACAACAAAAAAAAACCAAACCCCATGTACGAGGTGGAGTGTGCCAAGTTTATATTTTATTTTTCTGTGCCAGTGAAGATTTTTCAAATCTGAGGCCGTTCTTTATGGGAAGCCGTTCATGTCAAAATTACAGATCTCCATATAAGGCACCTCCTGAAATGCATAGAGTGCTCCTAAATAAATTTGACACACACCAGAATGAATGTAACATGTGTCAAAACAAATATGAAACCTGGCAGAGTGAATGTGCTACTTAGTGATTATTATGAATAATACACACTCAGAATTGAATAAGAGATATAATGAAATATATATCAGTCAAACTAAAATGAATATGGCCCTCACTGTAAATAATATAGCTATCACTGAAGCGAATGCAATAAGCATCAAGAAGAATTGGACATTTCTTGAATTCACGTACATATGCCAAGATGAATATGACGTACATTGAAATGTATATTACAGATTGAAATGGATATAAGTTACTGAAATGAATATGTTATATTATGAAAATAATATTATGCACATTGAAAATAATATAACATACACTGAGATGAACATTACACATGTTGCAATGAATATGAATTGCTTTGAAATTAATGTTACCCAGATTGCAATGAATATGAGAGATACAGAAATTAATAGGAGATGATTTCAAATAAATATGGCTTGTGTTGTAATTAATATAAGCCCTATTAAATCGAAATTGGTAAGCTTTAAAATGAGTATGACCAAAGCTGAAATTCTCATGACATCCATCAAAATTAATATGGCATGCCTTGAAAATAATATGATATATATTCAAATAAATATAATATATATTAAAAAGGGTCACTTGCATCTTAAAATGAACATGACAAATGTTAATATGAATATGACATCCATTGAAATAAATATAACATTGATTGAAAGAAATAGGACACATTACAATGAATATGGCATGTGTTGATATAAATATAAGCTTTATTAAAACAAATTTGACATGATTTAAAATGAATATGAGTAATGTTGCAATTAACATGACATTTATCACAATGAATATGGCTTGCACTAAAAAAAGTATGATTCACATTAAATTGAATATGATATGTGTTGAAATGGATATGACTCATGTTAACATTAAAAAAGAAGTATTCATATGAATGTGATATCCAGTGAAAGGAATATGTCACATGCTAAGATGAATGTGACATGTGTTGAAATGAATATGAGTCTCATTTGAATAAATGTAACTTGCTTGAAAATGAATATGACCAATGCTGAAATAAACTGGCCTCTGGCAAAATAAATATGACATGCTTTGAAATGTTTATGATAAGCATTGAAATGAATATCACATATTTTGAAATGGATATGACTCATGTTAAAATTAATATGACACGTTGTATTATTAATATTGCATCCACTGAATTGAATATGACATGATTTAAAAGGAATATAACACATATTAAAATGAATATAATATATGTTGAAATGAATATAAACTTTATTAAAATGAATTTGACATGTTTTAAAATGAATATAAGTAAAGTTAAAATAAACATGACATTCATCAAAATGAATACGGCTTGCATTGAAAGTAATATGATACGCATTGACACGATCATAATATGTGTTGAAATGGTTATAATTCATGTTAAAATCAATCTAAGATATGTTAATATCAATGAAACATCAATTGAAAGGAATATGACACATGCTAAGATGAATATGACACGCATTGAAATGAATATGAGCCCCTTTGAAATTAATTCAGCATGCCTTAAAATGAATATGACCCATGCTGAAATTATAATGAAACTTGCAAAATGAATATGGTATGCTTTAAAATGAATATGATACACATCAAAATTAATATTGCCTCTATTGAAATGAATATGGCTTATTTTGAAATATGACACATGTTAAAATTATTATTGCAGATACTCCGGAGCTCTGCATCGTCAATGAGACCTCCAGGAGTTTACTGAGGGGCCCCGCTGGACAAAGCCACCGTCATTGACACCAAACATTGCCTGCTGACGAAACCCGCATGACATTGAGAGAAAAAGAACCAAAAAAGTGACTACGTCCAAAGGTAAAGTTTTGACCGGCCCAAACCCCCAAGTGCATCTGATCCGCTCTTCATCATGGTGGGCCTGAATTTTGACTTGGTCCTGGTCTGGTGCATCCACATAGCTGCAATTAGCACTTTTAACTTTTTGCCGCTAGAAAGCACAGTTTTACATTTAATCTTTGAAAATGTATGTCTCCAGTTCCCTACATTGGATCTTTGTCATTTTGGTGTCATTTTAATCATAAAAATATTTCCTATTTTAATAAATTGGTGTTGGACTTTTATTGTCTGTAGTGTCTTTCTTATTTAGTGTATTGGTGCTTTACACACCTGTCTCCTAAGATAACTTTGCCTGCTCGTAGCCAGCTATCAAGGGTTGAGCAGGGGAATAACTTATCAAGACCTTGACTGGGCCTTATATTGTTATTGTGGTGTTAATACTAGCAGTAGATACCTACTTTCACCTACTACCAAACCACCATCCAACAATCGCACACCCCAATCCATTGCTGGCCTTGCTCGGCAGGCCCCACGCTGCAGCCAAGGAGGGAGAGAGTCTGTGGCATGCACACAGTTGGCATGGGAGGAGATCCGTAGAAGGCTGGGTTGCCCAATACTCTATTCCACTGAACAATCCTTGCATCACTTCACTTTAATACTGCTGACTAAAGACAAAGTTGTCCTGTAGAGGTTGACTAAATGGGGGATCCACTGACTAAGTAAGCTATTCCATACCATCCAATTTTTAGGTTTCCCAAAAGCTGATTTGCCCCTGATGGGCACAATCACCTACTTTTGCTTTCGTGCATTGAGTGGAGAGCACTATCATCTGTTTCCTGAGGAGCTGCTGAATCCAAGATATTAACCATGTTCTTAAATCAGGCCTGCAATGTCTGTAGGGCTAAAAGGGCTTTAGGTCCCTTCTTTCGTGTGTCTCAGCCCGGGCTGCTGCAGCTCCAGCTGCTGGGGCAGATAAGTGCTAGAAGTACTGGATTTAGGTGATTCCACTTATTTCTGTACTGGTTGGGACATCAAAATACTGGTGCTGCCGGTAGACATCCTGTCAGCTGGAAACCCGAATCAGGAGACTGAAAGTTTGTTGCAGGATCAGCACTTCATTTATTTACTCCACTCTCAATCCCTGATTGATGCCATAATAGCAATAGTTTAGCTTATATCTGAAACCCTACGGCAGCCGTCAATTCAAAGGTGAGTTACTCCAGGTGCCTGGGATTACATCCTGCATTCAGACAACTCACTCCTCATTCTCACCCTTCACTTTTACGATCACCCTGCACTCACAGCAGTCCCACAGCACTCACACTGCTCACCAGGCACTCAAACTCCTTCACCCTCCTCCTACCCTGCACTCACACTTGCACACCGCTCACCCTGCACGTACATGACACTCCACTCACTTGTAACTTTCACTGCTCACCCTACACTCACAGTGATCACACTGCACGCATGCTGTTACCCTGCACTCATACCATTCACCCTGCTCCTAACCTGCACTCATACTTGCACACCGCTCACCCTGCACGCATATAACACTCCACTCACCTGTAACTTTCACTGCTCACCCTACACTCATAGCAATCACACTGCACTCACGATGTTACCCTGCACTCATACTGTTCATCCTTCTCTTACCCTTCAATCACACAAGCACACTGCTCACCCTGCACTCACAGCGATCACACTGCACTCATTCTCCTTGCTTTGAACTCAAGCCGTCCTCCCTCACCTTACCCTGCGGTCACATGAGCACACTGCTCACCCTGCACTCACAGTGAATACACTGCACTCATGCCACTCACCAATTACTCACGCTTTTCAGCCTGCACTTACACGATCACACTACTCACCTTGCACTCATTTGATGCTTCACTCACCTGTCACTGTCATGGCTCACTCTGCAATCTTACTCAAACAAGCACATCAATCACTATGCATTAATTCCTCTCACTCTGTTCTTTCACCTGCACCTAAACTCATCTGTCACATCACTCACCCTGCAGTCACTCCTCTCACCCTCTTCTCACACTGTCACATCGCTCACTGTGCACTGATAGGTACTCCTTTCATTCAGGCAGCTCACCATTCACTCACATGGGCACAGCCGTCACCCTACACTCACACCATGCAAATAAGCACAGCACTCACTCTGCACTCACACCACTCACCTGCACTTCCTCTTCTCATCCTGCACTCACACAGACAAACCTCTCAGCCTGCATTCCATATAGGCAATCTGTTCATCCTGCCTGCACACACCACTCACTCTGCAGTAACTCCTCTCACCATGCACTCACCCGTCACTCTCACAGACCACCCTTCATTTTCACCGCTCACCCTGAACCACACACAGGTACACCACTCACCCTGCATTTAAACTGCTCATACCACCCTGCATTCACTTCTCTCACTCTGCACGCACTCCTCTCACCCGACACTCACATGGGCCCTCCTCTAACATTGCATTTAGCTCACCCAACCCTCACATTGGCACATTTCTTACCCTACACTCGCACCACTCACGCTGCACTCCTTCATACTATTCACCATCACCAAGCACTTAAATGATCATACCTCTTATCCTGCACATATGAAAATGACACAACTCTCAAGAATATAAACATATTTCTATAAAGGCACCCACAGAATATCTGCTCTTTCCAAAGTAGTAAATGCCTACTAAATTCCATCTGCAACAACGGGGCTGGTGCAAGAGGGGAGAGCGGACTGAGAATGTGGGAGGCACAAGGTTTGGCACACAATCCTCAATCCAGCACCATATCCAAAGCCTCAGCCCTACAATGGGAGGCTTTGAGGTGTGATTAAGGATTGTGAGACATCTTCAGCCATTCCTAGTTTTCCATTCACCACAATGCTTCATTCTGGGACATGTGGTGTTTCTTTACATTGTAAGTTGGGTCTCAAAAACCCAAAATGCAAAGTGTTACATTATAAAATCCATGATTGCTGAAGAATTCAAGCATTTTATTAGATCAGTTGGATGCTGTGATATTACATGTTGTATGTAGATTAGTTAATTTCCAATACTGTAACTGTTTGATCCACACGTGAAACCAAATATAAGTCCTGTACAGCTATTTTAAGGAAGTGCACTTTTCATTCACATCATACTTGTACCAAAAATTGACAAGGCAATATATTATCATTTTTGGATAGCGTGTAGAGAATATCGGGCATATCAACAAGGGCTTTATCTCTGCTTTTTTGGCTTTAAAAGCCAAAAAAGCAGAGATAAAACTAGCACCCTATCAACAACAGGGTGCTAACACGCAAATTTGCATGTTAGCACCCTTTTACTCTACGCTTCCCCTTGCATCTCTAATGAGATGCAAAGGGGGCGTTCCATAGTAAAATAATAGGAGAAATGTCGCTAAGCGACATTTCTCCTATTATCAAGAATGTCGCTAACCCTGTTAGAGACAAAAAAAGCAGCGCTAACCGCGGTTAACGCTGCTTTTTTACATCTGGTATTTTTCTGACTTAGCCATGATATCCTATGGAAGGAGGATATCGTGGCTAAGTTTGCCTGTCCCTATCAACAAGGTAACGTGAGATTATCGCTGGGTTTCCAGTGGTAATCTCACGTTAGCCTGTTAGCGTGAGGATTTTTATCGCTATTGAGATAAGCGTTGCTAATAGCACGCTATCTCAGCGATAAAAATTCACGCTAGCCGGCGATAATTATCCTCACGCTAAGAGCGCTGAGCGATAATTATCGCCGGGTGTTGTTGATATGCCCCTATGTTTTTATTAAGCTTCACTTAAAGGACAGGCAGGTATAGCAGAAGCAGCCGAGCAAGCTAATCTAACACAATAAAAGCAGATTGACTAATGGAAGTGTGAGTGGCAGTGTGTCTGTGTGTGAGTGTGACAGAGTACATATGTAGGAGAGAGTGCAAGACATATAATGAGAATGTGTGTGTGAGAGAGTCTGTAAGTGTATATGTCTTATGTGTGCAAGTGTGCTTCTGGAGATTATTCTTGCCTTATTGACAAGGGCACTAACAGCATATGGATGGGATGTGTTACCTATGGCAAACTGCAGGCCCTGATATGCTTCTATGAAGACACCATCATTGGCTGAGGGGACTTGAACTGTCTAACTGAGAAAGCCGATTGCCCAGTTATACCCAGCGGCTGGGACACAGAAAACACGCCGCCACACCTGGCTGAAGACCTTGACATGATGCATGTGATTCTTAGCATATGGGGTACCCCTGACATGACATGAAATTCTGTCACTGTCATATTGAAAGTACTCCTTGGCATAAGGGCTTCACCCATGAAATAATGATGACCTTGGTATAGTGGAAGTAATTTCGGACTTAAGACATTTGAAAAAAATGTGATCTGCTATGAGGAAAGGCCAGGTTTCCCTGGTGCACCATGAAAGTACTGGAATATTTCATGAATGCCCTATAAGGGTCTGTGGTGTTTTAGCAAATTTTATCCCAAACCTTTCAAAAACATTCTCAGACCAGAAATCTACTCTCCCTTAAATCATCTACAAGAAATCTGTTAACTTGTTTTTGCTTGCTGGAATTTGGGGGAAGTATCACACCTCACCAGTAACATAGATCTTTTCCCTCATATAATGGCTAAGAGGTTAGCTCTGACCCCATTTCTGGAAATGCTTGTCCTGCCCAATTGCTGGGGTCAGGACTGGTGTTAGGGCGAAGGGACTAATGCAGCTGCACCTGGCGTTGACTCTGGTGGGGGCGCTGAATTTTTTGTCTAGTGGCTGTTTTGACTCACTGCAAAGTAGCGCAGAGGGTTAATGTGCCTGTTGCAAAGAATGTGTACCATGCAGATCACACAACTGAGTGTGAGTGAACTGTGAGTTACACTATAAAAAAATGAAATGTACATCAGAGAAAGGCTAATGAAAGATGTAGTGCAGTATTGGAGAGTGGTAGTGAGGGAATACTTTGAGAAGGATGTTATAGGAGCGGAGATCACCAAAAAAGCCTGTGGTAACTGGTGCCACCAGTTCTCGAGCTGGCCCTGGCTGGGAGTCTTAGCTCCCCCACAGTTTGGGTCTAGTTGCGCCCCTGTCTTAAATGCACAGACGGCTAGACAACTGGTAACCAAGCTCTACTCCTCCATACAGGCCGAGCTCTCAACACTAAGGCCTAGTACCAAGGTGCTGTGGGATGTGGACCTGGCAGATCTAATTACGGATACGGAGTGGCCTTAATGTTGTAGCAAAATTGAGGAGCTATCTCCGTCGGCATATTTACACCGGACATACCATACTCTCCTCAAACTGATTACTCACAAATTACAGGCCACTCCAGGTGTGTAAGGTGTAACGCACTATAAGTGGGCTTCCTGCACCTGAACTAAGCATGCCCACTGCTTGCTAGCTACTGGGGCAAAGTATTTCATGTTCTAGGAGCTATACTAAGGTCACGCCGTGTGACGGTTCACATTGATGGCACTACTGTTGGCAAAGAGGCGTGTGTCATGTATGATGGGTAGGGATCACATACCTACTTTGAGGACCTGGTAGCATGATATGATATACTACAATGACCAACTGGAACTCTACTCTTCCACTATTCTCCTTTGTGTCCAACCCAACAACATGTGGGGCCCATTGCAAGCTTACTTGTTAACTCATGAAATCAATGTCATCGAAATCCATTAAAAATGTGGCCCAACATGCAGAATAGGGGAGGGATGGAGGTATGATGGGAACGTACATACACATTGATTCCTGGACAAAAGCTCTAAATGTAATAGTACCCGAAGCGCCATCTTGGCCCCATTACAGCTTTGATTAATGCCACTGTGCTTTGGAGGTGCCATCCTTATGTGTGAAAAAGATGTTCTGGGAAAAGAAGGATCCTGCTGGACTGTTAATGTATTAAATGACATGCTGTCCCATGTGTTAAGGTGCTGTCATTTACTACAGGAAAGTGTGCTGTTTTGCATACAGTTGATATAACACAAAAGCTAATTTAAAAATGAATTGAAACATTTTCGTTACAAATGGTTTAAATATGTCAAATCTTGAAATTTATATAACTAACAATGAAGCAAATAATACTGTTGTTAAAATTAATATAGGCATCACTGAAATTGGATATGAATCACATTGAGTTGCATAGAGTACTGAATGAACTGAATAAGGACGTGAATGAATTGGATATGGTGAGCTGTGTGTATAACATGTACTGAAAAGCACATGACACTGACAGCCAATCACAGTGGACTTCAATGCAAGTTGCAGAGCTCACTGGTGGTCCTGCCCCCACCCTTGCACTCCTTCCCATAATTCTTTGCAGGCCTTCTCTGTGCACGCAGCACGTGTTTCCTTTGGTAGGCCTCCCTAATTGTGCAGAGGCTTTTGCTCGAATTTGGCACTGGCACTGATCAACTGCGTGCCAGTGCCCAACAGCCACTCCAGTCAACAAACCCAGCCCCTCCCAGACTTCAGAGCCCTGCAGCCCCGGTGCTCCGTCACAGCAGCAAGAACAGAAATTCGGACTGCAAGCAACGGGTATGTAGACACAGAGCAGAGGCGCAATGAAACTTTAAGCAATAGGCAGAGTGGAGCTGATTTACGGGGGAGGGGGGAGCTGAATCTTTAAGCAATAGGCAGAGTGGAGCTGCTGGGGCTCTTGGAAGGGCTGAAACAAAAGCGAGGCCTCATTAACATGCAAATGGTCTTTTAAAAGACCTGTGAAGTGCTCGGGCGCGGCTGTGTGTGTGCCGGGAAGCTGCCTCATCCCGGGCTGCCACATACGACGGGGGGGCTGAAGCCCTATGAGTCCAATAGGTGTTGCGCGCCTGGTCCTCATAGCACAAACTCAGAATATCGTCAACATTCAACAACTGCACTTTCGACAGACTCCCAACGGCAATTTCCACGCACTAATGTAGTTGTGAGTCATCATTTCAGAGAAAGGCGCACAGTACTTGTCATCCTCGGGCAGCAGCACCTGCGTGACAGAACCCTTCTATCAGCAGGTGCACAATGCCATCTATTTGGCATAAACACTGCAGTCGGCAAAGTAATAGCGCTGTAATTTGCCACAGAAACACGCACCATGGAAACCCTCTGATAAATATAACAGCAACACACCGTTCTCTCAAGAGGGCAATGCTGCGTCATAATGACCTACCTGGATTGTGATGGAGAGATAGAGAACATTTACTTCGGACAAGTAAAGGAAAACCAACCACTCGAGGAAAAAAAAAGAACATAAGAGTCTCTCGGACCACCCACCCATCCCCATTACACACTACAAAGATCTCCCAGGACAAAACGTGTTCGCGCTTTGCATTATTGCCCAGAAAACAGTTCCATTCTAAACATTCAAGATGCTCTCTACTAAAATCACGGGATCAAACACCAAAAACCGACAGGCGCAAACAACTGATGTTTTTCACGTTTCACTCAAGGAACTTTCGCAAGATAGAAAGGGCGCTACGACTCCCTGAAAAACGGAGGATGGCGCTAGCACAGGCGTAACAATAGTCCAAGCAGCGCCTGCGGTGCGAGGGGCCCGAGCTCCCGTCCCCCTTCCGGCACTGTACATGGTTGGTGTGCCCCTGGATTGAGAGCTCCTGACTTGGTCCGGAGGGTGGGTGTCCCTCCTCCATGTTTGGTGGGGGGGACACCTAAGCTCCCTTACGCCGCTGGGCGCTAGTCAAATGCGAATAACTAACTCAACGTGACATTGGCTCTCCAGCATCTGTGTACTTTCACTTTCAGATCTGGCGGCTAGAGCGCGCCATTTTAGGGAGTATAGCTGTAAACACGTGCATAGGTGTTCAGTTATCCAGGCCTGCACAGCACGTTGATGGAAGGCCTCGGGGAAAGGCGATTTTGCCTATTTCAAGGTGATAATTATTTACACTGCAAATCGTATGAATAGGTAGTTAAATGTGATTGGCGTGGCATGATAACATCTATCATGTTTTAAACGGACATTTATGAAAAACAGTAATTTAATTTCTATGATTCGTGGAAGGCAGTTGTCACAACACGCTGTGAGTAAATGTTAATTGCCTTCTCAGTTGCTTAATAATGCATGAAACGCATACATCACTTACAGACGCACAGACCCACCTCTGCCACACACAGGGGGGGGGGGGGGGTGGCTGAAGCCCTTTGACTCCAATGGGTGTTGTGCGCATGCTGACAGGTGTAAAAACAAACGGCAAATTCAGTTGTAAACTAACGCTTACGACTGGATTTCGATTAGGGACCTCTTTCAGTGTTTTTAGTCGTGAGGGATGAGAACATTCCCTTTGTGATGAAGGACACCCTTCGTTAGCCTTTTCTGGCATGTGCGTCGGATAGCATAGATATCATTATCATTAAAGTACCTGAAAAGAAAAAATATATTTTGAAAGTGTGCAGACGGAGACATGCTTGGAGCAGGAAGTGACGAATGAATGATGGAGTTCTGGCATACGTGGCGTCCTGCAGGTCTGTACTCGGATGCCACCGCAACACAGCATGCTTTTCTCAGCGCTTGGAAAAAAAAGTCGGCGACTTCTTTTTGGCCTATATCATACATGCCAACATTTCAGAAGAGCTAAGTGGGAGATTTAAAAAAAAATTCAGGAGAATGGGGCCTTGAATCGGGTTACTGTCGTGTATGGGCTTTGGAAGTGTCCTGCAGCAGCATCGGACATTTGAAACGCAAAATGCACGTTTTTTTTCTTACCTTTCAGAAGCATGGAGCGCAATGGCAGGTAGAGAGAGGGTGATCGATGCAAGAGTTGTGTACTGGCCTGGCAGGTTGCTGGCAGTGCATCCCCCCCCCCCCCACCTGTGCCCTTCCCCAGGCACCCACACAGCCGCCCCAGAGTACTTCACAGGTCTTTTAAATACCATTCGTATGTTAATGAGGCTTTGTTTAGCTTTTTCACCCCTTCCAGAGCCCCTGCATCACCACTCAAACTATTGCTGGAAGAATTAGCACGTTACACAAAACCAAGCTGTGTCAGCTGAAACCCCCGAGGAATCGGGTTTTGCTTGCAGGAATCGGGAGGCGGGAGACTAGCTTTGAAATCGGTAGTCTCCCGCCTGAATCGGGAGGGTTGGCATGTCTGCTATATTGAGGTGCATTGGCAGCGCTATGTTTGTGGTCCCAGTAGTGAAATAGCAGCAGGCGTCGGGGTGCATTGGCAGACCTATGCTATATGTTGGTTTCAGATAGGCAAAAGCAGGGGCTGCTGCAGGCCTAGACCCAGGAGCCCTGGCAGATGCAGAGCAGTGTGTGAGTTATCAGCACTGGAATAGCAAGGGGTGCTGCAGCCCTGTAGTGGGGGTGCACTGACACAGCTGTGCATGAGAACTCAGTGCTGGAACAGCAGTTGATGATGCAAGCCTGCAGTGGGGTGCTTTAGCAGAATTTGGGGTGACAGACGTCCCAGATTTGCAGTCACTCCCTGTTGGAGAGGGCACATTAATTACAATGTAGTACAAGTTCACGATCTCACCAGCCCTCTCCTCTGGGACCTACGGGCAATTCTTTAAAGAGCCGTGTGTGCTCCCTCGCCCCATTCACACAGTAGGATTTAAAGAGGGGTGAATCTGGGTCTCAGGAGCCCATCTGCCAAGGTCAAGCCTGGCCCTGGCACGCATCACCCTATTGGAAAGGGTGCATTTCATTGGATGGGTGTCAGAGGTTTGCACAATTCAATATATCCACTTTTTAAAAAATTCCCAATTGAGGAATGCAAATCATTCCTATCACAGGCCCATGGGCGCCTCCCCGCAACCTTCTACTCCCCACCATAAGATATCATTCCTTTTTTGTCATTTCCTTTCTGATACTTGTAGTATACCTTTGTCATTACAAGCTCAGGACTAGAGCTCCCAGAATGCAAAAAAAACTGGGATGCATGTGTGCTGTTAGACAACTTTAAATTTCAGTTCTCTTCTTATGGCTAGCCAAAACCTTTTTTTAATGGGAAAAAGTTTGCAGCCCCTAAAATGCAGGCCTTTTTTGTCTTTCTTATGTATGTAATATTGCTTATGGGGCTTCCAGAGGGTGAAGTGTAATCTTTCATTTTCGGTGCGAACAGTAGTCCTACTCTAAATTGGTGACTCTACACTCATTTACAATTATATATACCACTCCTCATCCGAACTTGTTATACAGACTCAGGCAGCCAACTAGAGCCAAATTTCGGTGAGCCCAATGGGTGTTGCGCGCCTGATTGTGATTTTTATGATTTCAGTAATCTATAGCAAAGAGATAACAACACTGACACAAGGCAGGTTCTATGCCAATCCCGGGAGCCTGGAATTATAAAAATGTAAGCCCCGGTTTATTTTCTCCCTGCTCAATAATCCAGTGCTTCTAATCATTCTCTTTCAAATGCTCTTTCCTCCTTACTCGCTCTATTCTCTTCTTCATTTTTTTCTCTCTCTTTTTCACTCCAATTTTCTGCCTCGGTTCTTTTCAGTGCACGGCTGTTCCTTTCATGCCTTTCCCTCCTGCTTTCAGTTTGTCCTTCCTGCCTCTCTGACGCATTCACTTCCCGCACTTCTCCTTTGTCTTCCCATCTCTTCTAACTTTGTCTCTGGTTTATATTCCATCTCCCCACCTCTCCTCGTTTTCTCTTCCCTCCTCTTTGCCCCCCTCCCCCACTTCAGCTCTCAAGCTCTCACCGCCCCCTCTATTTCCGCTCGGGAACCTTTTACTCATTCTCCTCGCATCTCTATTCTCCTTTCCCACCGCTCTCTACATCTTGTACTCTTTCTCCCTTCTTCTCCCATCTCTTCTGCTTCTCTTTTCCCCATCTTAACCTCGTTCTGCCCCCCCTCAAGGCCTCTCCCTTCCCTCCCCTCTTTAGCCTTGGCCTCCTTTCGCACACCTAATTCTTCTATCCCATCTCTCTTTTGCCATCTCTATCTTCCTTCCCACCCTCTCCATCTCACACCTTCCATTTCTTTCTGACCTTTCCCTTTCTAGCTCCTTCACTCTTCCTTCACATCCCACACTTCTCACCCCTTCTTGTCTCTTCACCATTCCTCTTCCTCCAATCTATCTTCCCCTCACCTCTACATCATCCAGCCCTCCCCCGTTCGTGCCCCCTCACTCTTTGTCCCTTTCCCTCTCCATCGCTTCCAATCCTCATCCTCACGTCTCATTCGCAGCTCCCCCTCTCCACGCTGCACATCTTTCCGTCCCTCGCAGTTTTTTCTTCATTCAAATGCTCGCAGTTTCCGCTGGTCACATCAGCCCCCCTCCCCCCACACCTCCTTCTCCTGCTCCCCCACAGGATGCGCAGGCTGGACGAAATCTCGCTTTTCCGGCATCTACCAGAGATTCACCATGGGTGGGTGGGGGGGCAGGGGTTACTTTTATGAGTGAAGCCGCGCCCTGTTCCCCACTAGCGTGATGTGCAGGAATACACATGTGGGGCCAACATTCCAGCAGGTTGGGCGAGATCTGCTAAAAAGAGACCTCCCCCCCCAGCTCCTGAAACATTAGACATTGTTGTAACGTGTATCTGCTGATGCCTGCAAAGGCCTAACAAATATGCCACACATATTGACATTGCAGACAGCTGTCCTGTCAGCACAGACACCTAAAAGGGGCCTCCTTCCAAGAGCTGCCTAACCGTCCAAATTTCGCGGGCAGTTTTGTAAATATCGCGGCATTTTTACAAAACTGCAGATTTCGCGATTTTTTTGCAAATCGTTAAATCCTGGAGGTTCTGAACAATGAAAAGTAATAGCGGTACTATTTACCAACCAATGACATTCATTTGATAGAATCTAGGAGGATGAAAGGCTGAGTGAGCCCTGCTGGGATTCTAAAGGGTGGCCCAAAGACTTTTGTGGCATTTCTACAGGTGCGTACACTAGCCCAGCACTGATGATAGCCCTTGGCGCTAGGTGACAACTCTCTGTACTTCTAGCCAGGGTGGAATATTCCAGAGTTCATAACTTTATCAAGCCTCCCAAAAAGTTTACACTGCCCCACTACCAGAAACAATAACGGCGCATATATATATGTCTCGCGCACCAGCTATCTTCCAAGCGCCTTCTGCATCATGGCCTCTCCCCTCCTGCCATATCTCTTGTGTGCTCTGTACCACACAACCTTCGGCCCTCCCTGTCCTTTCATGTCATGCTTCCTCACCCTTCTACGGTCTTTGACACCCTCCTCCGTACCCCTTGACTTGCTCTCTACCCCCTACCATGCTTCTTTCGTGTTATGCTTCCTCTTTTCTGCCAAGCGCTCCCTCAATAATATCCTCTTGACTCCCTCCCTAAAATGTTTTTTTCCTGCCTCATTCTCCTTCACTCCCTTTACCTCGGACCTCAGTGCGTGCCTCACCCCGCTCCAGCTTCTTGCCAAGCTCCAGCTGCCCTCCCACCCCATAACCCACCAGGATCATGATTCCCCCGCCAGACCCCACCGCTGTACTTCATCCATTCCTGATCCTGCCTCATCAGGTTTCTTCTATAAGGACAATGTTCCACCCTCCTTCATGCCCTCCCTGTTCATTCCCCCCTCATTCTCCTTTACCGTATCTCCACTCACTCCTCTCTCCACCATACTTTCTCCTTCATTCATTTCCATGCTGTCACCATTGCTCCCCCTATCACCGCTCTCAGCCTTTCTTCCTCACAAGCCCCCCTTGTGCCCCTTCTCTGGCAATTCCTGTCACCTCGCCGTCCCTGAGTGCTTAATTTGTGCCGGTGCTTAGCACAGGCATTTATTTTTCAGGGCCGGGTCTACACTCTACACAAAATATTGATAATTGGTTGAACTGCACGTTGCTTACTAAGTTCTGATATGGGTCCCAGTCTCCCCGGGGAAGAGCTCATATCTCATGTGACTGCGTGTGTTTAAAATATTTCAAATTGGAGGCCGCTGCTTGCCGCGGCCCAGTTGGCCGCCTTATTGTGAGCCATACAGTACTGCCAGAAGCTGCCTGAGCCCCTGGCTCGGCGTAATTTAGGTCACACCCCATTTTGCAATTGTTCAATCAATGGTGAAGGGTTGCAAGTTCCCCCCTGCTTGGCGAATCGTCAAATGAGTACCTGGAGTGGCCCAATGAGCAGTGTTTTTGCTCACGGCCCGCCCAGCATACTGTGCAGCCGCAGGCCTATTCAGCCGACGACAGAAGTAATCATCGTGTCGAGCAGCAGGCCTCCTTCGTAGATCACTTAAAACTAAAAAGGCTGTCCCAGTAAGTAATTAATTTAACTTTGTAACATGATGGTAGTGGTAGTCTATACGTAACAGAGCAGTCAGAGAGTCTGTTTTTAGACAAACTGTGGCATTTACAGTTTATCACTCTCATAGTCATTCTTTAAAGCTAGGTTTTATTTTATCCTGTTATTTGCTTGCACTGTATAAATGAAAATCAATATGACACTTCTAAGCTGCACTGTTTTCTATCGAGATAGCACATGTGCTGGAGTCAGCATTTGTGCATCTGTGCAGAGCCATGATTACGTGAAATACATTTGCAATCTAGGATATTTCACCATTCATGTTTGAACTGCTCTTGTGGAAAAGGGCAAGAGAAGTTCTGATGACAGAGACACCATGGCTCGGAGACAGATAGCTTGTGATTCCACCTTTGAGCGTATGTGGGACATTCTGTGATTGGGAATGTATCCTACTTTGTGAATGTATTTTGATGTCAATAACTCATATTAAACCTTTAATAAACATATCCATCCATTGTTTGGATTAAATAATGTAATAAACTGTAACTGGTCAGTGAAATACCAAACAAATACTAAAAATTGGATAGTTTGCTCTTTCTGACCACACCTCTGACTCCGTCCACTGGCCCAATCCTTGGGTTATTACCGCCCTCTGATTCTCTGCCTACAGTTCCCCTACTTTTTTTTTCCCCACTTCGACCACGGGTTGAGTTCAATTATATTCTCTCTTCAGTTCTCTTCAGTGGGTGCTGCTTTTATTCAGGGACCTGTGCCCCGGGTTTGCTTGCATGCCATTTGCAAGACTCTATCCACCACAAGCCATACACCCATCATAAAATAAGCCTTTCTTTCGCAACATTTTGCAGATGTCAGCCTGCGGCCCTACAAGGATATTTGATTTATTAATGCTTCTTTATTGGAGGGTCCGGTGCCTCCGGATGGGGTGTAACACATGAAAAACTTGACAGATGGCTTTTGCAACAGATATTCTCCATTACAGCCTGCTGGGAACTATGAAAGCGGACAAACAGCAAGTCCCAAATGTCTTGAACCCCATGCTTCCTCTGGAGGAGCAGTGTTCTGTTAATATGACAATGTTAATTTTTCACTTTGTTGAAAATACCCAATCGTGCTTCGCAGCCACACATTCAGAGTAAATTGTGCATGCCCCTATTTCTTTTTTCTGCAGCGTTTGTATGCATATTAGGCAATACTTCAGTGATTATTTTTCCTCAGCATTAAAATAGCATAAGCCCCCCCCCGAGTGCAGAGCTCCAGGGGACCCCCTCAGCAAAAGTGGTAGGTGTTGGAGAGGGGGCCCCCTCCCTGTACTTTGCAGGGGGGCCCCCTCTTGTTTCGTTACGCCACTGTAGGAACCTCGACTCGTGGCATTGAAATATTTGTTGACCGGGAGCCAGGAGGTCTTCCCTTCTTCTTGTGGGAGGAAGCATCAAACCACGGAGCCCTCTCAGGGAACAAACCCTGCTTTTCGCCAGTTTTTATCAAAAAATGCATTTGGTGGCAGTCCACCTCAGGCGGAGGTGTGAATCGGTTTCTTTTAAATGTTTTAACGTGAGACTACTGGGGTGAAACAGGTCGATGAGAAAGAAAGCCCTGGGTGCCATCTGTGTTTGAATAAACGCCGATTATTCCTAAAGGGAGAGTATTTCGATACCTGGAACTAGAGAATGCAAGACAACGTACATTTTGAAATAACATTACACGTATACTTTTCTTTATGCACTATTACCTGAACCACGATTATATATTTCGAAGTCACTGTATCGTACTCTGGATATACATATTTCAAAACAAACGGGCACCCGGGCTTGACAAAGAACTTTTATTCCCGGAGGCAAGCAAATATTACCTCCTGAAACTCAGCACAAAGGCCAAGAGCGTGGTTTCTGTGCTGTGTGGGGGATGGGGTCGAAGAAACAAAGATGATTCAGCACTAAGAGAAATACTATTTTACAAAGAAATATTAACACTTGGGCAGTGAATGCTGGTGAACGTTTGTCTTTACCCCCTCTGATTTCATGTTCTGTTACTTGGGAAAATGTGTGTATTATATGTAAAGATGACCCCCAGGGAAGTGACCATTTCTTATCACCTTTAATACCTACCTGTGTTGGGGAAATTATGTAATAATTGCGACTCACTCAGCTCATGATACGTCCTTAAGACAAAGGCATCTACAACTTCAATCTTAATTAGTGACACATTTATTAAAAAACTTAAATTGCCATTTACAAATGTGAATCTTTCACTGCATGTGTGCGCAACACATATACATCCTATATGCTACTCAGTAAAATTAATGGGGTTTGGAAATAAGGTTAAGGAACTTGTACAATTGCAATGCATTTTAAATGTGTAAGGATCTATTAAGTTTCCAGCTCAAACTCCAATGTTATGTTTTGAAGGAGGGGGGAGGGCCAAAAGCCCAGTAAGTACTGGATCCACGTGTGACGCCCACTCTGCCCGGTAGCGTGATGACGTGGGTGTTGGTCCCTAACATAAGGAATGCCATTTGGAAATTCAAGAAACAATGGTAGGAATAAGCTGTTGCACCCGGGTGGCCAAGCTCATATCAATCCCTCTACTGTACAGTGTATGGGACTGAGAAGTCCCTATTTAGCTCTCTGATTGATTAGAACAACCCAGGGCTGTTTGGGAGTGCGAAACTCCTTGTTATTGCCATCTCTATGCCGGCCAAACTGAAAAGCTCTTCACTTGCCCCTGAGCTAATCTAAGAGGACTGGACCTAGGCTGGATTCTAACACGGGCGGATGACACTGAAAACGAAAGAGCCCCAGCGTTCAATAAATCGTATACATCATGGGTCTTCTCAATGCAGAGAAATTCCAAACTCGGACTATAAATTATCCGCTGGAGCCCGCACCTCCCTTATGTCATTGGGTAAATAACCCCAGGGTACCCCAAACTCAGCGCAGGCCGGGCGCTCCCCTGCGGGTGAAAAAACAACAATTGATGGACAGAATGCAGAACAATGTCATACATTCACCCCAGTACAGAGATCTGGGCCTAAATCCATCGTTTTTTTGCTCACCATGCCTTTCCAGTTTGAACCCAGCCATATGCATATCAGTCTTGACCCTGTGCCCCATGGGAACAGTCCAGCCCGAACGGCCAAGCGAGGTCCTCCCTGGACTGGAAACAGCATCCTAGGACCGGTTTCGGGCTTTCAGCCCTCGTCAGCCAGGATAGCTTGATTCCAGTGGCATGGAGAGCACGGGACTCACGTCTGAGCATACCCGTCCCACTCGGGGTGACAAATGCAAAAACAACAATTGATGGACAGAATGCAGAACAATGTCATACATTCACCCCAGGACAGAGATCTGGGCCTAAATCCATCTTTTTTTTGCTCACCATGCCTTTCCAGTTTGAACCCAGCCATATGCATATCAGTCTTGACCCTGTGCCCCATGGGAACAGTCCAGCCCGAACTGCCAAGCCAGGTGCCCAGGGATGCTTAGGTTTGGCAGCAGAACCGACTTTCATGCGTGTAGCAGGTCACCGGCGTCGTTAGGTAGCCCACCCTGTGGGTGTTGGGATCAAGACCGTCACAAGTCGGTATTACTTGCTCCCATAACTGATGACGCATGTACACCTCATGGCTGTATGTGATATGGGCTACCAAGCGGTGTGGGCCGGGTCTGAGCACCGGCAGTTACTTTCAGGGGGCCTCGAAACGGGTCTCTATGGGGCTCTCTTTTCTGGCCTCACAAAGGTAGTCCGGTTTCTTTTTTTTAAAAATTGGAGTGTAGTGAGAGCTTGCACGTCGCTCACTACTGAGAAGTGGAGACGTCATGCCAGGTGAGCCGCGTTGTAGGGGAAGGGAAATCCTTTAAAGAGAGCCATTTTCTCTCAGGATTTCCCTTCCCTTCTCTTTTTGCAGCGCATTAGCAACATCATTGTGGGGTGCTTAGGAGAGAGACGACCAGGCGCGCAACGCCCATTGCCCCGGGCTGAGACAGCTTCCCGGGCACACACACAGCCGCACGGGAGTACTTCACAGGTCTTTAAAAGACCATTTGCTTGTAAATGAGGCTCTGTTGTTTTTCACCCCTTTTTAGAGCCCCTGCATCCCCACTCTGCCTATTGCTGAGAGAATTAGCCTCCCCCGAAATTTGGCTCTAGTTGCGCCTCTGGAGACAACCACAGGCAGCCGACCCTGCTCTGACCTTTCACAGTGTCTTGTTTTAGTGCTATGAAAACACACGCTTTGCCTGGCTCATTTAGTTCTCACATCCCTCTTTAATATGAAGATAGTAGTGTTGGAATTAACTTTATATTCCTATACTGTGCTTCACATGGAAATATAGGGGCATATTATCAACGGCCAGCGATAATTATCGCTGGCCGTTCATAGCGACAGAAAAATTATCGCCAGCTATCGCTGAATATTATCGCCATGATAACGCTATATTTACAACGCATAGCGCTATGGCGATAATATTTCAGCGATAGCGGTGTTTTCAATGGAACATCGCTCGTTTTCCAGCGATGTTCCATTGAAAACAGCGATAACATTGCTGATAGGACCCTGTGGTCCTATCAGCATAATCCATATCCTATTAAAAGTATGCCTTAGTCAGGAATTTAACAGGTGTTAAATTCCTGAGTTAAGGCTGAGGTAGCGCGATTTTTTTTATCGCTGCACCTCCTTGTTAATATCGCGAAGCTACCTTCACGATATTAACATGTGTTGTTTTCACAGCCACGCCTCTTTTGCATCTCATTAGCGATGCGAGGCGAGGCTGTGAAAAAACGGGCTCTACATCAAGGAAACACGCGCTAGCGTGTCCTTGATGATATTGCGATAAAATTATCGCCGCTTTTCGGCCGAAAACGGCCGCAAAAGCGGCGATAATGTTTTATCGCCTCGTTGTTAATATGCCCCATAGAAGGGCAGGTTCCCACCACCCCAAATTAGCTGTTTGGTATGCTCTCTAAAATGTAAGAACTACAGGTATTCAGTATCTGTCAGTTACGGCCAATTTAAATCAGTGTTCCTATATAGAAATGGACAAAAGTTTATGTTTCTGAATTAGCGTCTTACACTGAAAAGCTGGTTTACATTTCTTTCGCTGGATCAACCTTTGTTTAAAACAAAACCAGAGAAGGGGTGTACTATGGTACACAAAGAGCAACTGAAAGCTTTCTTGTTCTTTATCAGAAACATCTGCCTGTCAATGGTTATCACCAGCCTTTTCGGCCCATTAAGAGGCTGGGTGGATGAGTATAATACGGGGTGTTTAGGATCGGGGGAGGAGGGTGCACGGAAAGAAGGACAGATAGGTGAATTAAGGACGAGTGGATGGATGGCCAGATGGTTGAATGGTTAGCTAGATGGATGGAAGGATGAATGGATGCATGGACCAGTACTTAGGATAGTAGGGTGGGCTGATACATGCTTAGGATAAGTTCTGGGACAGATGTATGAATGGATGTATGGGCGTATAGATGGCACAGTGCTTAGGATAGGCAGGTGGGCTGATAGATGCTTAGGATAGGTCCAGGGACACATTTATGTATGTATGGATGGATGGCTGGATGGATGGATGAATTCATGAATGGATTGCTGGCTTGATGAATGGATGGATGGAAGGATGAATGGACCAGTACTTAGGATAGGCGGGTGGGCTGATAGATGCTTAGGACAGTTGCAGGGACAGATGTATGTATGTATGTAGGTAGGAATGTATGGATGGATTCAAAGATGTTTGGATGGCGCAGTGCTTAGGATGGATGTATGCAGGGCTTTAAGTGGACCGGGTCTGAGCACCGGCAGTTATTTTCAGGGGGCCTCGAAACAGGTCTCTATCGGGCTCTATTTTCGAGCCTCGCAAAGGTAGTCCTTTTTCTTTTTTTTATTGGACTGCAGCTAGAGCATGCTCATTTTGTGGAGACCTCATGCTAGGTGAGCCACATTGTAGGAGGAAGGTAAATCCTTTAAAGAGAGTGTTTTCTGAAGGTAGGATAATTGGAGGGGATTTTCTTAAGCACACAATGCTAGTTATCGTGATTTAGACCACACCCTACTTGGATAGGCCACACTCCTTTAAGAGGTTTGCCCCGCCGCTTTTAGAGCACCCCCAGTTTTTTTCCTCACTTAAAGCCCTGGGTATGGGGCTATAGACGCGTTGGTCCCCCTTTAGAAGGGGTCAGTAATTAAATATATAGACAAAAAAGAGAGACAGATAGACAGACAGACAGATAGACAGATAGATAGACAGATAGACAGACAGATAGACAGACAGATAGATAGATAGATAGATAGATAGATAGATAGATAGATAGATAGATAGATAGATAGATAGATAGATAGATAGATAGATAGATAGATAGATAGATAGATAGATAGATAGATAGATAGATAGATAGATAGATAGATAGATAGATAGATAGATAGATAGATAGATAGATAACTGACTTGTGAGGAGTCTGTAGAATGCTGCCCTGGGCCACTCTCTGGATTTCTCACACTTCCAGTGTTCCTATGCGGAGCTGTTCATAACATCACATTGCTGATAGCCCGTTGGTGTGAGAACTCAAATGACGTTAATGGGATAATAATTGTGAAAAGAATATTTACGTTGTAAAGGAACCACACATTTCTCTAAATAAATGATAATCTAAATACCAAACCTGAAGAAAGAAACAGTTTTTAGAGGGGTTACACATCTTGTAAAGTTTGCTTGGCTGAAAGTAAGTAAGTTTTGGTCCAGACGCAGGGACAGGTCGTTGTCTCTGCTGAGGAGTGATGGTGATTTGCTATATCTGTGGTATGTTTTTTAGTGTTTATTAGTCGTAGCATACCTACGTATGAAATGGTACCTGCCATACTGGCCAAGGGTCAGCCCTTACCCGAAGCTCCAGCAGAAAGCAGCGTTTCTCCTGCAAAGCTCGGCGTCAGTTTTACTTAATTCTGGAACAATAACACCTCATGTAAAGTGCTGAGAGATCACTCAGTTTGTGTTGGGGAACTGGGGATGGTTTGAACGTTCACGATTATCATTCCGTGGTTTTCACAGCTGGCCGGTGTGCTGCACATCTGTGCTGGCGGTGCACCACCCCTTGTCCGGGCCTTAGACGCCCACTTTTGAAGCTGCGTCATGCCTGAGCCCCCACCAGGCAGGTGGGGGTTCAGAAGTGCATCGACGCTCCAAGCCGAGGGCGGCCCCTCTATTCATCGTGTCGTGGTGCTGTCCGGGGAGACAGGGCCTGTCAGCGCCTAGAAGAGAAAGCGCTTGTGCATGTTAGAAATGAGGTGTCGGTGAGATTCATGAGGGGGCCAGGAAGGAGGAAGGGAAGGGATGGAGGAGGCAGAGGGCAGGGCGGTTGGTCTTCTGCACCCACATGGCAGGAGTGGCCTGCTGCTAAAATAATTCACACTTGAGATTGCTTATTCGGTGCTGGTGCGGGTGAGTTGCATCCTTGGTACTATTTTGGTGGATGTTGTTCCCTGTGTTGCCTTCATAGTGATTTCATGTTTTCTTTGTCGCCTTGGTGCTGCCTTGGGTGGGTTGCTTCCTTGGTTCTGCTCTGGGTGGGTTGCTTCCTTGGTGCTACCCTTGGTGGGTTGCATCCTAGGTTATGCCCTGGGTGGGTTGCTTCCTTGGTTCTGCCCTGGGTGGGTTGCTTCTTTGGTTCTTTACTGGGTGGTTGTCGGTCGTGGTTCTGCCCTGGGTGGGTTGCTTCCTTGGTGCTGCCCTGGGTGGGTTGCTTCCTTGGTGCTCCACATGGTGGGTTGCTTCCTTGGTTCTGCCATGGGTGGGTTGCTTCCTTGGTTCTGCCCTGAGTGGATTGTGGCCTTCGTTCTGCCCTGGGTGGGTTGCTTCCATGGTTCTGCCCTGGGTGCCTTGCTTTAATGCTTCTGCCCTGGGTGTGTTGCTTCCTTGGTTCTGCCATGGGTGGATTGCTTCCTTGGTTCTGCCCTGGGTGGGTTGCAGTGCTTAATTTGAGCCGGTGTTTTCCGGTGCTCGGCACCAGCACTTAATTGTCAGCCCCGCTGCTTGTGACAGCCTGCCACAAGGTGGCGCTGTCTAGCCAATTTAGAGATAACCATAACAACTGTTAATTATCAATGCTGTATTCATTCAAAATGACTACTACCTGTCACACTTGTAGGAGTGTGACTGTTAGTAGTTTTGTTGTTACTATCATTTGCAGCATAGCAGGACAATGTGTGGTGGAATCTGCGGTCCCCTCCTGACGAGAGCCCGGCACTTCTTATTTTACAAATTAAGCACTGTGTAGATGGGATACAGCCCTTGCACAGGGGCTGCAGTGCTAAGTGTGTGTGTGGGGTTGGGGGGGTCCCCTAGCAAATAAATTCCAGCTCTGACTTTAATAACTGTCTTTGTGGTCAAACAATTTGTTTATATCCAATGATCTGTTTCCCTTAGGTCCTGAGGGCTACAGAAGCGATGCTGCGGGGGGCAGCAAGCAGCGCAGTTGGCCCAATCGCTAGGGGTAGACCCGCAACTGGAGGTCGGTCTCAGCTGCCATGCGGTGAGCCGGCGCGGCTTTACCCGGGTGGCGTGGCTCCCTGCTCTCCGCGATGTGCGCGAGTGGGCCAGCCATTGGTGCGCCGGCTTCCTTGCCGGAGTCCCTGGGTTCTTGCTTGCGAGTGCACATGATCACTGATCGTGATCCCAGTGGTGCCAGGGTTACGGTTCCTCCAACCGCAAAGGACACAGTTCGGCGGATCAGCTGTTTGCCAGGGGCCTCGCGGTGAAGTCCTGTGGGGTGGCCAGTTGGAGGGCCGCGGGCCTGCTGCCTAAGAGCCCTTACCCCTGTCGCTCGGGGAAGGTCAGTTGCGTAGCCCTCCCCGGGTGGCCTGCTGTGCTCCTCGTTCGGGCGGGCAACTCTGGGGGGCTGTGCACCACCGCTCAGGACTCGACGGTGAGTTGCTGGGGTGACTCCATGTGCAGATCCCCTCCCCACCTCGGCCTTCTCCATCCCGGGAGGCCCCATCGTTCAACTAAGGGGCAATGCAGCCTGGTCCTTTCGTGGGGGTGGAACGGTACCACATGCGGCAGGGTGTGTGGTGCGCAAGTGTCCGAAACCCTTGGGTGAGTTATTGGGACATGGCGGGGAGCTATTGGTGGGCCTTTGAACTCTTGTGTAGTCTGCACGGGGACTCGGGTGAGTTGTGAGCATTGGGACATGTGTTTATCTCTTACTATGAGCTCCTCAGAAAGGTATAGCTTTGTCCAGATTCAAGGGAACACCCAGTATAAGGCAAAAAAATAGCCTTTCAGGCTTAGAGTGCCAGATAATTTATGCCAAAAAAGGAAGCAAGGAACTCTGGGTAGTTCCCAAGCAACCCCACTCCACGCTTTTATGAAATGGATGCTAACTTGATATGTTACTTTGTCATTATGTAAGCTCATTTAAATGTGTGTATATTACATATTAGATCAAATGCCAAACGTAAAACAACACATTGACAAAGGCAATGCGTGCTTTCTGCCAGGGCCAAACTAATGAAAAAACCTGATGACAGTTAAACAATATGGTGGAGAGGGTAAATAGCCTTTATTTTGGAACCATGACACTTATGATACAGCCAATTGAAAAGCCAGTAGTTACAATTCTTCACATTGTAATTCCTCTTTCTTATTTTTCAAAGCAAGTGATTGTCTACTACCTACATTTCCAGTAATATGCAGCGTACCTAAGTCACAATAATATAAAAGAAAAAAATAAATGGAAGCAACTGCTTACTTAGACTTTTTTTCAAATAACATCAAAAGTTGTTTGACAATTCAAAATGTGCAGTACAGCACAGTTCTCCACAGAGTATTGTTAGCAGACATCAGAGGTTCAATATTTATTTCAGGTTTATTTACAGCCATTCTGAATTGCTTTGCTAGGAAACAAGATGTGAACAAAGTGGATTCCTTAAAGGTGTCCCTACCGTATTTTTTGACAGATGGAGGGCTGCATTTTCATTCTTGTAATAAATGTATACATTTCAACTACACATGGAATTCTGAGAATGCAGTGTTTATTTTATGAAGGGTGAAGTTTAACTGCATCTTTCTAAGTCCCACGCCTCTGAATGGTGAATCAAGGAGGGCAATGCCATTTGTTTTACCACATTACATGTTCTAACCTCGAAATATGTGTACTTATCTCTTGCTCAAATTTTGCCAGGTTATTATACTTGGCAAAAATCGTGCAGGGAAAATCCTTTTTGGTGGGGTAATTTCCATACCTTATCTAGCTTGTTATTTGTCAGATGATATGAGTTTTTTACAGTGTTATTACATACTGATATGTTCTTTTTTCCAGATCTCACTAAAAAGATGGCTGCAGAGTCAAAGGTAGTGTGTGACCTTGTCGATAGCCTTTTAGCTCAGCCATCAATTTTGGAGGCAATAAGCCAAACTCTAGATGTACCAAGGAATCCTCAGACCCATGTTAGGTCCAATCAAACCTTTTCAGGAAGTAGTAATGCCAATACTAACAGTCTAAGCATATCTAGATCAAACTACAATACACGATACAGAAACAGAGGACAAGACGTGGACGAAGAAGTAAGACACATTTTTTCGAGAGGAAGGTGTTCTTCAAACCCAATGGAATCTGCTAAGTCAGCCCAAGAACAGTCAGAAACACGTGTGCAAAGTTCTGTGACGCAATCGCCAATATTTCACTTTACACGCAACTTTGGAAGACAGAATGGTGAAAGGATGCAACAGCCAAAATATACTCGGAGGTTAGATTACATATGATATACTATTTCATTGCCTTCATTGTCTCCCAAATAATTTTGTTCAAATAAATTTCACTATGAGTTTCACTTTAAATTGGGTGTGTGGCCTACAAACCACCGGGGTGGTGGATGCTCTCCTTCCTCAGACCCAGAATCTCTCACTTGCCAAATGTACAGTTTCTTGTTGTGTCAGTGATAATTTACCAAAAGAGCTTACTTGAGAGGAGCACATTTGGCAAAAATGCAATGGGGTGCTATGCAATAGTTACCGTACAGCATGTTTTTGTTTTATTTGAAATAAACACTTGAATTTGTGGATTCTTATTAATTTGTTTTAAATATATACACTCATATGTACACACACACACAAATAGTGTATATATATTATATATATTAGTGTATATATCTATATATATATATCTATATTCACTGAAAAAACCATAGGTTTCACACATGTTATAGTTAGCGGAAATTTTACTAATAAAAAACCAATGAAATTCCCCCGTTATAGTTAGTGCAGGCAACTATAACTCACGCGACCGCAATCCTCTGCTGATGCTAATACTGTATTTAGACACTTATTTGCCCATGTCTTCTTCCATACATTTTTAGCTATACATATATTACAAATATTTTTTTTTCATAAAGACACATATGTCATCAGCAGAAGATTGCGGTCGCGTGAGTTATAGTTGCCTGCACTAACTATAACGGGGGAATTTCATTGGTTTTTTATCAGTAAAATTTCCGCTAACTATAACATGTGTGAAACCTATGGTTTTTTCAGTGAATTTGCAAGGTTTTTTAAATGCTAATTCCTAACTATAACGTGTGTGAAACCTATGGTTTTTTCAGTGAATTTGTACGGTTTTTTAAATGCTAAGTTACTTTACGCCATTCGTGGCGTGGGCGCCCACTTAACGCAGTTCGTTCCGTGCGCGCACGGTGCGCTTCGCACACCGTGCGCGCACAGTGAGCACGCGGTGCGCTTCGTGCACCGCGCGCCCACTTTACGCAGTTAGTGCCGTGCACGCACGGTGGGCACGCGGTGCGATGACAAAGCAAGAAAGCACGTCAACAAATCTGTTTCTGCTTTCCTCCGTGACTATGGTATGGGTGCCATTTACGTTATGACATGCAAGACATTTATAGAGGAGATGGTGTGCACTTCAATGATGAAGGGAACAGAGTCTTCCTCTTGAACCTTAGACTCTGCATCGGTACTTACTTGTAGGTACCACTAAAAAATCATTTCATAAACACAACGGCTCTTTTTAGAGCCCCCTAATATCTAAACACTTAAATCTGATTTTCATTTTTTTTTTTTTTTTTTTCTACCGTACGCTTACCGTAAGCTTACCGTACGCGTACCCCGTGATTTTTTTTAAAATCAATAAATGTTTTCTTTGTACTTTACAGTCCTTCTTTGACCCCCTCACAAATGTAAGGGGGTCTGTAACTCTCCTCATTGCCCCCTTTTCTTGTTTTCACTCTTTTTTTTCAGAGTGAAATACACAAAATGGCGGCCGCCGCTTCCTGGTTTCGGCCGATTCGAATGTTTACTAAGATCTAAGAGCCAATCAGAATCGCGCTCGCGCACGCCACCGTACGCTTACCGTAAGCATACGGTAAGCGTACCGTAAGCGGGCTCAGATATATATATTGATTTAAAGGCTATTTTCTCAGAATCTACTGAACAGATTTACACCAAACCTACAAAAGGCACTTCCTTGACCTAGGGACTACCTCTCTGCCAAATTTCGAGTAATTCTGTTCAGCCGTTCGGGCTGTAGCTCGTTCTAAAGGTCCTATGGAAAAACGCGTTTTGGGACCCCCCTTTTATCTCAGCCCCCGCTTGACGGATCCCCCCGAGACTTTCAGGGTAGGAGCGGAGCGTAGCGCCCCACCTATTTTGAGAAATTCGCGAGGATTCATCGACCGGCGCCAAAGTTATTCAAAATAGAATGTTGAGGTTTTCCTATGGAAACGTGGTCCTAACTATAACTACCTACTGGCGACCGCCAGTAGGTAATATATATATATATATATATATATATATATATATATATATATCGACATATCTCTCTCTCTCTCTCTCTCTATATATATATATATATATATATATATATATATATATATATATATATATATATATATATATATATATATATATATATATATATATATATATTCACACACAGGTTGTCCTCAAGGAGTTGCCTCTTATGAAGGGGTTACAGCACAAAACACCGCTGGCAGTTCAGTTCCCAGCCTAGCACAAGCTCCCCGTGTGGCGTGCCATACGCGTTTCGAGCAGAGTTGCTGCTCTTCCTCAGTGGCTGCACGACAAATGAAGCAGATTGATTTCAAACTAAATTTATTCAAAGTAGATAAGTCCCGCCCAAATGGGCGTCAACCACAGCATTCTGGTCTTAGTAGTTCAAAAGGACTAGTAGTTTGTCACCATGTGGACTCACTGCCTCCGTTCGTTTAAAATGTCAAACCCGTTTGGGTGAGAAGTCTTGAAATCTGTGCTGGAACCCTCGCCAATATATGCCAGTGGCTGAGGCCCCCTCCGTTCATAAACGTGCCCGTGAATCCAAGCACGCAAGACCCGCTAAAGAAGCGGTAGGGCTTCTCCGCGGACGGACGAGCCGCTTTATTATTCACACACAGGTTGTCCTCAAGGAGTTGCCTCTTACGAATGGGTTACAGCACAAAACACCGCTGGCAGTTCAGTTCCCAGCCTAGCACAAGCTCCCCATGTGGCGTGCCATACGCGTTTCGAGCAGAATTTATGCTCTTCCTCAGTGGCTGCACTATATATATACAGGAACTTCGTCACACCATTCAAGCTTGTAAAGCGGACGAAGCGGACCCAGTCGAATCAGTGCATATATATTTAATCAAAAAGTGTGTCGTGCACCGCCATGACGCGTATCGGCCTCATAAAGGCCTTGATCACATGACCAAGATATATATCCAAGCACAGTTCTCCACTTTGGTAGGAGCCCCCGTCCCTGCAGGGCGGCCTCGTTTGAACAGGCAAGGAGTCTCCTGTCCTTTAAAACCACAACACAGGAAGAGATAACCTTTCAAAGGAAATGCTGCCTCTGTGTACTTGAATAAAGCTGCTGTTTTACGGACTTGAATCATCGATATCTCTTCCTGTGTTGTGATATTTATATATATATGTCTATATATATATCCCCACAGATTTCTCCGATTTGAGGCCGCACTCCACATCAGGTTAGTCACAGACTATTTATTTTAAAAACACACAGTTTTTCATCCCGGTTATCGAGTCCTTGGCCTTACGTACGTTTCGAAGCATTTGCACTTCTCGTCAGAGGCCCGTAGCAGAGAATCATTTTCCTGCAGCTACTTCTCCATTCCGCATGTCTTCATTCTTCAATTGTCCTCCGGTGTGCCTGTATTGATCTTCTCCATGCATGCTGGGAGGTGTAGTTAACTTATGCACTTTTTCGCCCTTTGGTGGGTTGATTTCTGCTGTTTGTTCCAGGACACATTGTTTTACAGCCCTCCGGTGAGCCCCAGCACACACCCCTGCATGTTTAAAACTACAGTCCTGATGTTCCTATCCAGAGAGGATTCTTTACCTCCCTCGCGGGCCCTTCTTTGGTCTTTGAGCGGTGCGTCCATGCATGGCGAAGATATATATATATATATATATATATATATATATATATATATATATAGAGAGAGAGAGGGAGAGATAATGAGCACAGTCCCAAGAACTCCCCAAAAATGGTTTACTCAATAAACACGCACCCTGATTAGGCTAGAGGTGGTGCAACAGTTCTAAAAATAAGATCTTAAACTTGTTATTTTATGCTTTTATGAACGCTTTGCTCTTTCAGGACCATTGTGCCAATCAAATGTTCTTTTTTTCTGATCTAATGAGAGTTTTTTCTTGGTACTTCACAGAAACTGGTTCTTGAATTGTGATATAGTACAAAGTGTAGAATTATATTCAATTTCTAAATATATAATTGACATCTGGACATGGCTTTGCATTTCAGGCATTTTCGTGGGCCTCCTACATTCACAAAGGAAGTAATTCTTTTATCTAGTCCTCAAGATGAGAGTGTGGTGAAGCAAGGAACAAAGCAATTTCTTTATGAGAGTGGACATATCATCACAACATTTGAGTTTAACAAATTATGGACTAACTATGAGGTGCAGGACCAACTCCGTGTGGCTTTTAGCCCCAAAATTGACAATATTGAGTAAGACAATTTTCATTTCGCTTATTTTTATGCAATACTATTTTGAAAATATCAGCAAGTTGTATATGGAATTGTTATCTATTTCCACTTAATTATGTAACAGTCTTGCATTTAATCTATTTTGTAAATCAAAGCCATATACTTTCAATGTATTACGAGATTTTTGGTTATGTGTATGGCAAATAACATATGGATACAAAGAAATTTAAGAAGTAATGAGTGTCAATGGTCAGATAGACAGGAGGAAGAAACTCACTGCAGGTGTCAATTAATAATTACTCCTTTTTTACACGGATAACAATAGTTAATGGAGTGATATTCTTAAAAGGAGGAGTACAAATAATTTAATACTTGTGCTAGTGATCTAAAATATAGATGCGTATCTTCACTACATTCAGATCTGGAGGACTCGGGACCACTGACGTGAATGAAAAGCATAGCACATTGTACAATCAATATAGTGACAATTAGAATGCTGAAAGATAAGCAGTTCCATCTGTTCCATTCTTATCCACAGCGCTACCTCCCATCCAATATATAGATGGTGTTTGAAACTGTGGGGCATATTTTTAAAGTTTAGGAGTTGGGTTGTGCCGCAAGTCATTTTGCTGCACTGCCCTACCCCAATTCGAAAGGGCAGGAAATGACCCGTATTTGCAAGAAACAGTGCATTTCATGTCCTTTCAGCCCACGCCGGCACACAATTTACAGCTATAAACCAACGCAGGCACCCTCGCATCATGGTGCAAGGGTGTCTGCGTTATTAGCGTGATTGTTTTTCGTGCAGAAAGGGGCACTTTCCTGGATAAAAACAATCACTAGTGGCATTTTCCTTGTTCTATGTTTGCTGCAGAATGCAGCACACATGCAAAGTGGAAAAAATGAGAAATGTAAACATTTCTCCTCATTACGCATGCTCTAGAGAATGTACTGCCTCTTTGACACAAAGTAAGGCAAGTCAGCAACTTGCGCTTCTTTGCTTTACTCCATATCTACGAAGCCATGAAAATCCATGTAAAGTGGCTTCTAATGGTCTCATAGAACTAGATCTGAACATGGCGCCTCTGTAAGGTCACAAAAGTGATGCTCCGGCAGCGCAGTTGTGCCGCAAGGGACTTATAAATAAGACCCCGTGTCTCTAGTTGGCAAAGACATGCACCATGTCTAAGCAGGAACCACAATCCTATTAAGGGTATCTCGGATACACACTAAAATTACCTGTGCTCAACCTCTGGTAGCTTGGCAAATCAAAATAGTTATCGTGTACAGTATTTGTGCTACACAACACACAATAACAACAGAAATACTCCACATAGGTTTAGCAAAACAGGCAATAATATTATAAATTAATCTAGAACAAACCAACATAAATTGAAAGAGTAGAAGTGGAGTTATGAATTTATAAAGAATAAAAAGAGGACTAGTCTTTACAAGCAATATGCACTAATTTGGGTTATCTGGTCACGCTGGACTGGGGCAAAGTCAACAGTTCAGGCCAACGTGATAGATCAGAGACCAGGGACAAGAGCCAAGCAGGTCCAGTGAACATAGTACTTTGATCCTAGGTGCAACAGCGAGATGCGGAGCGCAGGGGAGCGGCATGTTGATTCCCAAAGGGTGGCGATGCGTCGGTTCCGAAGACGAAGTGCCAAAAACTAGATGCGTTGGTTTTGAGTGCGATGTTCCGAACATCAGTTTGCACAGCCGTTGCATTGGTTCTGAAGCAATGTGCCGATTCAACTCCTGTCACAGTTACGATGCATCAGGTTCTGCTTCATACAAGCAATGGATGCATTGTTTCTCTGGAGCAAGTATCTGGGTCCACTTCCAATGGACCAGGCACAGGAGCAAGATTATAGACTTTGATATCGCTGAGTCGCAAGCAACAGGAGGAAATCAAATAAGCACTTGGAGAACACTTTGGTCGTAAGGCAGAGTCCAGCTGTCACTCGGCAGGGCCAGTGAGCAGCAGGCAGAAGGGCAGCACAGCAGAAAAGCAGGTTTTCAAGATCAGTAGTCCAGAATAGTGACAGTCCTTGAAGCCTCACAGCAGTTCTTCTGACAGAGTTTTGTTACAGGTCTATGGGCTACCTAGGACCTATCTTAGGGGTGACATATTTGTAATAAAAGGGAAATTTAAGGCTTTGATTTTACATGTCAAGTCGGAGTGGCAGGAAACAGCACACACAAGTCCTGCAGTGGCAGGCCTAAGACAGGTCTGATAGGCTACTTGAGTGGGTTGCACAATCAGTGCTATAGGCCCACTAGCAGCATTTAATTTGCAGGCCCTGGGTATATGGAATACCATTTTACAATGCACCTACAAGTACATTAAAAATACCAATTGTGGATAAACCAGGTTTATGGCAGAAGCACAGGCACATTTAAGCACTGGTCAGCAGTGGTCAGAGTCCTAAGTCCAACAAAAACAATAATTACAAAGTGGATGTAAATAAGCAAAAAGTCTGGGGGAAGACCACTCTAAGGCTGACAGGTATAACAGTTTGTCAGCATTGATAAAAGTTGGTCAGCTTATTGACAAACAGGTTTAATTTTTCCTTCATGGATGATATTCTGAGTGATGCAGATTGAACATTTGTGATATTTTGAGATATGTTGAAATGTATAATGTTAAAGTTCATGTGTAGTTAAACTAACACGCCACTTTATGTTTTTATAGCATAAAACTTCTGATGCCATGCCATAACAAATTAGTGCAGCCATTGCTAATGGACAAACAGAGTCTGTCAGGTCTTATAATCTCAAAACTCTTCAAACAGAAATCAGTCTATTTACAACCATCAAGGCAAATTCTTCAACTTCCTGATTCACAGGTGACTGTAAGTAATACTTGCATAAAGTATGCTCTGTGGTTTCTTTTGAAAGGTATAGGAAACAGGTCTATTAATACATATGCATGCATTTTCATATTCCCATAATATTTTTCATATTGCATCTTCTTTCTAGTGCAGTTAGATAAAAAAAATTTTTTATAGCGTAGCAATATCTATCTAAGCCGGAAGTAAAATACTGTACTAGGGGGCAGATGTAGGTAACTTCAATTTAGCGAGTCCTTAATAGCGATTTCTACCGAATCGCTATTAAGGACTCACTAAATGGAATGTAGGTAGGAATCGCTAAAATATTAGCGATTCCTTAACTTTCCTCAATAACGAATCGGTAATTGAGATTCGTTATTAAGGAATACCTACCCATTCATTCCTACGGGCTAGGAGGCCCATAGGACTGAATAAGAAGATTTTCACTATTAGCGATACGGTATTACCGAATCTGTAATAGCGGGAGCTATTTCAAGGGTGCCAGTGTGTCCAAATGACACCCTGTTGCACCCCTGAAACTTGCATGTCTGCACATGTGGCGCACATACATGCCCCAAGGGCATGAATGTGTGCCACATAGCACATTTTAAAAAGCAAAAAAGGGCTTTTTTAAAGGAAATCGCTACTTACCACCAACTTGAAGTTGGTGGTAATTAGCGATTCCTTAAGGCTGAAGTGCACTATTTTTAGTGCTACGTACATTGCATTTTCGGAATCGATATTTCCGATTCCTTAAATGCAAGAGCAAAATAAGTAATCGCTATTATGCGATTCCTTATTTTGCAAGTAGGTTTCAACTTACCTACATTGCACTCGGTAACACAGAAATTCTGCGGATTTATGCGTTACCGCTCAGTATTTGGCCACCTACATCTGGCCCTATGTTGTTACCGAAAATAAAAAGGAGGAACATTACTTAATATTTAGATAGGAATATACAACTTTACTTTATAACATAATTCAATATGATCCACTTTGTTTTAATTTGGGCATTAAACTGTATAGTCCAATATTTAACTCTATTCATATAGCTATGTATCACCAGCCTATGCGGTTCTCTCTTACTCTATATGGAGTGACTGCCAACAAATGTGAACAAGTGATTGCCTAGACGGAGTTTGTGAGTGAGTTAATGTCTGTATGTGTGTATAAGATGCAGAGGTGAATTTATTTTTATTTATTTATTTAAAGAGTTTTATATAGCGCGAACGTGACCCTTGGGTATCAGAGCACTTAACAATTACATGAGGTAGGTTAACGATACAATTTGAATAGCAGGACAATTTACAGTGATATGAGGTAGATTAGGTATGCAGCTATACAGTATTAGCAAATAAATATACAGTGACAAGATTAGGTTACCGTGTGATGTCAGGAATCACATATATATAGTTATTTCCCTAATATGTTTAACTTCAATGTTCCAATTAAAGTTATTGGAGCTGCTTATTGCACAAGGTGTAAATTGCAAATGGTAAGTGCCTTCAGCTGAGAGTTGTATTATACATGTAATGTCAGAATTTATATTTGAAAAATATGGAGTTGTGCTATGGATGATCTTGTAGGCAGTTTAAATCACCTTATAGCAGTAGGATTTGTGTATGGTAATCTGCCAGTGAACACTGGAAATGCTTGTGTGATGCTGTCCTCAAGGAGTAGTTCTTGCCTGGCTTCTACACACTGGCTATTTATAAATTGTTTGATTACTAGCATTTCTTGGATATCTTCATCAAGATTCATTTGATGTGCCATTGATGTTTTTATAGGATAAAGGCATAGATGAAAAAACGGAGATGGTGATGGGGCTGGAAAGTGAAGAACCTTTCAGCAATAATTCTGCTGAAACAGAATACCTGAGTAGTTCAGATCCATTGAAAGTCGACAACATTACAACAAATCCAATTTCTGCGAACACGACAGAAGAACATACAATTCAGATTTCGCCCTCTCCCACTGTCATTAGCGAAGGATTTGATGACCATTATCGGTACTGCTTTTCTCAACCCAGATATTCAATTATAAATTTGCTTGTTTTTTAAATATTGTCATATAATTTCGAAAGTATTTGGCTTTCATATAAAAAGTTATTCTCTTGCAAGTTTTGTCATGACCAGGCCAGTAATGCAGGACCACGAATAACTGTTTTCCCTGCTATTTCCCGTGATGTAAGGCTATTGGATCATGCAGTTAATGTACAATGCATCTGAAGTGGTCAAATACTTTAAAGAAAAAAAAATCTGTATATCAAGGCAGGTAATGGTATGTACAGCAGTCACTTAAATTATGCAGGAATACAACAATGTAAAATGTACAATCCCAAGCAGTAGTTGTGCGGCATAATGTAGTGTGGTGGCCATGGCATCTTAGCATGAGACAGAATTACAAAATTCACAATTTAAAAGATGTAAAACCAAATGTCGAGGTGCCTAGTAGTCAATATGGAGTACCACAGGTATGTACTTCTGAAGTATAACACCCTTGGCGTGTGGCACGGCGCTAGTAGTTTTTTCTTGTTTTACATATTGTAGGAATCTTAACTATATGCTGCCACTAACCCATGTTCTGTCTATTAAAATGCATTGATGGTAAAATTGTAATCTGCACTACTATGCTAAATAAATGTGGAGGGCAAAGACAAGACTGGCAATTTCTACAAGTCTAAAGTAATTGGCTTACACAATTAAGCATAATTAATCATTAAACATACTCAGGTTGGTTACAAGATCATACCTAGTGTGAACAAATTAGATAATGAGTTCTCTAGTGATGATTGTTGCTTAATTTGGTAAAACGTTAGTAATCCAAACCTAGGAACATGTATATGTAGTCACAAACAACCCAATTCACAGAGTCGGGCCATTTGCGTCCTCCAAAATGCTTTTATAGAATGGCAATTTGGGTTCTGTTATTCTGTATTAGGAAGGGGCATGAGGAGGGCATCCCTTCCTATTACGAAATTAGAATGGTATGTACAAATGTTTTGCGACTGAAATACGGTTGCAAAAATATTAGCACTGGCCTGCTCTTAAAAACTGAAACTTCCAAGTTTCATTTATTTCTTTTTTAAACTCATCATGTTCTCCTTCAAGGAAAATGGGCTGCGTTTAGGCACAAAAAATAGTTTCTTTATTTGAATGCAATCACAGACATGGTTGTCTGCTGATCCCAGCAGGCCACCATCCCTGTGATGGCAACGATTCCTAATGGGCTGCAAATTGCGACCTACCTCAACCCACTACAAACCAGTGATTAAACTCAAAAGACGTCCATTTAGGAATAGCGATTTCCTAATTGTGATTCACAGCAAATCGCAATTATGAAATGGCTATTTCTAACTTTCATGCATGTAGCCCTATAAGTCATGTATAAGGTTGACTTGTAACAGGAAGCAATAGGATGATACATTGGTTGTGTTTTTTTAACATAGTAATAGTTGACAATATTCTTCCTGTTTTAGATGTTACACTGAACTGTTGGTTGATAATGTGCACATCCCTGACGATGAAGAGTTTGATACCTCAAATATCAATATTGCTGAACAAAATGAGGCACACGAAAGGTAATTTTATAAGGTTTAATTCCGAATATATACGTTTAATTTTGAACTGATACATTTGATAGCTTAGCTTTATTTCCTGTATTTCAGTGAGAGCGATGACATAACTTTGAAGGATCTACTATCAAACCTTGCTTTACAAATTGACTCTGAAAAGACATCCAAGTTCAACATAAATCGGCGAAATATTTGGGATGGAGCACGTCGTGGCTTCCTTCGCAAAACCTATAAAGCAATCAACCGTATATCTGTTATGTTTACTGATTCCTCTGGTAACTCTGAAGGAGCTGTTGATTTTGGTGGTCCAACACGGGAATTTTTGCGATTGTTAATGCATTATTTACAACACAGCAAACTCTTTGAGGGACCCGAAAACAGCAAGACACTCAGTTGTGATGCCCTAGGTACCGTAAATTTATTATGTTCCAACCTTCCTAAACTGCTCAAATTCTAGAGGAGGGAAAGAATAATTATTTGAAGTGTAAATAATGTTTATATTATATTACTTACTGACTCCTTCAAAGTTTGTTTGATACCACTGATCAGACATTCTCAAAGAATTTTAACTAAAAGTGGAATAGTGAAGGGAATACTGCACTATACTATTCATTTATGCAGCAAGAGCAGACTGGTTTCAATTTCACCCACTGAATATATCCCTTGCAGCCTGTAAAACAACCTTGCTAGCATGTACTCCATTATATATTTTATGTTTGCTTTGCATTAAATGAGGGGCTAAGGTTTTCCTGCTGTAGTTACTGTTATCAATTTAGAGAAAATTCCCCTGACAAGTACTTCAAATAATGGCTAACTTTAGAGATTCTGCATTAGGTAATCTTAGTTGATGCTCTGGTGCAGCAGTGTGTATGAAATAATCACCCAAACTGTACAGATGCATCCTGCTTATGCCCGAATATCAAAGGAAATAAACCACTGCGTGGGTTAGTTTGATACATGAGACTTCAGACACTGGTTTGGTTATAACGGTAGGAGTTCTTGTACGTAGAAATTAAAGTCTTCCAGTCCATTGTAGATGCAGATCTTAAAAAAAAAAGTTCTTAAGATAGACTTTTTCCTCCACTGGAGCCCATCAAGACATCTTGTAGGAGTGTTGAGAAAGCAGAACTTTTTGGGTACAGCAACTTAATTATGGTTAAGTTCGGATTATGC
The DNA here is from genome assembly GCF_964204655.1 of Triturus cristatus. Classification (NCBI taxonomy): domain Eukaryota; kingdom Metazoa; phylum Chordata; class Amphibia; order Caudata; family Salamandridae; genus Triturus; species Triturus cristatus. The sequence continues at coordinate 188,119,834 of NC_140587.1, forward strand.
TGCCGCTTAAAGAAAGAAACATCTGGAAGGTCCAAAAATGGCATGTAATATTCTATTCCTGGTTAAACACACTGTTGTAAATCTCTTTGGGCAGGAATGAGTTGTACCTTTTAATCAGGTACTACATATATAAGCACGAGGTGGAGACAATTAAACTGGGTTATTAAGACATGTCCCCAACAATCATCCTCCAAGGAATATAACTTTGCCAGCTTTCATCCCTTATTGTGCCTGGTGATGTTGGGTTCCTTGGTGAGGGAGAGCATGGGTTGGGTGTCATCAGCGTAGGAGACGATGTTGAACTCATGGTTTCGGATGATGCTTGCGAGGGGGGCCATGTAAACTTTGAAGATGGTGGGGCTGAGGCAGGATCCTTGGGGTACTCCGCACCTGGTCTTGGTCGGTTCTGAAAGGAAAGAAAGAAGTCTTATTCTCTGTGTTCTGCCCATGAGGAATGAGCGTATCCAGTCTAAGGCCTTTCCTTGGTTGCCGGCGTCGTGGAGTCTGGTAGTTAGTGTGCATTGGGAGACAGTGTCGAACGCTGCGGATAGGTCCAGGCGGATGAGGGCTGCAGTTTGGTCTTGGTCAAGGAGTGCACGGATGTCATCTGTTGCGGTTTAGAGGGTGGTCTTAGTGATGTGGTTGCTGCGGAATCCAGTTTGGGAGATGTCTAGGATGTTGGTGGCTTGAATGAAGTATGTTAGCTGGGTGTTGATGGCCTTTCCGATGACCTTGGCTGCGAAAGGGATCACCAAGATGGGCCTGAAGTTCTTCCGGTCTGTCGGGTCTGCGGAGGATTTCATTAGGAGGGGGTTGAGTTAGGTGCGCTTCGATTTGTCAGTGAATGTGACAGTCACGATGGAGCAGTTGATGGTTCAACGTAGCTCGGATGCGATGGCTGTGGCAGCCCTGTGTAAGATGTGTGGCAGGCAGGGGTCTGAAGGTGCTCCGGAGTGGATGTTCTTCATGTTGTTTATGGTGTCCTCTGTCGTGAGTGGGGTCCAAGTAAGTAGGATCTGTTGGGTGGCATTGCTGGGGGTGGGGGTTGAGGCGGTGCAGAGGTCTTGGCCGTCCAAGTTGTAATAGAGCGTCTTGATCTTGAGGTGAAAGAAGGAGCTGAGTCTGTTGCAGAGGTCTTGGGAGTGGTGGGCTTCTGTTGTTTCGCTGTTGGGGTTGGCAAATTCCTGTATGATGGAGAAGAGGTCCTTGGAGTTGTGGGTGTTGGAGAGGATTCTGTCTTGGAGGAAATTCTTCTTTGTGGATTTAATGAGTTGGCGGTATGCCGTGGTGGCTGTTTTGTAGGTGGTGTGTTTTTCCAGAGTTTTGCTGTTTCTCCATGTCTTTTCCAGTCGTCGGCAGGCGTGCTTAGATTCTTGGAGTGCTGCGGTGAACCACTTTGCTTTCTTGTTGTGTCGTCTTGTAGTCTTCTGGAGGGGAGCGAGTGTGTTTGTTCAGTTGGCGATCCATTGGTGGAGGTTGCTTGCCACAGTGTTGGCATCTGTCATAGTTAGGGATGGAGTGCAGGTGAAAGCAGAGGTGATGTGTTCTTCTGAGACTTTGCTCCAGATTCTGCATGGGAGGCGATGCGTGTGCTTGTGTGTTGTGGGTTTTCTAAAGGAGAAGTGGATGCAATGGTGGTCAGACCAGAGCAGTTCCGTGATGTGACAGAGGAAGATGCTATTTCCTCCTGCGAAGACAGGGTCAAGTTTGTGTACTGCTGTGTGAGTGGGGGCAGAGACAAGTTGCTTCAGTCCTATGTTGCCGAGGTTCTCAGGGTGGGCGGTGGTGTTGGGGTCGTGGTGGTTATCCAGGTGGAAGTTTAGTTCTCTAAGTAGTATGTAGTCTGTGGAGGCGAGTGCATGGAATGTGATTAGGTCAGCAGTGACATTGGTGAATGGAGCCAGGCAGTCTGTAGGCGAGGGTTCCATGGAGCATTATTCTGGGGTTGGTCTGGAAGTGGATGTGTTACATGGGGGCAAAGCGTCGTCCAAGTCAGTGGTTGTCATGCGGAGGGAGCTTTTGTGGATGCTGGCGAGTGGGGCGGGTGGAGCGGTCTTTCTTCAGGATCTTGCATTTGATCATTATAGGATGTTAAAAAAAACTCAACCGTCGATAAATTTTGGCATGCGAAACCTGTCAAAAGATAATGGTAGAGAAAAACAGGGAATTTACTGTATCATGCAGATTTTGGTGCTTTAAACACCAAGATCTGCATGCTATTCGCCACAAACTAGCAATAAGTGTTATTTTTCACAACCAATATTTAATGTACCCTGTGGTAAAATTATTTATCAGGTGCGTAAAGTAACGGGTAAACTCGTAATCAGGCCATCTGTCTAAACATCTTAGTCTGTCTTAAATATATTGTGGTCCTGATTTATAAAGGTACTGTTAAGAGTGCGGAGTCTTGTACTCGGGCCGAATTTCCGCACTGTGAACTGTGTAGATTCTGCACCGAGTATGGAGACTGTGTCCCAAGTACAGTGATTAAGCCCCGAGTGTGAAGGCTTCTCCACATATGCCGAGACTCTGCATACTTGACTTTACTGCACGTAAGTACCTTTGTGAATCGGGCCGTGGATTCTTGGATAATATGTTTTCTAGATTTTATGCAATAAATTTAGTTTGAGATGTATAATAAATGTTTTATAGATAAGCAGAATACTTTACGTTTAATCTCTTTTTTCTTGTTTAAGGTATGCGAAATGATGACTATTACCTTGCTGGCCAAGCCCTGGCTGTTTCCCTAGTTCACGGGGGGCCTGCTCCAAATTTTGTGTCTCCTGTTTTGTATCGATGTTTAGTTTCTGATGAAAAAAATGTGAATTGCAGTTTGGTAGATGTGGTAGATCCAGATACACGAGACATGTTGCAAGAGGTAAGCAATAGATACTAAACATCTGTGCTGAGGAATCTTTATCAATTTTTCTTATTTGGTTTTCACGTAGTTGAGGGTCTATGAGGCAAAAACATGCAAATGATTTGGGTCTAATTTTGTGGTTAATAGTTACTTATGTATCTTGGATTTATGTATAATTGCCACATGTACTATAAATGAATATGAAAAGAAATTACACTCATCTATTTGATATGGAATTGGGTCAATCCTGAATGTCTATTCCCGTGCCTCCACACCTTTTTAAAGTTTCCAAAGCAACCTCTACGTATTTGCTACTCTCTCAACTGACATGCACAAATCCACATTCTTGCATCAGTGATCAATCAAGAACGTTATACTGTTAACCAAATTTTGATCTATATTTCTTAGTGATACTACCAAATCAAAAGTATGTGATATGTTCTTGATATGTCAGAGTCTTCATATTACAAGAAGACAAAGTTTCAGGCACATAACTACAGTCATACCAACTACCACTTGTAGTTGCCCCATGAGACTCCCCTGGAATTGCTACAGTTTTTCAAGACTGACTAATAACATAATAGATGGGGCCTTCCTGACCATGTTTCTGCAAACAATGTGATATAGGAGAGGACCTAAATATCTGTATTCTGGATTAATATACTCATTGCCAAACACTTTCAGGTACATTAGGCCATTTTGCTAGTCATCTTTGTCTAATTCTCTCCCACTCTTTTACAGTTGGTGTTCCATTCAGGGAGAGAGTGTAGCTAGTGTAAAACTACAGTGGCGTTAACTACAGCAGCAGTTGATACTGTTTTAGTCCATTGACTGTTAAACTTTTATAAACATTAAACTTACTGAACAAATATGTTTATTTAGCAGATGGCCAAGGCAAAATATTCTGCATCATCATGGTTTAATTACAGTTTTTTTTGTTAAGTTAAAATGTTTTTTGTTTCTATTTAATCAGAATATCATAATCTTAATTTTTCCATAGATAGAGGATGCTTCGTCTCTTGAAACTCTTCAAGGATTGATTCAAAAACACAGCACAATTCTAAGCGTAGCAGGTTGCTTGCGTCCATTAAAATCTCTGAATGACAAAAAAGAACTATTGGAAGATATCATCAATTGGTACATTGTGGGGAGGACTGTTCCTTCACTAGTTAGGTACAGTGCTATTTATGTGCATATGCATTATAAAACAATATCTTTTTTACTTTGCAATACATGTATGTCCATTTTTAAAAAGTAATTACTGTAAATCACTGTTCACCCTAATGGCATCATACATATTCACACTGTGTGAAATGTCCCAATGATAGAATGTGAAATCAAGCACATCATGGTGCTCAAATATATTTTAAATTTAGTTTGTTTCAGTTTTTTGTTGGCATTTTACAATACAACTTGTGCTGTCCTTCCTCCAGGGGGCATAAATAGAAGGCTAACAAAAATTACAGGAATCCCAACATTCCCATAGGTTCAGCCCATGCAACACAAATCAAAATAGAGAAAACAAACAGGAAGAAATAAAACGGTGAAGGCCTTCCCACCTCCCCAACTTCCCCAAATAGAAATTGCACTAAAATTAAGCCACAGCTACCTTTCCCTTCATAGTCACAATGGGCATCAGCATAAACAGCAGATCGTCAGAGGAATTGGACTTCTCATATTCACGTCTTGGCAGCCCAAAAGGAGTTCTAAAAATGTAACAGATTCAGGGCTTGCATGTGCGTGGGATAGAAAAGTAATGGCAGCCCGGTGAATACAAACTTGATCAGCAGGCCACACATTTCCTCAACGTTTTTGAATGTATCCACCAGGACATTTTAAAAATCAACATATAGGTCTGAAATCATAAATGTAATGGTCACAAATTGTAACTATTGTTTTGCTGCCAATGATTTGTGCATTTGCCCTAATAAGTGTTTATTGAGGCCATTCTCTAATGTTTAAAACAGAATTTGCTATCAGTATCGCAGTGCTTGTTTGCCTCAAACATTTGCTTAGCAAACTCTGTAAGGTGTTCTATCAATCTAACGATTTTTTTTTATCCAACTGCAAAAAAATAAATAATTGGATGTTGTCTAGGTAATTCGATGCATACCTAAGAATAGTAAATTTGCAATTGGCTGTATAGGGTTACCTTGACTATATTTTAGTTTTCATCATTCTATATAATATTTTTACAGTTTGTTGAAAAAAATATTTGGAAAGGCAACCCTTTGTACTCCTCATAAAGTAGATGGTTTATGGAGTACAGATTCACCCAGAATTAAGAGTCAAAATCTATTCTTTGACATCTACTGCCACCTCTAGCCCCCTACCTTCCAGTGAACTCCCACGGTTGATGTGAGCGTGAAGCCTGCAGACATCAACAGCTACAAATCACCTCGACCAGGTGCTCTTTTAATCCAATGCATAAAATAACAATTTATTATGCAGGGTTGGCTAGGCCTTGCTAAAAGTCCAAGCACAGTCTCTAAGGTCCCATTCACACACTCCACCGGGTCAACAGTTTAAAGTCAAAAATTGGCATCCAAAAAGCTCTGAAAATGAACTGTTTGCCCTCTAATAATGTACTTGCTGGGTTTGGTTACGTTTTTTTAAGAAAAGCTGCAAGTCGTGTGCTACCTTGCTGCTAGGAATTCATCACAAGACCACAGGAGAAAGAGAATTTGCCTTTGTCAGTGTTTTCCAACAGCTAGCTTCAGATTTTTGTTTTTGGACAGAACTTTTTATGAACAGCTTGAACATAGGGCACTGATGGACCTTTAGATGCATCATAGACATATATTAATTTTATAATAACTTTTACATTATAGTTTGACCAATAGTCTGATTATTTATGGTTAGGTATTCTTTTTTCTTTATTGCAGATTAAAGGAGGGGTTAAAAACTCTGGGTGTACTTCAGGCCATGGAAATTCATAAACAACTTTTTGAAGAGGCATTCATTTGGATGGAGCACGAAATCACCACTGATATCATTAATGGCATGTTTACCATTAAATTCAGTTCATTAGGCAGTAACCATCGGTTACAGGAAGAACACATCATTGCTTACTGGAGAGATTACCTCCAAGATTGTGAAGGCAAGTGAAATTGTTTCATTATGTTATAGCTCAACTATTGATGAGACACATCTGTTGAAAACATAATTTAAACCAGCCTATTATGACAAACATGGTGTCAAAAACTTCCGAATTATACTGTAGAGAAAGAGAGTTTATGAGGGACATACTAACCCGTTTTATTTGCACAGAGTAAAATCTATAAGAAGAACAAAAGGACAATGCATCCAAAGTTGTGAAGTCTATGCCTGCTTTATTTCAATCTTTATTTTGCACGATATGTATATTATTAATGTTGTTAACCCCTTCGGTGCTCATGACGGAACGGTTCCGTCATGAGCCACGGTTGAGCTGTGCTCATGACGGAACCGTTCCGTCATGACCACGCCCGCGCAAGATTCCGTCAGCACAGCGGCGGAATTTGCGCAGCATGGAAGGGGTTAAAGCTTAATTGTAGTGTCCTGGGAGTAAAATGGTAGCTACCCCATTAGAATGATGCTTCATGTACTGCATCAAGGAAAAGTAATACAAATCGATATAGAGCATGATTGGGTCTGCTGTGTGGGTCTCTAAAAGAGTAAAGCCTTTGCACAGTGGAGATTGCAGCTACCTCCAGCCCCAAGCCTTTAAGATAAGGTTATTGGCTTATCGGCATTGTTTGTATAAACAGTGGTGTGTGTGTGTGAAGACTCAGAGAGAGTGTCAGATGCAGGTCTACCAACATGGAATACCTATGCTTACTCCATGTTGAACAATGGGAAGACTTCTATTAAAGGGAGAGTAAGGCGAGCAGGATTGTGGAAATGGTAAAATAATCTGACACCAGATCTTGAAATGTTATCTGTTGTTAACAACAGATAATCTCGAATTGATGAGTTTTTGGTGAAATGAAGCACAGCAAATCATCATTGGTTTTATTATCCACATGTCAACCATTACTGAAGTATTCATTTAGCAGATGAAATACAAAAACAATCACAATCTTTGCTGTAATCACAATTTAACTAGTTTTACTCATATATATATTTTTTCTTTTAGAGCTTGCATGTGAAGCCAAATTAAAGGACATTCTGTGTTTTGTGACTGGCGCTAACACAGTTCCACCACTTGGCTTTAATCCTCAACCATCAATAGAGTTTCTACATTCATGCGATGGACAAGTTGAAATGTCTATGTTTCCAGAGGCAAACACCTGTGGAAATGTGTTGCGCCTCCCCCTTTCAATATCCTATGAGGAATTTAAAACAAACATGGACTTTGGGATACTGAATTCTCCAGGATTTGGACGAGCCTAATGATCATATTGAAATGAGGGGTATAATGTATATATATGACAAAGTAGTTATGGATACAAGGATTGATCATGCTGTTGTCGCGGAAGGTGTGAGTCTTGTGGCAGCTTACGAAATGCAAGGGCTTTAGGCTTCTGTAAAACCACTTGATAGCCACAGGGCAGGTCTCTGTGCCTTGAGAATAGCACATTTCTTTTGTCAATGTTTGTTGTTACAATGATGAATAAAGTTTTTTTCTAAACGATCTATACCAATAAATATACATTGGTTGTCAATAAATAGAAGTTCTTCAGATTGACGGAGTTCTTGGTTTCATGTTTTTAGTGTGTCTTGTGTCAGACCCTGTTTTGGTGGCCACTGGGCAAGCAGTGGCAATTGGGCCTGAGGCCTGTGGTAATGTACCTCTGATGTAAAGGGGTACAGTGAACCTTTGGCTGTGCAAACTGGGCTATGTACAATCCCTATAACACTTCACTCTCAATTGTAGCAATGGCAAGCAGTTGCAGGCTTCTCAGTGAGGTAGTGTGAGGGTATGTAAACTCAGACGTCATCTATTGGCCTGCAAAGCAGCAAGTGATCGTCTAACCCATACCTTTACTTTGCTTATGAAAAATGCTTAACTGAATGATTCACAGAACAGGCTATAGCTACAATTACTTTACTGAGCTACTGTGCCTTGTGTCCTAGTCCTCCGCTCCAAGGGGTTCCCATCCTTTTGGGTTCAAGCTCTCTAGTGCCAGTAACAAGGGTCAGGGGCTGATTATCATTTTGAATGGTCTCAAGCAGACCCGTGTGACAGTTCCCACCAGAGTGAAATTTGTTCATCCCACAACGAGTGGTCAGATGCAAAAAGAACAGTTGATGGACAGAATGCTGAACAATGTAATACATTCACCCCAGTACAGAGCTCTGGGCCTAACTCCCATCATGTTTTTGCTCACCATGCCATTCCAGTTTGGACCCAGCCATATGCAAATCAGTCTTGACCCTGCGCCCAATGGGAACAATCCAGCTCGAACTGCCAGGTCAGGTCCTCCACGGACTGGAAACAAGCATCCTAGGACCGGTTTCAGGCTTTCAACCCTCATCATCCAGGATAGCTTCACTCCAGTGGCATGGAGAGCTCGGGACCCATGTAACCCCGAAACCTGTCCTCGAATGCTTATTTACGGTCCAGGGAGGACCTGGCTTGGCAGTTCGGGCTGGACTGTTCCCATGAGGCACAAGGTCATGACTGATTTGCATATGGCCAGGTCTAAACTGGGGTGGCATGGTGAGCAAAAGAATGATGGATTTAACCCAGATCTCCTGACTGGGGGTGAATGTTTTGATTTGTTCTGCATTCCGTCCATCAATTGTGTGTCTTTTGCACCACGAGTGGTCAGCAGGGACCTACTGCACTGTGTTGTGAACTCCCAAATTGCAGGGCACATCCACAAAGATTCACATAACTCTAAGGGAAACTTGGTTACTACACTACCTTCAGAGAATAGGAAAAAAGACAGGCTTTTCTCACACTTCCCTGCACTGAATCATGCTCATCTTGATCCTGACTTTTATGAGTCAGAGAGTCCTTCCAGAGAAGGTCTTATCTGAAAGGAGTCTTTGTAGATGTGTGAAGCCTCAACCTGAAAGCAGTCAACATCACAACTATTGGTGTTTTTAAATAATAGAATAGGCAATATGGACAATCTGCACATAAAAACCTTGTGTATCAGAATATGGCAAATATATAAAAATAATTCTAGCACTCATACTATCAAATAAAAAGAACATTAGAAAAACCAAAAACATATTTTTTATTGCACTTCCATAATATTGGTAATGAATTAGCTTAAACCATACCTACAGCCTATATTGAAAATATTAGCAGCTTTACAGTTATTATATTGGTGTGCGAGTAGTGTTGTCCCTAATTATTTTACGCCAATTCATATCATGCCACTGAATACATTTGAAGCTTGCAGTTGGACACTAGCATTTCCCACAAGCAATCAGTCCTCTTGTCTTCCTCTCCCAAATTTGTCGATCTGTTTACAACTTTCTCATCAATAATTCTCTTTGGAAATGTTTGTGGAAGTTGTTAAGTCTGACGTATCTGTATCATAGAACAAACCATGCCTCCGTTAGAAGCATGTATGAACGGTAAGCAAATGTGTGGAAAAATGCCTCTAAAGTTGCTCTTTCATGGTTTGAATGACCTTGTAATGCTGTTTCTAACACATTGCTCTTTGAACAGCTGAATGGAAGTTTCATATGCTGTGTTGCTGTTATTTTTGTTGGTGTAAGTAAAACCTAACTGCTTTAAAAATAATATAACCATCTTGCACACTCTGTTAAGTATTATCATCATTCAAAGCATTCGTTTTCTAGACCCTAAGCCTAGCAGGTACACACTCTACCGAGTAACATGCATTCGTCATCTTAAAAGAAAGCCCTGCCGCACACGTCAGTGCCCATGACATGTTGCTCCCTCTTCCGAGAGCTGACATGCTGACAGGGGTTACAACATTTTGGCTGAGGACACAGCAGGTAGCAGCCGAGGCCTCCGCCGCTGTACTTGGAGGAGTACAGACTCCAGTGAAGACACAGGCCTTCGGCTTTCTATGAACCCGCTTCTGGACTTGAATGATCGATCCCCCGATCAGGCTGTCTCATTGAGAGAACCTTCTTTTGCAGCAACGGGAGGGTCCTACACTCGAACCTGCACACCCTTCACCTTTATGTTTGAAGACCAACCTTTAACAGCTGACAGTTTTCAAACTTCCTCACAAAGTATGTGATGTTATTCTGACAGCCAGGAGTACCTCCACCAAGTGGGTATACGCCAGCACGCGAGGATAAATTTGTTGCATGGTGTTTATCTAGGAACATTAGTGCTCTAACTGCTCCCCATTCTCAGTTTCTCCTGTTTGGACATTCTTCTTTGTTCAAGGCACCTTTTGAGGCTAGGATCCTCAACGGTTTGCAACATACAATTCCTCCCAGGCCATTCAGCATGCTTTATTGTGTGCACACTTTGAGCCTTTGCATAATTGATCCGGCCACTGATTAACCATCAAGACTGCTTTTTTAGTGCACGTTACATCGGCCAGAATGGTCAGCAAATTGCAGCCACTCTATGTAAACCCTCCCTACACCATCTTCTATCCGGACAATCTCGTACTCCGGACACATGCCTCCTTACTCCGGAAGGTTGTGACTACTTTCCTTGTAGGCCAGTGCATCACATTGCCTAACTTTTTTTCTCTACCTCACACTTCAAAGGAGGAGGAGAGACTCCATTGTCTGGACCCAAAAAGAGTTGTTGTTTCTAACTTGACCACACAAAAGAGTTCCGGGTGTACGATCAAGTCTTTGTGGTGTACAAAGGGGCCAAGAAAGGGAATGCTGTGCAGAAATGGACCATCTCAAGACGGATACTGCTCAGCATAAACACCTGATACGTATTGGGCAAGAAGCAACCTCCTGAGGGCTTGCTTGCTCATCCACCACAGCCAAGGCTACGACCATTGCGTTAGCGTAAGGAGTCCCTGTCCTGGTTATCTGTTAGGCAGCAACATGGGCATCTCTGCAGATGTCTACCAAACACTATTGCCTGAACAGTTCGGTCCGTTATGATGGGCACTTGGTCCACTCAGTCTTGTAGGACTTCCTGGTTTAAACCAGCTTCGCATACCCACCTCCTGGGAAGCTTTGCTTGGGTTTTGTATTCTAAGATAAGGAATATGCAGCTAGAAGTCTCTTATCAGATGACCTTTCTGGTCATTCCATCCTCCATGCTCGCAGAACTGATCACAGTGTAAGGCTCACCATTCTAAGGGCCTTAGAATTTCAGTTCAGTTGTCAGTCCTCAGCATGGCTGCGTGCTTGACATGGAAAGTCACAAAAGGAACTAACATCAGCGCTTCAGGGTGGCATTTATTTAGGCACCACGCATTGCATTGCATTGACAGCGTAGACACCACAACACAGAGCCGGACGAGGCCATCTCAAGCGAACTGCTTGAAAACTTCTGGATCTAGTCTGACTCCTGAGGAATATTCTATGGTTAGGAATCTGCAGCTAGATAGAGTCTCTACTAGCTAAAGCATTACCGAATGTAAGAAACTTCTTGTGAGAAACAGACTGAAATGGTTAGAGGGACCAGGTAGGCAATGGCACAAGTAAAAGGGTGTGGCAGGGGAGAGATAGATAGGGAGGTAAGATCTGACTGGGACCAAGTGATGAAAATTGCATTATTGTGCAAAAGGAAGGTAGGAAGCATGAATGTGTCTAGGACTCTAGTCACAAAAACACAGCAAAGTAAGAACAAAGCATGAAGGGAAATAGGGCAGAAAATGGCGCAAAGAATAAAGAAAGGAAAGGAAAAAAAGACTGCATGGGATACTCCGAGTAAGTACAGGGGAGTGGAAGAAAGAAGTTACAAAATATTAAGAGAAGGCTAGGAAGAGAAGTCTACTATAGTTCATACCCTGTTGAGGTGGGATGAGGTGGGAACACCAGGATGGAGTACACTCTGGAAGCTAAAGGCCTAAATTCAGGAAATGGATCCAGGTTGGAATGGGATCTAAGGAGAAATGGTACATGGAAGTGTGCAGGAAGGTGGGGAAATAGACAAATAGAAGGGGTCAAGGCTCTGTAGGGAAAAGGACTGAATGGATGATGGAGACCAATCATACAGATACTACATTTTAAATTGAATGCTGGAGGCTAAAGGAACAGGATACTCCCATAGGCACCCCTCGAAACTGTCTGCAAACCCTATTAAATAAATTGCCGTAGGCTAAGCTGTAGGCTGTGTGCCCTTGCAAGTAGATTGCAAACAGAAATGTCATGGGACCCAACACGGACGTAGGTAGTAGGGTGCACCTTGCAAACAGCATCACACCCCAAAATCTAGGGAGAAATTTAGTAAGTACATGAACGCAGTGCAGCAAGGCAAGTTTCTGTGGCGCATTACGTGAATGGGATAGAGCTCACAACAGCCATATTTAAAATATATGGCACTCTCTTCTGGTGCTAGCACACTTGTTGCTGCTTAGCAACAATGCAGGCACCCTTGCTTCATGCTAAAAGTGTACCTGGATTACAGCCAGTACTGTTATGTGCAGGATCCTACAGAAAAACACATCAAAGAGGCATTTTTCTTTTTGTATATGTGAAAATGTTGGAAGAATTTGGTCTCGGTTCTGTTTCTATTGTCATTGAAGCACGAGACAAAGACATCTTCCTTTGTCCTCTTTTGACCTAATCACCTGTGGAAGAAAAGTCTAGCCCTGTTTAAGATGCCAGCATCAGTAAAAACCATGCTCTTATGACCATACAAGAATTACAGTGCCCCATATTCAGGACAACAGTTTTGCAATCGCTGTCAGAGTCAGCCTATGTGGTGATGGGGACTACCATCTGAAGACTGATGAACCCAACCATGCTAGCTACAGGCTCACTGCATATGTAATATAGGCTTTGCGAGAAATATGTTCGGTTTGAAAGTACTTATGATTAATTGTGACTGTGCTGATGTCTAAATACAAAAGTAAAATATTCAGAAGTATGAATAATAAAGTAGTATTTTCTGTCCCTATCCGACCTGATGCACCAAACATTAACCCAACATAGAGCAGGAAAGATTTACCAACTATTGAAAAACAGAGGCCTTCACAGGAGGGCATTGCCTGAAAAGTGAGTGGGATGTCATCAGATTAATGAGTTTTATTTTTATTTTATAAAGCTTTATATAGCGCAGACAAGATCCTGAAGGATATCAGAGCGCTTTACAAAAAGATGGAAGGAAGGACATAAATGCAATAACGACATCAAGTAAGAATAAAAAAAACAGGAATATTCACATAATTACAAGACAATGAGTCAAGGAGAGTAATACAATAAACAGGTATATAGCGGGCTACAAAGGGGGGCACACTGCGGTAAAGAAGAGCAGCATCAAATGATGGTACAACGGTTGTAGGATCAATGACTTAGTGCAGGTGAACATTGCGCAATTTAGGTAAGAGTTAATTCATTAGGAATCTTTGAGCTTCCACTTTGAAAGCTGTCATTAAGGATATTCTGCATACTTCCAGGGGAAGAGAGTTCCGTATCTTTGGGGCAGCGCTGGAGAAGGCTTGGTGACAAGTTTTTTTTTTGCTATGGATGAGTGGTTTCAAGAGGAAAGTGTTAGCGCTTCTTGAGGCTCTACCACCACAGGATAATTAAAGTTTTTGCGCTAGGTACCTGGGAGTTTTGAAATGCAAGGCTTTGTGCGTCTGAACGGCAATCTTTAACTGAATTCAAGCTGTGTAGGGCAACCATTTAAGGGATTTTAGGACTGGGGATATGTGCTCATTTTGTTTGCTACCTGTAACCAGTCTAGCCGCAGCATTCAGTGATGCCCTTAGTGGAGCCAGGGTGTATTTGGGAAGATCCCAGAGCGTAGCGCTGCTGTAGTCTAGCCCCGGCAAGACAAGCGCTTGGACTACCTGCTTGAAATCAGACTGTGGAAGGAATGGTTTGATATTTTTAAGTGTCCTCATCAAGTGATTAGCTCCCTTACACACATTGCTGATGTGATTTGTCATATTCAAGTGCTTGTCCAGGGTGATTCCAAGAGATTTGGCTGAGTCTATGATGAGAGGGATGCAGTTAAAAGCAGTGAGGTGAATCAGCCAAAGGTCTGGCTTGGAGATGTGGTTCGGAGGAGAGATGAGAAGGTATTCAATTTTGGAGGTGTTGAGCAGGCGATGATTCTCAGTTAGACGTTAGGGTAGTGTTGAGTGAGATGATGTTGTCCGGGGATGAGAGTTTCAGATAAAGTTGCGTATCGTCCGCATACATATGGAAGAGAATGTTTGTGGAATTTAATGAATTAGCTTGTGGTTCCAAGAAAAGGTTGAAGAGGATAGGAGAAAGGGCTGATCCTTGGAGGTCCCCCATGAGTACTAGAGAAGGCTGGGAGAGTGAGTGGTTTGCCTTGATTCTTTGTGATCTGTGGTGGAGGAAGGACGAGAACCATTGTAGCACCCGACCCGTGAAACCCATCCTGTTCTTCAGAATGGATAGAAGGTTGTCATGATTAACCGTTTCGAATGCGGAGGAAAGGTAACGGAGGATTAGGAGTCAAGAATCATTTTAGTCAAGCATTTTTAAAATGTCATCCATAACATGAGTGAGAGCCGATTCCGTATCCTGCCCCTTTCGAAAACCGGATTGATAATGGTCTAGGAGTTGGAAGTTATCTATGTGAGCACAAAGTTGGGATTGTACGCATTTTACTAGGATGTTGGCTAGGGTTGGGATGTTGGAGATAGGGCGGAGGTTTTTGAGGTCAGCTTTATCTGCGTTTGTTTTTTTAGTGTAGGTGATACTTGAGCTGCTTTTAGGCAGTCTGGGATGGTGCCTTGTTATAAAAAAGCGTTTACAATCCCTGTCCAGCTGAGGATGAGTGCATTCTTGATTTCTTTGAAGATGGCCGGGGGTAACGGGTCACTGAAGTGGTTAGATGGGTTGATATTCTGAAGAATCTTGTTGATGTCTTTTTCACTGAATGGGGTAACGGTGCCCCATTACGAATTGTTCTTAGTGTTCAGGCTGATAGGTTTGCAGGTTTGGAGTTTTCTAAGAGGTCAAGGCATGGTGTGGACCCAGAGGATGACAGGAGAGCCTTCTTGGAGGTGAGTTCAGTGGTGATGGGTCTTGATTTCTCAGTGAAGAAAGCAGCAGGTTTGTCGCATGATGGTGTACTGCTTCCAGAGTCAATGGTTTGGACCTTCCACTGATTGCTGTTTGACCAATACTAAAAGTTTCTTGGGGCGGTAGCAGCTTGATCAAGTTGGTGTCTGAAGTAGTCAGCTTTAGCGCTCTTGATTTGTTTGTTGTAGAAGCTCCTAACATCTCTAAGGAGTTTTAGTTGGTAGGGAGGATTTGGATTTACAGGACCGTTCAACAGTCCTGAGGTTGCGGCGTACCGTGTTTAGATTATCATTTTACACCGGATGGATATTTTTGTTGAGGCATTTTTTTGTTTGGGTGGTGCAATGTCAGCCATGAGGTTGGAGATGGTCGAGTTGTAGGAGTCGGTGAGTCACTGAACCTCAACCAAGTCAGCTTGAGAGGAGAGGGCAGCTTTACAGTAGGCTGCTAGTTCATCTGAGTTTATTGATCTGAGGTCCCTTTTCCAAATCTTTGATTTCGTTGGTTGACACTTCCTCTCCGACGCCTATCTGTTAATATAAAAGAGGATGCAGTGGTAGTTGGACCAGTCACAAGGGGTAATGGTCTCCAAAGTGATGGTCTCTCCTTTCAAGATAATGAGGTCTAGAGTGTCTCCTTTGTTATGAGTAGGTCGATCACAGTGCTGAATCAGTTCTTGATCAGTTAAGAATGATTTAAGGCACATTACCGCATGTGCATTGGGGTTAGACCGGTGAAGGTTGAAATCACCAAGGAAGATTTGGGACACGGCTGAGTCGACATTGCCAGAGATGTTTTCCATTAGTTGCTCGATGAAGGGGAGATTGTCTCCCGGGGGGTGATAAAAATGGTGAAGTTTGCAATCCGGCAGGTTAGTACTTGAGAGCTGAGACAGAGGTATTCACAGGAGGATGGCGAAGAGGACTCCATGTGAGAAATGGAGAGTGTGTTCCTATGAATACAAGCTAGGCCACTACCCAGCTTCCGAGCTCTGTTTAGCCTAATTATGTCATGAGTAGGAGGTACTAGGAGGTCTAAGATAGGAGTGGAGGCGGGATTTAGCCACGTTGTACATTTTTACATCAGTGCCGCTCCAGCACGTTGGATATACCAAGTAGATTAGCCCCGCTAGGGACGAGAAGTTTGAAATAATTTCCAAGTTCAAACGTTTTTGAATTTCTGAGGATTTTCAATCTGACTCTGGGAACTGCCAATCAAATACTTGTTGCCATTGGTCCCTTTAAACTTTGGAGCAAAGTTCCCGAACGTCTTGTGGTGCCTGAACCACCACAGGAGGACACTTATAAGGTGTAGTAGTTTTAGACTCTAAGAGGCAGATTTACCAACGAGTTGCATTGCCTTTGCGACACAACTACTAAGTCAGATTTATGAAGCAACGCAAGGCCACCTTGCGTAGCCCAGCGTGGCTTGATAAATCTCGAGTAACGAAACACAGTGCAAATTGCTGTGTTGCATTACTCTGTCAAAAGGAGGTATTTCATGGGTGTAGCCTAGGTGTTCCCACGCATTCTACCATGCATTTTGGCACATTTCCAGATATAACATTACTGTCAGATCTGGGAATGGGTAAAAATGCTAAGCCTCCCAGGTGAAGCATAAGGAGGAGAAATGTCTCTATTTCTCCTCTTTTGTTCCACTTTCCATGTGTGCTGCAGCACACATAGCACAAATAGAAAGAGAAAAATGCTTCAGGGGATTTTTTTAATGCAGGAAGGTGTCCTGTAAAAAACACTCCTGTCTGCAAGGCAGCACATGGTGCGCCAGTGCAAGTAAAGGTCAGGAATGCGTGGTTTCGTGTTAAATACGGTACAATCGTGACCTTTCTCTTTCACGTAGCATAGTGCAGCAAGGTGGCTTGCTGCACCGCACTGCATAAAATAATGATAAATCTGCCCCTCAGGGTGTCTGTCAGAGGGAAACAGCAAAGTTCAGTCCGGGTCCAGTTGCCACTGGTCAACTGCCATTCTTCACAGGAACATTCTTTTCAGGTTTTTTTGGTTTTTTGGTTCCTGGACCCGCACAGGAGATCAGCCTCTTGATATTTGGAGACCTTTCAGTCCTTGGATTTCAAGAAGGAGGGGGTCCAAACTCTTCAGGTCCTTCTAACAGGTCACAGAAGCCAAGTGCAGCAGCTTCAGACTTTTAGCAAGTCTGCCATTTTTCAGAGAAAGGCTGGATGAGGGTCCAGACTTCTTTGGTTCACCAGCTTGTAGGGGAATGGGTACACACTATGACACTCCCAGTTCCTCTATGACCAATGGAGTAAAGTTTCCCAAGCAGTAAAAAAATTTACGTTTGCAGTAGTTCATGTTTACCTTACTGTAAACTGGCCAAAAATGCAAAGTGTATTAGAGCAAGTTCAGTACGGCAAAGGTCTCTGGCCACAATAAACTCTGGCTCTGTGGCTGGGGGTGTAAATGGGGAGTGTACCCTGGTAATCCTAGTGACGTTCCACATCTAATAATAAAATTCAGTTTGATGCACTCACTGTACCCACAAGAAACACAGAGACAGATGCCTGGTAGGTCACAAGCAGGGTCTTTCAGTGAAAGGCATTAAGTTCACAAAATTGCCTTGGCATCCTGTCCTCTCCCTTGCAAGTGTTAGATGTGGCTCACAGACCTGTTAAGCCGGATTGACATTACGGTGTTAACAGGATGCCCACAGCCTCCTCTGTAAATATTCTGTGGAATTCTGAGGGTTCATCTACCCATTCAGGTCAGCCTATTGTTTGCTCCTGGGATGCAGTTCACATTTTTTTTAAACCTATAGCCAGGCTTGAGTAGAGGCTGGGAGTTGACAAAGGCTAATGCTATTTAGCTTTCTGAAAGCTCAGGCAGATAAATGCTAACTTTCTATTTATTATTTCTATTTATTAAAAATTTGAAATCACTCTGGTTTTATACATAGAGCAGTAAACTGATAATAGCCTTTAGGCACTTTTAAATACCACCCAACCAAGCGTGTTGGCTACAACACTCACAAAGTGGTGACTTCCTAATATTTCAAAGGGGGGTTTTTACCTATTAAAAAAGGTTATTATAACAGTTTGCTCTGCAAGTATTACACTGCAGCAGTCAGGCAACAATGGTAGCCACAACGTCATGTTTTATTCCTTTGTCCTACTGAGTGGAGTGTACAATAGGTGCGGCAGTCCGTGCCTTGGGTGCATTTTCTACATCATACACTATGGCCTTAGTATGCCAATAAAAGATTGGTCAATGTCTAAAAGTTTTAGGGTTGAGAACACATACACTGGGCGTTGATAGCAGTACCATGTTGTGCAGAGTCTAAAAAAGCAATATATTCAGTCAAAAAAGAAGTTGAGCATGTAAAGAGGAGCAATTCCTCATGTCCAACTCATCAGTTTAAATCAGACTTTTTCTTGCAGCAAAATGAGAATTTGAACACTGTAGGTACACTAATGCAATTGTAAACACGTTATGAGGACATTTCTGAAACTGTCACCTTATTTGTTTATCACTCGACTACTGCTTCTAATGGTTTTTCTAGTTCAGTACCAGTAGAAAGTATTAACAATGCATTCTTTCACTGTATCAGGCAGCAAATATAAGCAATCACCTAAATGATACCAATGAAGATAGGCAGTCATGTAAATTACAAATGTGTAACAATGGGCAAAGGGAATGTGTTTTTTCATAGGTAACGGTAAATAGTGTCTTCTTGGCTGATGGGTATTGTGCACAAAGAGTCTTCTCATTTTGGAGAGGCCAAAACAAGGTATCACCTACACTTAAGAGGGGCATTTCTGACAACAATTAACAAGGAAACAATCAGCAAAAAATCATTTCAAGTATAGTGTAATACGAACATAACATTACGAAAGTAAAGCTCTGAATCTATGCTCCAGTGCTGACAATTTGGAAGTATGAATCTGTATCCGAACAACATAATCTCTGCAACTGAGCCTCCAAACACCAGTTTCTAAAATCAACCATGAGGGAAAGCGAAATAATTGCAACTGTCTATGGGCTCATATATCCTGTATGTGCCTCTAATTTTTCACCGAGAATTTGCTTTTTTTCCATATGTTCCATGGTATAATAATTTCAAGTGATGTCCTTTTAATCCAATACATTAAGCTATTATTGTTCACTATGATATTTGTATGTTTGTGTATTTTATTTTAATTTACAGCGCCTGAACATTATCCTAGTAGTTTTGATGATTTATGTGACACTAATTTTAATCTATTTAACTTTACCTCTGCAGGGGTAGAATGTGTCATCGCTCATTTTATCATAAAAGTCATATGTTTAAGTTACATCCTCTGCTGACAATATTCTGAAACTGATTTTGCATTCAGAACATATTTAAAATTACTGCATGTTTAGTGGTCATTGAAACACACAATTACAACTAACACCAACACTTTCAAGCTTAAAACAGTTTCCACTTGCTGTCCAGCTCAGGGTAACCACAGTTTATTATTTTAAAGAATGAGACCAACAAAGGCCATGTTTAATAACAATATATTTTTTGATCCACTAACTGTAAGTCCACAGTGTGGAATGCAACCACTGACATCACAAATACTTAAAGTGTTGTACAAAAAATGTCATTTTTACATTAGTAAAGAAATTGCTATATACCTTGCTCAATGATGCATAAAAACAAGGAGAAAACAAAACATTGGAGCATATCGGAGAGCAAAACGAACTACTTAGAATTTAAGCATTGTCGACATTGTTAATTAGATTTGCAATAAAATTACATGTGCTTATAAAAATGTCTACTGCATGATTAGAATGATTGGTGTCTGGGTCCATTGAATTCTCTAGTGCCACCCTGTCTTCTTCTCTTAAAATTATAACATTTTCCGGGACCTGTACAGAATCGTTTACTTCAGCAGTAAAAGTGTACCCATAGTTATCAACACCATAATCATCTCCTACACAAAAGGTGTCTAACATGGAGGTGGCACAGAGCATACCACGAGTCCATAACTGTAAAGGAGTTAAGTGCCCTTCTGTACGCAAATGGTGATTATTCCATTGGTTCACAAACTCAGCAACTGCTTTATTTAGTCTTTTTAGGTAAATAAAGTGCAGTGCAAAAAGATGGATTTCATTTTGAATATCTAATATTCCATTTTGTTCCATCCAAAAGAACAAATCCTTGAAGTAACGAACAACAACTCTGTTTAACTCTCCCCACAATCGCTCAATACGTTGATTGTGAACACTTCGACCACAAATAAAACTGCCTCTGTTTAATCCTCTTCTACATATCATGTAACGTGCAACATCAACATTTTCAACACCCATGTCGCCTCTAACCCTCAATGGCAGTCCAAATCTGGATATTCCATCTCTGAAAAGGTTAAGAACTGTGCCTGCTCGATTGTTGGTGCAACATTTCACATATATAATTGCTCTACTGAAGCCATCGATGCAGCCATGGAAGACAAACCTCCACCGTATCAGCTTGTGATTACTGTCAATATGCCTGATAAATAAAAAAATAAACAAACTTTAAAATGGTGAATAAATATTTCATACATTAGTGTAAATCAAAAAAACAACACTATGACCTTCATTATGAATTGAACGGATTTAGGTGCATATCTAAGGGTTGGATCTCCTCTTGTGGTCACTATCCCCATACCAAAATCAATGATTATGTGTTTTAGTGCCCATAAAGAATTACTGGAAACACTGATTGCTGATTATTAACATTACATGAGTAAAGGTGAAATCAAATCAAACCTTCTCCTTTAATTTAATTAACTTCTCCAATAGGAAGAAATTATTTTGAAGACAGGGAAGACTCAGAGTTGAAAAAGAAGTTTACGGAAAAGAGGGGAATGAATCCATTCAACAACAAAATACATCTTTATAGGTATCTTCAGTCACAAGTAGAGAGATACAAATAAAACATTTTAAATGACTCACTTTATTTTACCAAACTTACTCCCCTACCAATTGTAACGGTAGAGAACATTACCATTAAACTAGATTCACCCATATCCTCCTGGCTCAAGGAAGCCAGGAACGTATCCCCCCTGAAACAGAAAACAAAACCAATTCACCGCCATGAACCCTCAAAATGGTACACAGAGGAACTAACAAAAGCTGAACTTGAGCAATGCCAGTTATAGCGAAAATTTCAGAAAACATCTACTCCGGAGAATAAGGACATTTTCATGGTGCGACTAAAGGCCTACAAGAAATCAATTTGGGGGGCTAAATATGCCTATTTATTAAATAAAATCCTACATTCTGGCAACAAAACTGAAGAAATACTTGATACTGTCAGCAAACTTTCTAACCCTGATCGCTCAAGTATGACTACTTAGTCTTCTTTTTCATTGACCAAATACGGTTGATTATAGACAGTATTCCTCCCAGCCTCCTAAGCAGCACTACTGGCTCGGAAGATGCGAATTTTATAACACTCCATATAACACAAGTTTTACCGGCCATCTCTAAAGCTGATAAGTGGAAATTGATGACTAAGGTCAAATCTGGCTCTCCAAAAGACACCTGTCCCCCACGGATCCTAAAAGAAATCTTCTCACATTTTCCAGATCCTGTGATCTTTCTGCTTAACTTATCCCTAAGTCAAGGCATTGTCACCCATACCTTGAAGGAGGCGGTAGTCATCCCACTTCAAAAAAAAGCTGAGGACGATCCCTCCATATTGAAAAACTACAGCCCATTTCACTCCTCCCTTACTTAGCCAAGTTACTAAAGGCAAACATTACCAAACCTTTAAGCACATTCTTAGAGGACTTCTCTTTTCTCAATCACCACCAGTCCGGGTTTTGGCCTGCCCATGCACATGCCCTGCCCATGCCTGAGACTCTATTCTCTCCGTAATTAGTGATATGAAAGAAGAAACAGACACAGGAGTGACCCAGGCACTGGTACTGTTAGACATATCTGCAGCCTTTGACACAGTAGAGCGCACGACATCTTAATCAAATATGTCAGGGTCGCACATGTGAAGGAGTCGGCATTAAACTGGATAAAGTCCTTCCATTCTGGATGTTCAAAATCAGCACATCTCACTCCTTTTTCCTCATCCAAGGTAGAACTTAACTGAGGAGTATTACAGGGGTCCTCTTTGTCCCCCCATCTTTTCAACCTCGGTATCCGCCCCCTAGTCCGCACCCTACAGGAACAGATGGTGAACATATACAAGTACACTGATGATATGCAGTTGCTTTTCAACATCGATGACACAACAGAATCTGCATAATGTTTCTGAAGCACCATGTTATACATTTGTGACTGAATGAGTTGTAATGAGTTAAAGTTGAATTCAGATAAGACTGAAATTGTGACGCCTGAAAACAAAATGCATAGCTGAAATCCTTCCATTTGACCAGTGAAGAAAAAAACAGGCAAGAGCCTTGGGGTCATGATGGATGAGAATCTATCTATGAAGCCTCAGGTAAGTGCAGTAACTTTATCTTATCACTCAAGGCTATTACTCAGATTATAATCGCCTTGGTTATGTCCCCATCAACTATGCAAACTCACTCTATCTGGGACTTCCTAAGGGACAGAGACAGAAGCTGCCGCTGGTTCCAAACCAGGCTCGTATGGCTCCACACTAAACCTCTGATGTCAAAATTACACTGGCCAAAGGTCCTTAATTAAAACTGGGTGCATTATTTTTAAATCGCATAATGGTGAATATCCTACTTTTGTGAACTCCAGAATCCAGGACTATACCCCCAAACGTAACCTTAGATCAGCTCATCAAAATCTGCTTGTGGTTCCCAAGTACAGGAAAAATAGACTGAGTGCCTAAGGTTTGCTGTGACTGCTCCACACATGTGGAATTCTCTTCCCTGACTCATTAGAGTCACTACTTCCCATGGAAGCTTTACGACCTCGCTAAAAATATGGCTCTTTAGACAAGCTTATGGATAAGTTCCGAGTTCCTTGCCTCTTTTGCCCCAATGCCATGAAACCTTTTTGGTGTACGTGCACATTAGAAATACTTGGCAACATAACATACAACTCATTCCTTTTTGCTCAGCACCAACTCATGTGAAAATTTGACAATCAGCTTCCCAATAGTCAAAAACGTCTGCATCAAGAGCAAAAACCAAATGTTGGTTGACCGCTTTCTCCACCTCCCACTATCTTTCACCTTTTTATGTACCAAAACGTATGTCATGGGTCAATTAAACAAACAGACGATCTGAACGAAAAATTGCAGGGACACAAACTGCTCTATCTTGAATAGAAGAGCATTACAAAATTAGCCAACAACATAAATGAACCCAACATTACTTGTTTAACAGCACATTATAATGAAACCATGATTGACATGGCAGATGAAATTGTTTCACTTTAAAAAAAGGCAAACTAATCCCTCTTCTTTGTACTAATTTGCTAATAATTATATGAAGAAAGGAAAATTCTTAGCACAACAGACAGAATATGAAGGAGATACACTTCCACTTTAAACGGGAAAAGGTAAGATAAAAATGGAAGGTATAGTATAATCACATATTGGAGACCAACACCTTCTTTATTAATAAGGGATCTATATTGTAAAAAATTAAAGCAAGAAGCTTTTTGAAATTGTTAAAAAACAATAGAAAACCCCAACTGTTGTCACATGCCATCAAAAAATCCTGTTGCAGGGATTCTGCTCATGCACAGAACTATGCGCAGGAAACCAGGACCTCAGTGAATTGCGGTGTACCAAAAACTCACCTGAGTACCCAGAACCCTATCCGGTCAGTGTCTCATTCGCTCTTCGTATCATTTCGAAGCTACCAATGATTAGACAACCCAGAACATGCGACTTAGAGTACTCTCAGGAATGGTGGGAATTAGAAATACCTGTTCGTTATTATTCTCATATCAGTCCACAACAAGAGTATTCTGAGACACAGTAAAGTGTAAAATGTTTATTTTATAAACTACGTGTCCCAAGATGCAGTACTTTGGCTAACATAAGCAGACAAATTATTAAAAATAAAAACCATCAGCATTGTTACAATACCATAGAAAATAAAGGGAGAAATCATATTACAAATGATAGTGGAATACAACCACCCTCCCTTCATTAGTAAGCTAGTATTATTAGACTAATAGAAGGTCTCTAGGTTTGAATGGGGAACCCCATACCGTAAATAACAGCTTAGGTGAATCACATCACAGGATCAGCTTTGCTCTGTGTCTGGAAAAAGTATTCTCCAGAATGTGAGTCTCATGCATGCGAACTGCAATATTAAAGGCACTCGAGTTTCAGATATTTGCAGCTGTGTGCGTGTTATGGCTAGAGCGTGGGCCGATCAACCCGAATTCAAAAGCATACATTGTTTGTTAGCCCCGACTGTTTCTGCACACAATGTTCAGACCAAGGTCGCGGTGCACGTCTAGCAATGTGAACAACAGACCTTTCTCATGTGAAGAAAAAGCAAGCAAGCAGTTTTCATATAATTAATAACATCTATCTACAGTGTCGTGTGCAAGAGCAGCAAAAGTGGCAAGATGGCGTTTTAATGTCTAAGACGCTTATGCTATCATAGCAATGTGTATATCTCTAGTTCCGCCTCCACTACAATACAAGAGACAGTGTGAAAAAGTATCTACCTTCTTCCAGTACAAAATAAGAGAAGTAGAACTCTCATAGTTGATACTCCTGAGAAACTCCCATTCCTACTAGTCTGTGAGTCCGCACAGATTTGATCTTTGTTTTATAAGATAAACCAGGCAGTATTAACAAAGACTGTTGCTAATCTAAGACCCTCCTGTCACTTCTGCCACTACATGCCAGCGAGGCGAATAAAGCATATAATCCATTCAAGACATAACGATCTTTGCCATTTACTCCCGGAAGCAGCGCATGGTGCCAGGACAATTTGAAAATCCGCTAAGTCATTCTTGTGCTCAGAAAACAGTGATCCGATTACGAAAATCAAGGTAATTTCTGACCATTTTTCAAATTACCTTTCCTATATAAGTTTTGGAAAGCCACATCATGAAATAATCAATGCTTTTTAGCAATGAAACACAAACAAGCTCCTCTATGATCTTCAATCAACATTCCTTGCAGGCTGTAACTCAACAACTGGTATGGTACAAATAGTAGATGATGCTGTCAAAATCCTACTCTAATGATGTTTACTCATTCTTCCCAGTTTATCACAGTCAGAGTTACTTAATATAGTAAATCATGCCATCCTTTTGAAAACATTTGAACAGTGGTTGGGAATCTGTGCCCCAACCCTAAGAAAAACTGATCCCTGAAAATAAAACTAGCAAACTTCCTGTCAAAAAACATAGGGCCTGATTACGAGTTTGGCGGTCCATAGACTGCTGGGCTGGTGGTGGCAGTCTGAGGGCGGCAGTCCATCCGCCGTATTACGAGTTGACAGTGTTGCCTGTGCTGGGACCTTAGTTGAACCGTCGGCACTGCCAGCACAAGGTAAACTTCCGGCATGATGGTCACGGAAAGGCAGCACCCATTGGGGAGTCAAGCGGTGCAAGACCGCTGACCGTATTACAAGTTTGCTCTTCTGCCAGTTAACCTTTGCAGTTTGGAAGTCAGAAAGGAAGGGTTTGGGGTGCATACTTACACCTGTCCTGTTTTTTCTTAGAGATTTCGAGGTGGATCTTCACCCTGAGGAAAAGTATACCAAAATACACGTAAGTGCATATCATAACATATACCCATTGCCGGGACTGCACACATATGGCTCGGAGCCCGGTAATGGGTAAATGGTATCTTACCATATATATATCTTGCATATGTATGCATTCAACACATATGCAGTCGAAATGAACACATATGCATCGATATGTATGGGGATATAGTATCTTAATATATAGATGGTATCTTACCATGTATATATTGTGCATATGTAAGCATTTAACACATATGCAGTCGAAATCTACACATACTCATTGATATGTATGGGGATATACTACCCTCCACTGCAACCACTCCACTGGCCACCCTGGTAACTCGTAATACGGCAGCCGGGAGAGCTCCAGCACAGCAGTGTACTGGCATTCACAGACACCGTCTAACGGCGGTTGGACCGCCAAACTCATAATCGACCCCTAGGCCTCACTACCAAGGAGTACTCTAATAGTCAATTTTTTTCTTGACACTCTTTAGTGCATACACAGAACACATCTTCTCACTTCTGAATCATTCAAACATCTCCTGTTGCTTGTATGTGAACAACTGCAGCTCTGTCTGAGAGTCTCCTCACTAGAAGATATTATTTGAAGTGGGTGAGACCCTAAAATTACTTAAGGTATTTTGTCACCAACAGCAAAAGGTAAACCCCTACAAAGATTTAGCTGCTCTTCTTCTCTACATTGACATGCACCACTCCAGTGAAAATATGGTTAGATGAAACTAAACATGCAGGACTGCAAACAATTATAATGATTGCTTGACCCTTGAAATAAAGGCACTTACAGGATCACATCGATGCCCAAGCTCAAAACGCTAACCACCAAAACAGACTCGTAGGAGGCATTAAATCCATCATTCAACAAAATACCATCAGATCTGTGACGCAAACCTTTGTCCTCTCGAGAGTTTCTTATAATCTTTCCTTGCTTTATGAATTTTGATAATTCACCTTTCGCTATTAAAAGCAGCCATCAACACTGAAGATTGGTTGATGT
The DNA here is from genome assembly GCF_964204655.1 of Triturus cristatus. Taxonomy (NCBI): domain Eukaryota; kingdom Metazoa; phylum Chordata; class Amphibia; order Caudata; family Salamandridae; genus Triturus; species Triturus cristatus. Next base: position 188,146,414 of record NC_140587.1, read on the forward strand.
CTGATCATACCACATCACTAAAACAGATTTACGTAGAGAACAGAAGTATTTACAAAATAGCCCTCATTATCCATAAATCTATACTCAACATCTCCCCCCAGCTATCTAGCCGACAATTTGGTAATCTCTGGCGATCAAGTATACTACAGAGTGCAGACTCTCTCCTACTATAAACTCTAGCCTTCAAGAAACCAGAAGTCTCACCCAGGCTTTCTCCGAAAGTGGTGCTAGAGTATGAAACTTAATCACCCCTCTATGGGAATTATTACATTCTTTTAATGCCTTAAAAAAAACCTCAAAATCCTAATTTCAAAGTTATATCTAACAGGATAGGTATGTGAGGTGATCCTCTCTCAGAGGGTTTGCAAATAATTATCTAGATTCAGCTATGTTAGACACCCGGAGGCAGAGGCGTAACAAGATTTGAGGGGGGCCCCCTGCAAGGTACATGGATGGGCCCACTCTCAGAATTTAACCCAGAGCTCTCAGGCCTGAGCACTGTGCTGGGGGGGACCCCACGGGGCTGTGGGAGCCTGTGTTAAGCCACTGCCCTGAGGGCTAGTCATTAACTGCATTTCGTAGTACTACAGTAGCACTACTAGCATACTGACAATGGTATTCACAAGCCTCTGTGCATAGTTTCCACCTCTACTGCTCTTAACTTTTCTGAGCATAGATCTCCATCATGAGAGTGAAGTCTCCGCACAAGTAAGTATACCTTTTAGTTGTAAATTTGGAAGGGACAGGGAAGTGGATGGAGAAAACAGCATACTTACTACTAAAGAAGCGGTCTGACACCTTCGGGTAAAGTCAGCGCTATATAAAAATGCATAAAATAAATAAATTAATAAAGAGGAAGGATTAGGGAGGAGTTTAGGGAGGGGCAGTGAGAGGTTTAGGGAGCCCTCTGGGGATGCACCAGGTCTTAAGGGCGGCGGGGGCCCCCACCAAGAACATGTGCATTTGCCGTTGAGCCACCCACCCACACCTGAAATACGGGCGTCGCAGCCATAGGCAGATGTAGGGCTCAGGCAGGGCGGAGTTGCACAGAGGGAAAGCAGTCAGAGCTGAATAGCCAAAGAGAAGCTGCTCAAACCCGTGTCCTTGGGATGTCTTACGGGTGGGGCACAGGGAGCAGGCGACAGGCCAGCAGAGGGCGGACATGGCATTTGCAGCCCGGTTCAGGCATGAGGGCCACCCCTCAACACTTGTCAGCAAGGTGTAGCCTAGAGGCCGCAAAAAAATGGCTTTCGCTCAGGGCACTGTCAAAAAAGGGTTGTGCTGTCAAAATTGAAGCAAGGAGGCAGGAATTACATGATTGATTGAAGTGTTATGACGTTTATATATGGCAATATGTAATACAACTGTGGACTTTTGCACCATCAATGAATTAAGCGATTTGTGGAATAAAGGAAGTTGGGGTGCATAGGTTGCAAGCGGGGCTGGAAGCTCAAGCGGCTTATACTCCATATCTTTGTAAATACAGAGCATTTTTGTTTTCTCCCTTCCGCACAACGCAGTGCAGAAAATTGTCTTTGTGTCAGCGTTCTGCGAACGAAAAGTAAATCTGGGCCCCAGTGTACAGCCAGTCCTCAAAGCCGGTGTGCCTACTGGAAATTGCCTTCAACTTTGAACAACCTCACTTTGGTTTGCAGGAGTGGTGCCTTTGACCAGACCCACACATTTGGATAGTCTCAAAATATAAAAACAATTGAACCACACAAGAACACAGTGAAAACCAGCAACACCGCAGAAAACAACAAAAGGTCTAGAGGGCACAAAAACACAAGATGAAAGCAAAACAGCAAACGTAATAACACAGCAACACTACACCGAGCAAAACTACACGAACACAACAGAAAACATTAATACTACACAATTCACTACTGTTAAACAACACTCAACACAGCCATATGCAATAGGTTTGGAGGATTTTAGAAATGACATGGGGCATATGGCCTTAGTGCAAAATCTCTAGAAACAGGGCATGGTCTGAAGCTCAGAGTTGTTGCTGAAGGGCAAAGAGTTTGGATAGCATATTCTAGTTTTGGCCTAAATAAATCACTTATCAAACATTGTTAGAGTGAATCACTGACACTCGTAGAGAGAGAAGTAACCTATACATGATAGATATACAGACAGATAGATATATAGATAGATAGATAGATAGATAGATAGATAGATAGATAGATAGATAGATAGATAGATAGATAGATAGATAGATAGATAGATAGATAGATAGATAGATAGATAGATAGATAGATAGATAGATAGATAGATAGATAGATAGATAGATAGATAGATAGATAGATAGATAGATAGATAGATTGGAATGCTTTACCATAAATGATTTGGACCTTGCACATGGTACACCCTTCGTCGAATAGCCGTACGTTGTCTAATTGCTCTACCAACAGGGTCAAGAAGATGAAGTCTATTTCTCACTCTCCATCTTTGAATTCTTAGTCCTCTACCTCTCAAGCTTCCACTGACATAACTTTCTCCTGAATCAGGCGTTGAACTTAGAATGTTTATGATTTGTTGATCAAGCTCTGCATCACTTATATTGGTAAATCTATTTTCAGAAGATGTGCACAAACCCATTTCAACTCTTCGTCTGTAAAGAGTTGAGGAACTTATGTTCATACATGATGCAATCGATGCCCATGAAAATCCAATCTCCCATAGGTACTCCATATTTTCTTTTGAAACAAGAAACCTGCAGAAAAAGAATTAAAATAGACTGTAAAAAGCCAGTTGCAAAACAGTGTGACTGAAATAATAAAATTGAACTTACCTTGGCCTTCCTACTCCTTGATTTGCTGCAGGTGTATGGAAAGTACTTGCAGAAACAGCTGACAAACTGGTGATCTTGTTTTCAATGTTTGTAATGGAAACAGAAGTGAGCCTACACAACTCTTCCAAAATGAAGCTCACAGTGATGGTCGCACTTCCAGAAAGATTGTAGGCCGTTAATATGGCGATTAAAATTTCCAAATGGCTCTCCAGTTTTCTCTGCAGGAGTTCCAAACAATTAATATCAACACACAACAAAGCTCTATCTAAAGCAAAAAAGCATGACTTTAAAGAGGTGAGATAGTCTACAAGGTCATCTGATAATGCCTCATTTAAGAAACAAACAAGCAAAATTAGCAAAAAATTAAATGTAGAGGCATTTGTGAAAGCCATGCTCTCTAAGGGCTAAAAACTCAAGGACTGAGCATTTTCAGAAGTTGGTTTTCCTGTTTGACTTGTCCTGCATTTTGATTGGGCCACAATGTCATGTGCCTTCCAGTGCTACTGAATTCAGGCACCTCCGTAATATTTATTTATCTAGGCAGTTGTTGGTTAACTGTAGCAGTCCCTTTTATTTTATGTGCATATCATATTCATCATAGGACGTCATAGTCGATTAGGTGAACTACACATTAATTTCAGTCCATGCTATAATCATGTCAGTCCAGATTTTATTTACTTCATTTGACTTTATTATTTGTTTGGTGTGTGATATACTAATTCTAAAAGGTGTCAAACTGATGTTAATGTAGGTCATAATAATTTCAAAATGTGTCATACTCATTTCCAATTAGGTCATATTTATTTCAATGCATCCTATTTAATGTGCATCATGTTAATCTTAAACCAGGCCATATTCATCCAAGCCTAGGTCATATTATTTTAACAGTCATTTGAAAAAGTGTCACATTCAATGTAATATGTGCCATATCGATTCCAATGGATGTGGTATTCAGTTCAAAGCTCCTCATATTCATATCAGTGTGGGCCATATTCATTTAAATTGCACACCAAATGTATTTCAACTAGAATCATATTTATATTAACATGTTGTATTCGGTTCAGTGTTAGTCATATTAATTCTGACACTAGTCATAATTATTTCACCTTATCTTGTATTCATTTTAACATGTGTCTTATTCATTTGAACATGGCTTGTATTCATTGCTGCATGTCTGACATTCATTGTATGTGTGTCATAGTCATTTTTAAGAGTGTCAAAATCAATTTAATATGTGCCATATTCGTTGCAATGTGGGTCATATTCATTTTATCACCAGTCTATATCATTTCATTAAGGTTTATATTCACTTGAGATCTTGTTGTAGTCTTTTCAGCAACAGTCATATTCCTTTCAGCGTAGTTGCTATATGTCTCGGTTTATCTTATATCCAATTCAATGTGTGTTATTCATATTGTCCAATAGATAGTATGTTTATTCTGCCATGTTTCATTGATTCCAATGCATGTTGTATTCAGTTCGAAGCTTCTCATATTCATTTCAGTGTGGGCCAAATTCATTTTAATTGCACACCAAATGTATTACAAATAGTATCATATTTATATAAATGTGTCATATTCAGTTCAGTGTTAGTCATATTCATTTTGACACTAGTCATAATTATTTCACCTTATCTTGTATTCATTTGAACATGTGTCATATTCATTTGAACATGGCTTGCATTCATTGCTGATTGTCTAACATTCCTTTCATGTCTGTCACAGTCATTTGAAAAAGTGTCACATTCAATGTAATATGTGCCATATCGATTCCAATGAATGTTGTATTCAGTTCAAAGCTTCTCATATTCATATCAGTGTGGGCCATATTCCTTTTAATGCACATCAAATTCATTTCAACTGCAATCATATTAATAATAACATGTGTCACATTCAGTTCAGTGTTAGTGATATTAATTTTGACACTAGTCATATTTATTTCAAATGGTCTTTTATTCATTTGAACATGTGTCATATTCATTTGAACATGGCTTGTATTAATTGATGTACATTTTAAAGAGTGTCAAATTCAATTTACTATGTGCCATATTTGTTCCAGTGTGGGTCAAATTCATTTCAGCACCGGTGTATATCATTTCAATAAGATTTATATTCACTTTAGTTCTTTTGTTTATTCTGCCATGTTTCATTGATTCCAATGCATGTTGTATTCCGTTTAAAGCTTCTCATATTCATTTCAGTGTGGGCCATATTCATTTAAATTGCACACAAAATGTATTTCAACTGGAATCATATTTACATAAATGTGTCATATTCAGTTCAGTGTTAGTCATATTCATTCTGACACTAGTCATAATTATTTCACCTTATCTTGTATTCATTGCTGCATGTCTGACATTCATTTCATGTGTGTCACAGTCATTTTAAAGAGTGTCAAATTCAATTTAATATGTGCCATATTCGTTCTGATGTGGGTCATATTCATTTCATCACCAGTCTATATAATTTCATTAAGGTTTATATTCACTTGAGATCTTGTTGTATTCTTTTCAGCAACAGTCATATTCATTTCAGCATAGTTGCTATACATCTTGGTATACCTTTTATCCAATTCAGAGTGTGGATTATTCCTATTGTCCACTAAGTAGTATATTCACCATGCCATGTTTCATATTTGTTTAGACACATGTTACATTCATTCTGGTGTGTGTCAAATTTATTTAGGAGCACTCTATGCATTTCAGGAGGTGCCTTATATGGGGATCTGTAATTTTGACATGAACGGCTTCCCATAGTTCTTGAAGTTTGCAAATATTCCTAGTTTAGCTGCACCTGGGCAAGTTTTTCTTTGACTGGTGAGATAATTGTCACTGCATAGGGTGCTGGTAACATTTAAGCAGATTTTGTCTCTGCACAGCTGCCTTTAGCTTTGCTTTTCCTGGCACAGTATCAAATGTTTGCTGCTTTTTCCTTTGAAGGTTTTCCTTTTGTGCAGATTTTCAATGGCAACTTAATTGAGCAGGAAAGGAACTCGAAGCCTTAATTACTCATAACCACAATTCGACTGGTTATTCCCCTTCTGGGCTAAATGGGTTTACTTTCTCACTCGCAATGGGGACCTAACTGTTTTATGCAAATTATATCTGATGCAGAACTATTTTTCTAGTGTTCATATTGATATATGCAACATGAATAACACATTGTAAGAGGTAATGGCAAAGCAAAAACGTTTTCAATATATCTTCCTAAAAGCTAAAGCATTTTCACACACCTCAAATTTGAATCTGTGCCATATTGTCAAAATACACACTTGCAGTCTTTCGACCAGAACACATTTGGGGTTGGTAATATCCAGAAACCTCCACCTCAGACTGTATCAGATGACCTTTTCGCTAAACCTGTGTGTATGTAGGTGCAGTTAACAGGGGCATTTCTTAGCTGTGGGTTTGTGCCGGTAGACAGCAAAGCTTTTTGCATACACCACCGAAATCTGTGCCAGTTGTGAATGGTTACTGGGTGCACGAGAGGAACTCGTCATAGCTCAAGCGTAGACACCCTGTCAGATGCCTACACATATTAACAAGTCATTGCACAAGTGTGGGGATTAATTGAGGACTTTCAAGGGGGTGAAAGAGGGGGCTCAGTTTCGCTCGGAGAGTCAAATTATTTCATCAAGAACATAGTGTAGAGGTGAGTTTGACTTCCTTCCTGCGCTGTTGCACATTTATCACCGTTTGACGCAGTGCAACGCAACAAGACACATTGCTGCACTGCGTCCAATGGAGAGGGGAGAAATGAGTCCTATTTATCAAGATAAGGCGCATTCCTGCTCTCTCCCTGCGCTGGCACACTATTCGCTGCCTAGTGCCATGCTGCACGGGTGCCTGCAATGCAGGCAGGATTGGTTTTATGCAGGAAAGGACACCTTCCTGCACACAAATATTCCTTGAAGGCATCTTCTCCTTTCCCTGCAGCACACTTAAGGAGAGGAAACAACACGGCGCAATAAAGATATTTTTACTCGATGCATCTCTATCGAGAAGGCTTACAATTATGCAATATTGCCAGTTGTGCTAGTCTTTGTAAATGTAGGAATGCACCAAAAAGCATGGGTGGATGCATGAGAACGCCCATGTTCCACCTTCCCAGGGCAGAATAATGCAAGACAGCGACTTGCGCTGCATTGCGTTACTTCAGAATTCCCAGGCCGCGCAGGGCCACACAAGGCGGCTTTGCGTGGCTTATTACATTTGACGTAAGGATTGTGTTGTCCTTGCGCACCGTGCATAATTTAAGGGCAACGCAATCCTTTGATAAATATGGGCCTGAGAGCGCAGAACACAGCATTTCTTGTCTGTTTTTATTGCATTGTGTATCACACAGTAGAACTTGAATGTGAGGCAGGCTGGTAAGGGAAGTCTGCAAAGTAATAGTAACCTGTAGTTGATGTGGTTTAATATTCATTGATTACCAGTCAGACCCAACTGCAAAGCATCACCCATTTCAGTGTGAGATAGACCAATAGTTTAGGGGGTTTATTAAAAACTGATTGGTGGATTGATTGACCTAATCCTGCAGTAAGTGCCCAGTTGGTCCCATGCTGTCTGGGATTTCATTTTCACAAGGTCCTTGAAAGTTAGATTGGAGTCAACACACAAGCCAAACACATCTGTGCAGGAATACCATTAAGCTTGAGATTAGAGATTGAGGCATGGACCATCACTGTTGCCTGGAGTATTTATTGAGCACAAAAGGCATTTTGAATGGGTTGAGGTTTATGATGAAATACAGGTGAGAGTGATGTCCAGATAGATCGAGGGACAGCTGTATAGCATCTGTGCATTGATGAAGGGGGTGGGATGTCTTATTGGACAGTCGTATCCCCATGGGTATCGTACTGGTTGGAAATCATGGCAGCAAATATCTTTCTCTGGGGGATATCAAAGGTGATCTGAACATAAATATTACGTGGTTCATTTATACAGATTGTCCCTCCAAGAGGCTGTGGGCAAAGATGCTTTCTATAGAGTCAAGGGAGAGGGGACACACTGCCTCTCATCCCAGCACAGTTCACCCCATTACATTCTGGTAATTGTTCAATGCTTACTTCAAAGTTGCTATTGTTTTTCACCAAAGTTTGTGCAGATAGTGCTGCACCCCAGGTGAACTTGACAGCTCGTAGGCTCAAGAGACTTGTAAGGCTGGTCAGCTCATTGGCTCCTTTGAGTCAAAGAGCTGAATGGGATGCACCTGTGTGCCTGTGGAGGGGTACTGTGACCTGTGGAGACTGGGGCAGCAGCACTTCAGCAACACCAGATGATGTTTCTCTGCTGTCTACTGCTTCTTTTCTCTACTGATGAAGGGCTAAACCCAGAAACACTTGTATAGAGATAATAGCCCTATCTGCATCTGCTTTGGTGAAAAAATACAGAAACATTGAAGTAAGCATACTGCATTTACTAGAATGCAATTGGGTGAACTGTGCTGGGATGAGAGGCAGTGTGCTCCCTCCCCCTTATGCTTTCTATAGGCCTGTCCAGAAGTGCAAGGATGAAAGATCTTGGTGGTTGGTTACATTTAGATCAGGGTTAACTCCCTATATTCTGGCACTTTTAGTTTTGAAACTGCGTTCAAACCCAGGCTTGTAAGTCTGAAGTATCTACTGGTAGAGTTGCTTGTGGTAGGCTGCTGATCTCTGAAACGTCTATAGACACATGTATGATTCTTGAGGTAGGTTATGGGCAAATGAGCATAATAAACTATTTTCATGGAAGGAGTTTCATGTACATCAGATGTCTAAATATACCAAAGGATTTGTACAGGAATTAGGGTGATTAAAATTAGAAGAAGGAGTAAAGGACCAATAGTAAGTGTCTAATAAATGACAATTACCATTCATGTTTTTGAAAGGGGAGCTATTTTAAAAGCAATAATTATGATAAAAGCACACATTACAGATGTTATGCTAAGTTAGAGCAGTGGAATGTTGGGAGCTCCATTGAAGATAATGGAGTGCTCTATGCTTTTACGGGCCGGTAAAGGCCTGCAAAGCAACATTCCAATGTTGTTTTCAAAGGCCTCTCGGAGCCCGAGGGAATTTAAACCCCTCGAACTCCAAGAGGCCTTTGTTTTATTTGTTGGACCATTCTGCCCTCTAGTAGCAGAATGTTCTAATAGTCTTATAGCCCTTCGTAGCTGGCTATACCGGCTATTAAAGTTCCGCTCCCTTGTTAAAGTCCCTCGCCTTCGGCTCGGGCCTTTATGCTGGAGCGGGCCTTTAATAGCCGGTATAGCCCCCTACGGCTGGCTATAAGGCGATATTAGAACATTGGAATTTGGAGCACTCCATTGAAGACAATGGAGTGCTCTGTGCTTCTATGGGCCGGTAAAGGCCCGCAGAGCAACATTCCAATGTTTTTTTGAACAAAGGCCTCTGGAGCCCGAGTGGATTTCAATCCCTTTGGGCTCCAGAGGCTTTTGTTTTATTTGTTAGAACATTCTGCCACCCAGTGGTAAAATGTTCTAATAGCCTTATAGCTGGGCTATACCAGCTTTTGAAGTCCCGCTCCCTTGTTAAACGCTGGAGCTGGCCTATAATAGCCGGTATAGCCCGCTACAGTGGGCTATAAGGCTATATTAAGTCACAAGATTTTATTACACCTAAATGTTATCATTGCTGCACACCACATGAATGCACAAGTCAGCTCATCCAATCAACATAAGGAGTCGCCATCATATTTAACATGAACATTAAAATCAATTTTGTCACCTTCTTACCCTACTTCTGTACATAGGAAAAATAAAGCTGCTTAGCATCACATAAATCAACAACCATAAGACAGATATAAGTACATAGTTAAATTTGAAAACTAATCCCATCTCATTCCGTAAACAGCAATAATTTCCATTCACTGAGCCAGTTGGACAAATGTGTACTCAGTCAAACAATATTCATTCATGTATGATGATGGCATCAGTGAAAACTGGATGAGCCCTGAAAACTTGAATGAGGTTAGGTAAGTAATGTGTTTATAGATCAATCTACAAGCACAGGCACTGAAAAAATATAACAAGGGAGTGATTACAATATTTAGTATAAAATGCAGTTCTTATGAGCAAGAAATAAAATACTTCTCAAAATGTTAAATCCTAAAAGGCCAAACATATCTAGACAGTATATGAAAATTATTTCTATACCTTTCCTTGAATAGATTCTGTTTATGCGATCACTAAATATCAAGAAGCTTGTGTGAGTTCGGAAACTATACTATACTACCCAGTTGTGTTACCACTGAGAGGAAAGATGCAAGTCAGGAAACAGGAAAACTAATTTATAACAGTAAGCGGTCACTAATGGTCAGAATAATTGTGAAGTTGTAAACATGCCAACATAAGAAATGGACGATATACTGAATATATGAGAGAACAGTTTCAGAGGGATAGTAAGAGGATTAGTGCTAAAAATGCAGTTGTGCCATACAAAGTATGACCATGGCATCAAGCTTGCTTCTGGGGTTCATGAAGCCTCTCGGGGGTGCGCCATGCTTTTTTCCATGAAATTACCCTCTTTACCAGAAGAACCTTAAAACCTGTCCAGTTCTACTGTGAATTAGGAATTCAACTCTGCGAGTTTACTCCTGTTTTATTGCCCTCGTGGGAGACAAGCAATATACAAAATAAATAAATGCATACAAATAAATTAATTAATATAGGTTACATGAGTACATTATTGGTAAGCGAATACCGCAAGCGGGATCGAAAGTTCATTCTGAGAAGGATGCAGAAACAATGATGCTTCCTTCTCAAATGACCTGATAGAAAAGAAAAAAAAGCACTTAAAATCAATGCACAGGGGCTCATCAGTGCATGTAAAACACAAAATGCCACCAAACTATAGATCAAGAGACAGAGAGTTCAGTGCAAAATATTTTTGCGCAAATAGGGATTTGAGAATAATTCTTGCAGTTTAGATCCAGGAATACGGCGGATATCTGTCACATTTGTGTTCCATCCGCCGAGATCTAAATAAGGCCCAAAGTCAGTACAAAGAATTAGGAGCGAATGACACCTATCGACTACTTGCCAATGGGCTTCAACAGGAGCAGACGACTTCGAACATGATGCTGGAGACTTTCCTCCCATTGGAAGTGCAAACAGCAGTTCTCATCTCTCTTCACCTGCTCTTATGCATGCTCCTCACTTAAAGCTGGCAATGGAAGAAATGAGGCAGCAATAGATCTGTCAATTACCCAGTGTGTTGTAATTTGCATATAAAACACATCACAAATCTAAAGGTGATCTGTAAAACACTAAATTACATATGCGAGCCTCCTTTACAAATTTCGATATATTCTTCCATTAGGAGACATGGGAAAACTGAATCAGGTATTAGTTTAATGTCTAATAGTGATAAAGGAATATAGGGGCATATCAACAAGGGCTTTATCTCTGCTTTTTTGGCTTTAAAAGCCAAAAAAGCAGAGATAAAACTAGCACCCTCTTAACAACAGGGTGCTAACATGCAAATTTGCATGTTAGCACCCTTTTACTCTACGCTTCCCCTTGCATCTCTAATGAGATGCAAAGGGGGCGCTCCAGAGTAAAATAATAGGAGAAATGTCGCTAAGCGACATTTCTCCTATTATCATAATCACTTAATCTTTATTCGGATATTAAAACATCCAAGAAAGAACATAACATTTACAAATTTCAACATTACATTAATATAACAAAATATCCTTAAAATATTTAAAATATATCAATTCTTCGGGGTTTATCCGGGGCAGCAGCATTGGTACACACAAAAAAAAAAAACAACAACGCTGCTTTAGTAGCAAAATACCTCAAAGAAAAAAAAACTGCAAAAACAAGGTATTATAAAGTGCAGGGTTTTAACCAATTTAGTACAGGGAATACCAACAACATAAAATTTTAAAAATGTTATCAAGAATATCGCTAAGCCTGTTAGAGACAAAAAAAGCAGCGCTAACCGCGGTTAACGCTGCTTTTTTACGTCTGGTATTTTTCTGACTTAGCCATGATATCCAATGGAAGGAGGATATCATGGCTACGTTTGTCTGTCCCTATCAACAAGCTAACGTGAGATTATCTCTGGGTTTCCAGCGATAATCTCACGTTAGCCACTTAGCGTGAGGATTTTTTATTTTTTTCGCTATTGAGATAAGCGTTGCTAATAGCACGCTATCTCAGCGATAAAAATCAACGCTAGCCGGCGATAATTATCCTAGCGCTAAGTGCGCTTAGCGATAATTATCGCCGGTTGTTGTTGATATGCCCCATAGACTTTTAAAAAATGTGTATAAGCAAAGCATTCCCTTATATTTGCAGAAAAGATTCAGCTTGACACTCATTAAAACTTTGGGGGACAGCTTTGGCATTATGAAACTCTAGTCTCTATCTGAGTGCCTTTTCAGTGTTACTTGCCTTCAATTTATTTAATACATTGTCATCAAACGTCGTTTGCATAGTGGCAGAATGGGACTAGGGCTCTACAAAGTTGCGGATTTGTTTTTGCTACACATGGTAGTCCACCTAAGGCACCAATTTCTGTATGAGGTTTGTAGTGAAACAATGAATATATAAGACGTCCTGGGGCGCAACTAGACCCGAACTTTGGGGGCGGGGGGATCTAACACTCCCAGTCAGGGCTGACCCTAGCACTGGTCGCACACATGGTGCAACAGTCTTTTTTTGATTCTCCTCCCCCATTTCCTCCTTCTCCATGAATTTCCTCACTATCACTCACCAACAATGCACCTCATCTCTCTATAGCACCTTTATGACAAACATTTGATTTTTTTTTAGCACTACTCATAGTTTACTCACACTCAGTTCTGTGATATGCATGGTACGCCTTCTTTGTAGCAGGCACATTAACCCTCTGTGCTGTGTGGGTGGCAGGAGTGCTCATGTGAGTACACGGTGAGCAATGCAACATTGCGAGATTTGGGTAATAGGAGTGACTGCAGGGTGAGTGAGGTGACCATATGAATTTGGGTGCCGTAGTAAGTGCAGAGTGGGACGAATTAATGCATGGTTATTGATGGGCTTGTTTGAGTGATACCGCAGATTGAGCAGTGGGGGTACAGGTGAGTGAAGTGTCACATGAGTGCAGGGTAAGTAGCGTACTCATGTGACTGCAGGGTAAGGTACAGGGTGAACAGCACAAGTATTGCAAGTGCAGAGTGATCACTGTGAGTGCAGGGTGAGCGGGTGAATAGCGTGAGAGCATGGTGATCAGTGTGAGGGCATTGTGATTGCTGTGAGTGCAGGGTGAGCGTGAAAGTGATGGCGAGAATGAGGAGCAGGGTGCATTCCCAGACACTTGAAGTAACTCAGCTTGTTATTGATGGCGGCATAGGGTTTCGGATACAAGTTAAACTATTGCAGTGGGGGTACAAGTGAGTTAAGTGTCACATGAGTGTAGGGTAAATAGTGTACTCATGTGACGGCAGGGTGAGGAACAGGGTGAACAGCATAAGTATTGTGAGTGCAGAGTGATCACTGTGAGTGCAGGGTGGGTGGGTGAATAGTGTGAGAGCATGGTGATCAGTGTGGGTACATTGTGATCGCTGTGAGTGCAAGGTGAGCGTGAAAGTGAAGGGCGAGAATGAGGAGCAGGGTGCATTCCTGGACACTTGAAGTAACTCGGCTTGTTTTTTACGGTGCCGTAGGGCTTCGGATACAAGTTAAACTATTGCAATTATGGCTTTAATCAGGGATCGAGGGTGGAGAAAATATATAATGTGCTGATACTGCAACAAAATTTGAGTCTTATGATTGGGGTTGCCAGCTCATTATTTTGATGTCCCAGACTGTACAAAAAAAACAGTCATCTTATCTGGGCATACTTCGAACAGCAAATATAAATGGAAAACACTTTTAATTGTGTTCTAGGGCTGCCTGAATGATCCATGACTGAAAATTAAAGGTAACAAAAAGACAGAAAAGACACATTCCAAATGAATACAGACTTTTTTATTTATATCGCTATTTAGTGTCAAGAAGAGGTCTTTGCAGGCTCTTTAAACAACACATGGCTGGCATTTTTCTTTTGGCAACCCTACTTTATATTCCTTTTCACGAAATACATTCTCACACTACGGCAACAAAGGTAAAATACAAATGTAAGGAATAGGCAGAGTGGGGGCCCAGGGGGTACTGGAACTAGAAATAAAAACTAAGCCTCGGTAACCAGTTTACAAAGGTATGTAAATATGCTGTTTGGTCTTTAAAGACCTGTGAAAAGTTCGGGCGTGCCGGAGATGAGACCCCAGACACTGGCCAGCCGAGCCCACAGCAACTCGAGCTGCAACAGCCCCGGCTGAGACATGCGATGGTGAGGGTGGGGTGCTGAAGCCCTTTTAGCCCTATGGGCGTTGCGCGCCTGAAGATGCCAATGTTTGAGCTGTTAATTCTTTCATCTGTAATATCCAATGATAGGTGACATACGCCAAGCTCCTAGGATTGCAGGATTTAGGGTTCTTTCTGTTACACAAACTGTGTATTTCTATAAATTGCTCCATTTTCTAAAGCATTTCTTCAAGATTGAGCATGCGCTGAAGAGAACACAGTACCCACGTCCGAGTTTTTGCTATCACTTTAGCCATTCGGCTTGTCCTGTCATTACACACAGAACAGCATAGCTGCCACCCCCGTTCCAAAAGCCTGTTGCTATCCCTAGGTAATTTATGTAATATGGCACCTGATTAAACAACTTTTGCACTAGTGCAAAATGTAACCGATGCTCAAATTTGGAGAAAACTCCATTTATCCAGCATTTAAATAACAAAGAATGGCCTTTAAAATACAACAGGGGGAGGGCGTGGCCAAGATGGCGACCGAGTAGTACGTGCCTGCTCGTCGCTCCATCTGACCGCCTGAGCCCACTGCACTATAGTTACATAGCTGGACCAGAGGACTCGATTTGCGCCTCCACTGACTCCCCTGGGAATTGGCAAGCACGGAAGGCACCCAAGAATCATGAGCAGCAAGGGGGCTCTGACGGCCGAGCAGTGAGAACGGACTGGCACACGAGCGGCCACCATAGATCAGATCGAGGGAGCACCACAGACTCAGACACTCCTTGATGGTGCAGTGCCGGCTAGTGGGGATGGCTCTGAGCTGCAGCGGGTCACTGTGGAGCAACCCGGTGGTGGGTTGTGCCCCCCAGGGACCCGAGAGATCCCGATATGCCCCGAGGCGGAGGCGGTCGGCTGGCCAGCCCTGGCGGGTGGCATCAGTCCTGCCGCGATTGGCGGCTGACTCAAGAAGACCTCAGTTCACCTCCGGACCTAATCCCAGCGAACTACGAGACGCCTTCCCCCGATTTAACAGAGAGCTGGCGGAGAGGTAGAGAGAGTCGGAGGCCTGGCACTGCATTTATCTCTCTGCAGCAGCCTGCTCTGCTCACAACAGGGAGAGGGGTGGGTTCTGTGCACCCTCCATCGCATGAGCGCTGCCCCTCCTCCAGAGGCTTGGGGTCATCCCCAAGCATTTAACACCCTACTGGGCCAAAAAGATTTGAGAAAGGAGAGAGAGGCGGAGGCAACGGCCCCATTGTCTTGGAAGACCAGATTGCCCCAGCATTATCAGGGCCAGACAGCCACAAAAATAGACATCCCGCCAGCTGGAATATCAACCAGGCGACACATACTACTAGATTGCTGAAACATTAAGGCAATACTACGTGGGGCTCTTAGAGGCACAAGAGCTTCCATTAAACGGCCCGCAGAGTACCGACGAGATGTCACTACTGCCAAAATAACACCAAATCAAGCAGAGTCTCTAGAATCCCCTATTTGAATGGAGGAATTCATAACTGATATCTCAAAACAGAAGCTGCTTAAACACCCAGGCCCAGATGGATTTACTGCCCTTTTTTACGAGACCTTCTGCCCCCTCATATCCCCTATCTTCACTAAAGTGTACCTGGGTCGATACCTGACTCTGTAAAAGCCGGTCAAGTCATCCCCATCTTAAAAATACTTACGCTGAATCTCGCCTCTCCGGACAACTTTAGACCAATATCCAATATCCCACTCCTAGCGAAAGTTCCGGAGAAATGTGTAAAACTTCAACTGAGCCAACACATCACCAACTTCAATCTGCTAGATGATTTCCAATCGGGGTTCAGGCCAGAGCACAACACAAAACCACCACTCTCCATATTGTGGAGGATGCTCTCCAAGCCCTTGACCAAGGCATAACCTGTCACCTAATTCTATTAGATCTATCCTCAGCGTTCTATACAGTCAACTACGAGAAACTTCTACAACGCCTCAAACTCAGGATAGGACTGGGGGGGATCTGTGCAGAATTGGTTTCGATCCTTCCTCTAGAACCACTCCCAGAAATTCTTAGTCAACGGTAATTTATCCGCTCCTTCTCTGATTACAGTCGGAGTCCCCCAAGGATCAACTCTTTACCCTACCCTCTTCAATCTGTACCTCAAACTGCCTGCAGAAGTACTATGTACCGCCAAGATCTCCTACCACATGTATGCCAATGATACCCAGATCCAGTGGCGGCTGGTGGAATTTTAAACTGGTGGGCGTATTTCAAAAGGCATGAACGTACGGGATCGAGCGAGTGTAGCGAGCGAGCCCGACGGCAATAAGGGGGGTTCGGGGGGGTTCTCCCCAGTGAAGACATTTTTTAAAAATTGGCATTTTTAGGTGCAATTTTCAGCACTATTTATGTGATAAATGGACTGAAAAATCAGTTCTTCTAGGCATTCATAAAAGAAAACTCATACATAATTTCAGAGAATTTCTGTGTTGCCAAGCAAGTCTGACTTCTGAAGATGGCTAGGGGTACTAAGCAAAACGGCTTTGTCTCTACCCATTCCAATAGAAAACACCTAACATAGGTGCATAAACATCCGCAAAGAAACACACTTGTAATTTTGTTCCTACCCGAAATGAAGGCTGGCCACTTCCTTTTCTGCATCAGCTATTCAATGTTGATTGCCCAGTAATCTTCATGACATTAAATAGCTACAAGTATAAGAAATATCCATTCGAAACAAACATTTAATTTTTAGGAAGTCAGCAAAAGCTTTGCATTTTTGAGCGAGGCAATTTTGCAAAATGAAGTAAATATTGTACTTAAAATAGTTCATATAGCGCTCTGAGGCCCTTGGGTCCATCAGTATTTTAGAAAAACACTAAATAAAAATGAGTTATGAAATGAGTGTAATATGCATTGCTTAAAATATAAGAAATATCCATCAACAATCTTTAATTTATTTTAGAAAGAAACAACACAAACTTTATATGTATAAGCAGGCTTGGTAAAAACGTTTTACTTTATTTCTAAATACTTTGCATGCCACTCTCAGTCCCTTGTGCCTGTCAGTACAGTAGAAAATGGCTACATAAAAATAAAATATGAAAATAAATAAATGTATATTTTAAGAAATATCCCTTCAAAACCAATATGATATTTGTAAACACAAACACAATTATTTTAAATAATACTATATAAATTCTTTGCATGCCACACTCAGGTCCTTGTGCTCTTCAGCCAGCACAGCAGAAAAAAATGAATTAAAAGAAATTATGAAAATAAATAAATGTACATTTTAAGAACTTTCAAAACCAATATGATATTTTTAAACAATTAAAAAAATAATAATAATATTTAAATACTTTGCATGTCAATCACAGGTAGAAGGGTTCTTGTCCCTGTTAGTACAGTAGAAAACAGTTAAATAAAAATAAATTACGAAAATAACTAAATGTTGTACATATAAAGACATATACCCTCAAAACCAACATATTTTTAGACACTAACAACAAAAATATTTGAAAAAATAATAAAATATGAAAACAAATATCTATAAATTCACAGATACATAAACACACATATATAAACACATATCAACTGTACAGGAGTTTTATGAATATTAAATGGAATGAGTACATGTCCAACAGTACTTCCTAATGTTATCAAACAAAACAAACCGAGCTATAAACACCTGAAACTATGATTACACATCAGATTAATATATTCTATTTATATAGAAAGTTTGCTCGTTGATCTTTAATATGAACAAACTTTTCAATTGTTCTTTTGTTGAATTCTGGTATTTCCTTTATTAGCTCCTTTTCCATTGACAGCATAGCCAATGCATTAAGTCTAGCTTGAGTCATAGTGTTTCGCAAAAACGTTTTTACCCTCTTTAGTGTGGAAAAACATCTCTCAGACTCTGCTGTTGTCATGGGTGTAGTAATGACAACTCTTAAAAGCTTTATGGTCTCAGAAAAAGATTTCTCTAAGTTGTTTTCACACAAAAAGCTAAATAAAGCCATGGCACCACCAGTAGTTTGACGGAAGTCACGTCTTCCATACAGGACCGAAAGTTCTGTACGCAATCTAGCCTTGTCTAACATAGGATAGGCTTCTATCATTTCTGCGAGTGCCTCAGCTGGGAAAGATTTGTCATGTCTTTCAAAAAGGTCACTTCGCAATAGTGTTGCACTTACAAGATGCTTTGTGAATGCAAAGCGCTCTCTGGCATGGACCACAATAATGTCACAGACTTCTTTTGCTTCTTGGGTCAAAGTATTTATTTGCAGTCTTCGGTTTACAAATGTACATTCTTGTGGCAGTGTAGAATCCAAACTGTCAATGGATTCCCATACTTTGGTGATGCTTGTCCCAAAGTCTGTAGTAGCTTTCTGGACATATACAGTGTCAATGTCTCGCTTTTGCAATTGATTATATAAAATGTCTACCTGGGGCATTATACGGTGAAAAAGAAACAGAAAGAATATAAACTCTCTATCATCTAATGTTCTACTAAATCCCTTAGCTTCACATATAGTATTTGACTCAAAATCACCACTGTTTGCAATGGTTGACATGCATTCAAGAAGATCGTCTCTGTATTCATAAATTATCAATATTGCTCGAATATTGAAGTTCCAGCGAGTTGCAGACCCTCTTGGAAGTCTTCTTGAAACTATTTGTTCAAGAATATCAGTCCTTTTCGGGGAACGTGCAAAAAATGCTGTTATACCTCCAATCTCTGAAAAGAAAATTTTAACTCTAGATATTTTGGAGGAAGCCTGTTCCATAATTAGGTTAAGTTGGTGGGCATAGCAATGAATTTAATGTGCATTTGGGTAAACATCCCTGATTTTCTTTTGCACCCCACCTGTTGCACCACGCATGACGCTGGCCCCATCGTAGCTTTGAGCAATTAGTTTTCCTTTAGCACATTGGTCAGGGAAAACAATGTTTAATTCATTAAGAATGGCTGAGGCAATTGTTTCTGCAGATGAGTCTTTTAGATGTGTGAAACAATAAAATCGTTCAGCTACCTTGCAATTTCCATCAATGTAGCGGAAGACTAGAACTGACTGTGTCTTAGTAGAGACATCAGTTGTATCGTCAGCTTGGATAGCTACATAATCAGTGCTTCTCAACTGCTGTGTAATATATTCTCTTATCACTTCCAGCATACAGTCCAGCAATTCATTCTGAATAGTTTTAGACGTGCCTTTAAACACTGTGGCTGTTCTTAAATGTGTTTCCATAGCACTGTCAATGCTGGAGACAAAGTCAACAAGGCCCCTGAACACGCCAGGATTTAGAGACTCTTCAGTTTCATCATGGCCCCGTAATGCCAATTCAAAGGCACCACAAAAACGAATACAGTCAATCAATTTTGATAAAATGTATCGGTTTTTATCCACTTCTGCATTATGTTTTCTTACTCCCACACGGTATGCTTCGTTCAATTGCTGTACAATGTCCGATTTTCCGAAAAGAGATCATTTCAACATATTTGTCAAATGAGATTTACAGGAATCATGTTTTTTTATTTTTTCAGCCAGATGCTTTAGGTCAGTAACTCCTGTTTTTGTCCAGGCAACTTCACCTCCAAAAAGTAAGCAAGGGAAACAGAATAAAGCATTTTTAGAAGCGCTACCAGTAAGCCACTCTATCCTATCATACCATGTTCTGGTAAACCGACGTGTATAACCCTGTCCCCTATCTTTTGCAGACTGCTCAATTTTAATTTCAGGTTTATCAGCTCCTAATGTTTTCACTTGCAGTTCATCAGCATGTGTCAAGCCCAAAAAGGGGTTTACGAGTAAACTGTCAACTGTGTTCATTGTATCTAGCAATAGATCAGACTGGAAATAGAAAACCTAACCTGTTTTTAAATATTCCCTAGGTTGAAGACACAAAAACTATATCACGCAAAATAATGAATACACTAATATGAATTGTCATGCACACAATAGTAACAGCAATTAGTCATCCATCCTCATTCTGACAGGAATGCAACTGCAGCAGCACGTACAGCTGTCCCCCAAGCGGTATAGCCTTGTAACTAGTTCAGAATTCCTCCTGGGATCCTGTTAATAATTAAAATATGATGTAAGCTTTGAGGCTAGGTGCCATTGCATGCACAACACCAGTGGCGATTGAAAAGCTTAAGCATTTCAATTCAGTGATCTGCCTAGAATTTAAAGGGTATATTCCAATTATGGGGTCCTTGAATTACTATTAGAAGGATAAAATCAGTATATGTTAGGAGTAAACCTAAAACAAAGTACTTATACATTTAGACTTGACTTTAGATGGCAAATAATACAAAACATGTTGAAATTTTCTGTAAAAAGCATACGACTTGCATTGAGCAATACCCTTTAAAAGAGTTCTAGGCAGATCTCTGATATATCCAGCAGCCGTCTGTACCAAGCACAGCAAAATAAATGTATATTTTTCCAATTAAGAGTTTACCATTGCAGTTAGACTATTTCCAAATTCAAAAAATATATGGATGGAGGTATTCTACACACAAGACAGACTATAATTACATCCTTTAGACAGTGCTAGTCATATCAGTGATCCTATTACTAAATGGACAGGAGTCACACTGTCACAACACATTAGATAGATTTTATATATCCTACTCACTGTACATACTCTGGGGCAGATTTACAAGCCCTGTGCGCCACTTTTGCGCTGCCGTTGCATCACATTTGTGACGCAGCGGCGGCGCAAAGCTAGCGCCATGCTGCGACAGATTTGCAACGTGACGCATCTAGGGAGATGCGTCACGTTGTAAAGCCCTGCGCCACATTAAACCTGAGTCAGGTTTAATGTATGCAGGGTGGGCGTTACGTCGACAAAACCCTCGGAAAAGTGACGCAGTGAAATCCACGAGATTTCACGCAGTCACTTTTCCGACGCTGGTGCGTCAAATCCTTATGCCTGCTTCAAGCAGGCGTAAGACGTGACGCACCATGTTAGGGATAGGGCAGGTTGGAACAGTGCTAGAGTTGCGTCACGCTTGCGACACAACTTCAGCACTGCGCCAACCTTACGCCAGCAGATGCGTCAAGCATCTGCTTGTCTTTGCACCATGATGCACCACATTGCAAATGCGGCGCATCTGCAATGGCGCATGGGCAAACTTGCTTGACGCATCTTCCCTGGCACATCCCTGCTGATTTGCAGGTATGCGCCAGGAAACGTAAATCTGCCCCATGGTACGGAAAAAGTAGACTGAAAAACATTGGTGTGAAAAACATTGTTGACTGAAAAAATAGAATGAAAATAAGTAGTGGCTTTCATGCATTATACAAGAAACATAAGTGTACTGGTAGCAGGGCTAAGGGCCATCCTCCCAAAGTAGACAGGAGCATCTAAAATAAGGGGCAGGAGACTAGCAATGAATTGTAATGATTCAGGTCAAGTTAGCGTTAATGGATAATTACGGGATTTTAGGGTAGCACTAAGGAGTAGTTCAGGGCTATTATGAATCAGGGTAGCATTAAAGAGTAGTCCATTTATTATGCATCAAGAAACGACAGAATGTATGGGCAGTTTGGGGTTTAATATCTTTAGGGACGGTAAGCATTAAGGGATAGTAAGGGATTATTAGGCTAGTTAGATAAATGAAAGAGAGCATACAATAATAAAAGATTTAAAAATCAACATTTTTGAACTTCTCATAGTTAATCATGAAAAAACACAAAATTATCCCCTTAAAATTCAACCTCATACTCTCTGCACTGTTTTGCTAGGATAAACCAACAGGCCTCCACACCTAAAGACCACACACTTGGCACCCATACATAGCTGAATGTGGACCTTTGCGGGAAATACAAAAGCATGTCCTACCTTCTGGCCTGAGGTCTAGGACCAGGAAGCTGAGTTTCGATAAAGGTTCTGTCGCCGCAGGGCCGGAGCCACCACGTGTCTTCTTTCGAGATCTCGCAGTACCGATCTTGAATGTGATTATATTACGATCAGTCTTAACTCCAATTTCTCATGTGCTAAAAGAATTAAAACAAGAATTATTACCAACAATTACTGCACTGTATTCATGTAATGTTTCTAGCAAATGTGCTACCTGTACAATACTCTTTTACACAAAACAAATAAACACAAACATTTAAGATAATAAATTCAGGTGGTTTTAATAGAATGTGCATGAGTGCAAGTGAGATCCTGGGTCTCTGCAAGCATTGTGATTTGTGTAATTTTGTGTAAAGTTGCTGGTTTCTGCAAAGAAGTGCATACACGTTTAAACGAATATATGTGAAACAATGTGGGTGTATGTTTTAGTATGTGTGCATTGCAGTGAGTGCCTGTGGTGCTGTGCATGAACTCTAGAATCCTGTTGGTTTAGTGAGCAGAGTCATGGGAACACCTCATGTGACTCTACTGTGGCTGAAACCTAGCCCTGCCTGCCTCTGTGCCTCTTACCAACATTGGCTCCATGTGTGAGGCCTTCCAACACAGCAGGATGGGGCCATAGACCTGACTGTGCTCCTTCGGCCATGCTGGTACCCAACTCAACTTTCCGCCCCGTGGACTCCGTGTGCGAGACCGCAGACAGCCAGAGCAGCGACTCCAAGCCCCAAGTACTCTCTCGAGGGCCCACGGCCTGACTTCAACCCCCATTGCATTGAAGACCTTTCCGAGGCGGAGGTGACCAGTGGACTCATTTGAGGATATTATGTTACTATGACTCCCTCAAAGGGAGCACCTGCATCTTTGCTTTGTGATGGCCCTGGAGAATGAGCAATTAACTTTACTACTGGCATAATTCTTAATACACTTATTAGACTGTTGTCCTTTAGGCTTAGCTTTAATTAGATAAAGATGGCCTCTTTTTCTACAACTGGTGTGAAGTTTTTTTGTGGTGTCTTTTACTGTGTTACTTTACTATGTGTTGCACTAATACTTTACACATTGCCTCTTTGATAAGCCTGCCTGCTCTTCGCCAAGCTACCAGACGATGACCAGAGGTAATCTTACATGTGTATCTGAATTAATCTGACTATAATGGTGGGTTATTGCTGGATTATGTGTATACCCTAGCCAACCAAAATCCCCATTTGTAAGAGGTACACATTCAGCAGCGTCTCCAGGTTGTCTGCTTTCATTCCAAGCAGCAACGTGCAAAGGGGGTGGGGGGGCTTATCAGATTCTATCAGGCCAAATTTAAAGGGCCATTGGCATTCTTTTGTTCCAGGGAGCTATCTAGAGCTTCACACCTAGATGCAAATGCCTCGACCGAGGCGAAGCAGCTGCCCTTATCCTCCTGGACCTCTCAGCCTCCTTAAACACCGTTTCCCACCAAACCCTCTGAGCAAGACTCCACGTCGCTGGCATCCGCGATAAAGCCCTGGATGGATCAACTCCTTCACCGGCCGAACATAGAGAGTCAGACTTCCACAATTCAACTCAAAACCCACTGAGATCAGCTGCAAAGGGCCTCAGGGATCCTCCCTGAGCCTCACCCTCTTCAGCATCTACAGGGCTCCACTTGCAGCCATCATCAGAAACCGCAGTCTCAACATTGTCTCCTATATCGACAATACTTAGCTGATTCTCTCCCTCACAGAAGAACCCACAGCCACCAAGAGCAACTTCCACAAGGAGATAAAGCAGTCTCCACCTGGAAGAAGGACAGCTGCCTCAAGCTTAGCTCAAACAAGACCTAAGGGGCTCATTATGATGGTTTTGACCACCCGCCAGACGTGCGGCAGTCCCACCAGTGCAATTAGGATGTGTCAGCCATACTGCGGGTGCATCCTGGCCTTTTAACATTGCGGACGGTGCTGCTGGCTGCAGCACCGTCTGCAATGTCAAAAGAGCATGCCCAGCATTTCCCTGCACCACGTGGCAGGCACCGTGCAGTGCCTGCCATTTGGTGCATGGAACTCATGGTACCCCCCAGTGCACCTCCCTATACACACAGAGGGGGCCCACAATGACCACTACCCACTGACCACGCGCAAAACCCTGGCATCTTCCTGGACTCCTCGCTCTCAATAAACCCCCAAATCAACGCAGTATCATCCTCCTATTTCCGCACGCTCCATCTACTTCATAAGATCTTGCAGTGCATCCCCACCATGACTTAGAGATCCGGGACAAGGCCCTCGACTGGATCCACTCTTTCCTCTCCGGCAGAACACAGCGGGTCAGACTCCTACCTTTCGTCTCGGACCCTACACCAACCACCTGCGGAGTCCCCCAGGGGTCCTCCCTCAGCCCAAGGCTCTTCAACGTTTAGATAGCTCCGCTCGCCCCATCGTCAGAACCCATGGACTTAACATTGTTTCATACACAGACGACACCCAACTCATTCTATCCCTATCCAGCGAACCCAATGCAGCCAAACACAACTTTCAAGAAGGCATGAAAGCTGTTGCAAAATGGATGAAAAGCAGCTGCCTACAACTCAACACTGACAAATCAGAAGTACTCATCATGGGCCCACACCCCGACGCCTGGAACGACACCTAGTGGCTCCCACCCATGGACCACGCACGCAACCTTGGGATCATCCTGGACTCCGAGCTCAAAATGGACCGCCAGGTCAACTCCGTTGCATTCTCCTTTCACACCCTCTGCCTCCTATCTAAGACCTTCAAATGGATCCCCCTCAAGCACAGAAATACCGTCACTCACGCCCTCATCACCAGCAGATACTACTACGGCAACGCACTCTACGCTGGAATAAACAAAAACCTTTCCCGCAAACTATAAAACATCTAGAATGCCGCCGCAAGATTGGTCCTCAACCTGCCAAGACACTGCCATATCTCCCAGCACCTGCTCACACTCCACTGTCTCCCCATCGAGGCTAGAATCACCTTCAAGATTCTCACCTACGCACATAAAGCCCGCCACAACACCGGACCAGCATACCTAAACAGCCGACTCAAATTCCACTCACCCAAAAGTGCCCTACGATCAGCCCAGCTCTCCTACGCCATTGTCCCCCGTGCCAGAAAAACCAGATCGGGAAGCCGCTCCTTCTTCTTCCTCGCGGCCAGAGCCTGGAATGCCTTACCGCTCCACCTTAGACACTATCACTCCCATCTTCACGCGAAACCTAAAAATCTTGGCTTTTCGACAGACCCCCTCCTTGATGGACTGGAACCTGCACATCCCCTCCTCCTTGAGACCCTTACTGGTGAGTAGTCGCGTTTAACAAACACATGATGGATTGATACCTCAACAACCACTTCTCCTTCTACACATACACCAGACATCTCCACTCCATCCAACTGGGCCAGGCCACCATACCACGTATCAGCAAGACCACTGCTGGAGAAAGATCCTTCTCCTAACTCCTGGAACTCCCTGCCTGTCCACTTCCGGCAATCACCATTACGTCCGCAATTCAGGAAGGACCAATTCAGGAAGGACCTCAAGACCTGGCTCTTCGACTGAACCGCAGCTCCCCTCACCCGCTCCCCTCACCCCCAAACTGCTTGAAACACTTATGGGTAAGGAGTTGCGCTTTATGAAAATGAGTGTGTAAATGAATGTACAGGTTGTGTTACATAAGTGAGTGAGGGACACAAGGTGTAAGAGTTGCATGTTGTTTATAGCTCACTGTGCTATATTAGAAGGATTACGATTTATGAACTGTCGATAACAACTATCTCTGTGTTAAAAGCAGTGACCCACTTATCTGGCAACATAAAGTAAAAATATTGTCACCTGCATATTACATGATCCGCTTTGCATCAGACATAGGGGCAGATTTATGTTCCCTGGCGCATCCCTGCAAATCAGCATGGATGCGCCAGGGAAGATGCGTCACGCAAGTTTGCCCATGCGCCACCGCAGATGCGCCGCATTTACAATGCGGTGCATCGTGGCGCAAGGGCAAGCAGATACGCGACGCATCTGCCAGCGTAAGGTTGGCGCAGTGATGAAGTTGCGTCGCAAGCGCGATGCAACTCCAGCACTGTTCCAACCTACCCTATCCCTAACATGGTGCGTCAAGCCTTACGCCTGCTTCAAGCAGGTGCAGGGTTTTGACGCATCAGCGTTGGGAAAGTGACTCAGTGAAATCTTATAGATTTCGCTGAGTCACTTTTCAGGGGCGTTCCTGCGACGGAACGCCCCCCCCTGAGTCGAAACGCCCACGTGAAACCTGACGCAGGTTTCACGTGGCGCAGGGCTTTACACCGTGATGCATCTCCATAGATGCGTCACGATGTAAATGTGGCGCAACGTGGCGCAGGGTTTACGCCGCCGCTGCAGCGGCGTAAAAGGGGCGCAAGTCCCTCATAAATCTGCCCCATAGAGTGCATTTAAAAAACTTGCAAGGGTTAATATCAAATTTAACCCTTGCTATATTTTTTTAATGCACTCATGAGGCATTATACTAGACCTGGTCAACCAACTGGGCAATATGCTAAAATAAATATATAAAGCAGCATATTTA
This sequence comes from Triturus cristatus, assembly GCF_964204655.1. Taxonomy (NCBI): domain Eukaryota; kingdom Metazoa; phylum Chordata; class Amphibia; order Caudata; family Salamandridae; genus Triturus; species Triturus cristatus. The sequence goes on from NC_140587.1 coordinate 188,172,917, forward strand.
AACAATGCAAACATTGCACAAAAAATTAAAAGTACAAATTATTATTTCACACTTACCTTATCAGGCAGCTGCTTCTGTCTTAGTCAGCTAGTTGATGGCCTCGATGCTGGTTGCTGTGTGCTTTGTGTGTCTCTGGACCTGCTCCTGCCACCTTCAAATCAGAGCTGCTGCTGGTTCAGTGGAACTGAAAGTGAAAGCAGCATGTATCATGTGACTCCACCTCACAGGGTCATGAGTTAAGTCTCATGACTCTGTGACACAAGGAAATGTGTGTGAGTTTATTATTTTTTTAATCACTTTATATTAAGTTATTACAATAATGCTGGAAATCATTATTGTAATAACGAAAAATAAAAAAAACCCTACCTTTCCCAACTCGTCATAGAGATGGGTGGGATCAGTTATGCTTGACCCCACCCCATCCAGTGACGACTGGTGAAAGGGAGGGGTGAGGCAGGGCAACGTGGTGACTAATGCAGCCTCGGGCTTATACAGTACCCGCCCGAGGCTGCTCTGGAATTGACACCTTACTGGCGTCATAAGTGGGAGGGGCCGCGGGCCCTAACTGGGCTGTCAATATAACTACCGGGCTGACATTATGTCCGCCCGGTAGATCGAAAGTTTCTATTTGTGACACATGCGCAGAGCGCATGTGTCACAAACTTGCCCCACACACTGCATGAATTCTGTGCCTGCCCTGCTGCCTGGCCTGCGTGATGCAATGACGCTGGAGTCTGACTCCGAGCGTCGCAAGCAGGCAGCAGCAGGACTTCGCTGTAATGACTGTGCTGGCACTGGCAGGTAGGCTGGGCGCGTGCGCACCGTTCCGCTTGTGAATCATTTTAAATCGAAATGTAGCGCGGCTGCCGAGCGAGGCGACGGGCGGGCGGCGATCACGAAAGGGAGGGCGCCGCCCGCCCGCCCGTTACAGAAAACCGCCGCTGCCCAGATCTATATCAAAATCTCTTCTCCGGAGGAGATCTATTCCCTGAAATATGCCCGCGCATTTGTGAGGAAGATGTTAGCGAGGAAGCAGGAAGAGGGAGCCCCGGGACGCCGCAGCTCAGGTAATTAATTTTCTTTACTTTTAAGGTTGTAAGTAATTTTAAAATGAGGGCGGGAGGGAGGCGGGCGGCGCATAGTGGGGCCACGCGGAGTGTGCAGGTGCGTGTAGATTTGGCCCCACTCCGCGATGCTCCACGTAGCCCCACTATGCCCACAACGCCCAGGGTTACTCTCGGGCCGCCCCAAGCAGTCCTGTGCATTTTGCATGTTCCCCAGCAGGCTGCATTACGCAGCCTGGTGAGGAACATGCAAACCCTCCCAGTCCCCGTCTGAGCGCCGATCCATGGCACTAAAACAAATCACATTGCTGCATTGAAGTGTTGTGATTGGCTATGGGGAGGCTGGGAGGGCGGGTGCTTCCTGCTGCTGGCCAGGAGTGCCGGAAGATGTCAGAGGGACGGAGGACAAAGAAGAGGCGGCAGCCATTGCAGGTATGTGTTTTTTTAATTTGTTTATATTTTCTTTTATGCAGTGAGGAGGTGTGAGGTAAGTGGATTTTTTTTTGCGCCCTACATGTAGCTACCAGTTGTGTGTACTTGAGTGCGTGGGTGCAGACCCTGCTGCCTGGGCTGTATGTTGATTGGATGTCTGCACTGCTGATGGCCATGTGACATGTCTTTTTTGTGTGAGGCAAGCCTGTGCTCCTGATGGCCTGCTTTTAACTGTTCTTGAAACCTGCCTCTATGTGTGCAAGGAAGTGAGCCACAACGAGGATGCATTCACTCTCAACAACATGTCACAGTATGGCAGTTTTGATTGGCAAATGTGTCACCATACAAGGGGCACTGTTGCCTTTAAAGTATTGCATAGTTTGGATAATTAAAGCTAAAAAGCGGGGATCTGAGTGGAAATTAGCATACTCTCCACACCTGGATATTGTGAACATGATTACTGCTAATAAAACCGGGTGTCTATTTTGGTTTACATTTTCTTTTATTGGTTTCTAAGACAATAAGTCAACATACAAGCCAACTTGCTACATGTCCATCAAGATGCAATCGAACAAAAGGATTATTGCTTTTGGCAAACTATACAATAACTAGAATAACAAACCCCCCCTACATTTTCGGTTGAACATTCTTGCGTGGTGAACATCCTCGATTATATGAAAGATGCCCCCTGGAGAAGGGGTCCTACTGAGTAGCAGAAGTGTCCGAGTCTGTTTGCTTGGGTAGGCCTGCAAGTCACAGCAATCTCACATATTTGGGGCAGGTGAGTTCCGTGAACTCGGAGGTCAAGAGTTTGAGAAAGGGTTCCCAAATGTCGTAAAATGATGCGCCCAGGTGTACAAGGGACAACAAGATTTTCTCCATCCCCAGTATGCCCCACAGTCTATGGAGCCATCCTAGTCGAGGTACCCCAATGGGAGAGTATAATTTCTATGGCCGCCCCCTGAGCTAGTGCCACTTGCTTGCCCCTCCAGGATTTAAGTGGAAAAGTGATTGGATTTGGGAGGCCCAGGAGCGTATACACCGGGAGGCGCAGGATTTGGGTGGCAAAGTGGGAGTCAATATCATTCAGAATCTGCTTCCAATAACCTGCTAGGGAGAGACAGTCCCATTACAAATGGGTTAGGGTACCCAGGGAACCGCAAGTTCTCCAACAGAGGGGACTATGAGAGGGGTTACCTCTGTGGAGCCGGGGAGGGTTCAAGTACCAATAGGTGACTGCTTTTGTGGCTGTTCCAATGGAGGCGACGTTACGCGCTGTGCGGTGGGCCCTATAACAGACGCTCGGCCACTCCTTCAGCGTCAGTGCTAGGCCCAGTTCCCCCCTCCCAGCCTAATTGACCTGGCGTTTTCCCAGTGTTGGGGACATATTTGGTAAACTTGTACAAGTCGGATGTCAGATGAGAGTCAGTGTGTCTCGTGAGCAGCCATTTCTCGATGGCGTAAGATGTCTCTCGGCACCCTCCCTCACCTTGGTGTGTAGCACCCAGTGTTGGATCTGTAAATAGTGGTACCTTTCTGTTTCTGTAATGTCCCGGTCCCTTCGGAAGTCAGAGAAGGAAAGGGGCCCTGTGGTATCAAATCAATACCCTCCTTAGTCCAATGCCAGAACCACACCGAGTCCAACCCTTGAGTAAAGTCGGGATTATGAACTATAGGTGTGATCGGGGGCGGGAAAGTCGTGAGCCCTCGAGAGGCAGCGACCCTGTCCCTTGCCAGAAGAGTAGGATGAGTTACTTTGGAAAGGTACAAGAGCTGAGGCCTCGCCGTTCGGGTAAGGAAGGGGATCCTCCACAAAGGCTGTCTGGTGAGTGACCTGTCCATGAACAGCCAGTGTTTCTCGGACTCTGGACAAGACCATTCAACCAACGCTCTCATTTGAAATGCCCACTAGTAAGCCTGCAAGTTGGGGACACCCAGACCTCCCTCAATGGGATCCTTGTAGGTTAGCTCCCTGCGCATTCGAGCCCTCTGATCCCGCCGGATAAAAGGTTCTATATCCCTCAACAACGAGAGTATAACTCCTGTCGGGGGCACTAGTGGAAGTGTTTGAAACAGATAGATGATCTTGGGAAGTATTGTCATTTTTATGGCCGCTATGCGACCCAACCATGACAGCTAGTGAGGCTGCCATTTTCTAAGGCAATCCCGAACTGGCCATAACAACGATGTGTAATTCGTCGACTTGGGGATCTGTATGCTATCGGAAAGTTGTAGGCCCAGATAGGAGATAGAATCTCGTGCCCAATGGATATGATAGGACCGCTACAGCAGATCCAGTGTCTCACGTTCAAGAGAGAGGTTAAGAGCTTGTGACTTATGCACATTAATCTTGAAGCCCGACATTGAGGCGACCCTGTCCTGCTACGCTAGCAAGGCAGGAAGAGATTCCCTGGGTCGTTCCAGCATGGCCACAACATCATCTGCATAGAGGCAGAGATTATGCTCCGACCCTCCAAAGAGCGCACCTGTGATACAGGGATCGTCCCGAACGCTTTGAGCCATGGGCTCCATGTACAGGGCGAACAAGAGTGGTGACAGGGGGCATCCCTGCCTCGTTTCCTGCTGAATGGAGAAGGAATTCGAGACAGGTCCATTCAACCGCACCGAGGCAGTTGGTTTGGTATTACCGCTGAGTATCCAATCTATGAAGCGGTGTGGCAGGCCAAAGTGAGACAGCGTCGCTCTAAAGTACGGCCAGTGAACCCTGTTGTACGCTTTCTCAGCATTGATGGAAAATATCATTCGTTCAGCCAGGAAGCATTTAGATCTATCCACAAGGTGTAAAAGTCACTTGGTGTTGTCAGAGCACTGATGCCCAGGGACAAAACCAGACTGATCTGGATCTATTAACCCAGGTAGGTGGGGAGAGAGTCTCCTTGCCAGGATCCCAGTAAAATGTTTAAGGTCCACATTGAGGAGGGAAATAGGGCAAAAAGATGCACCCTGGCGCTTATCTTTACCCGGTTTAGGGATCACCGTGATCAGTGCTTCTAACATTGAGGGCAGGAGAGAGTTGGAGGTCCCGATCGAGTTGTAGACCCACACTAGCAATGGGGCCAGGGTGTGGCAAAACGTTTTATAAAAAGCGGAGGGGAAGCCGTCCGGGCCAGGGGATTTGTGAGGATTTTAATTTATATATAGCGGAGATGACCTCTTCCAGCCTAATAGGAGCTTCAAGCTCCTCTACCTGGCTCAAAACTAGCTTGGCCATGGTAGCTCCCTGTAGGTAATGGGCAGGGCCTTCCTCGGGTAAAATCTGGGCCTCATAAAGAGTCACATAAAACTGCCGGAATATTTTGGCGATTTCTTGGTCCGTAGTTTCCTCCTCCTCCTGCTGATCTAGTGCCGTAAGGATGCAGGATACCTGCCGCTGTGCACGTAATCTGTTGGCCAAAAGTCTCCTGCATCTGTCACCCCCAACATAAAAGGCATGCTTTAGCCGAAAGACGGCATATTCAGCTCTGTCTACATCCAGACCCGCTAACTGTGCCCTTGTCGCCTTAAGTTGTTTCCAGACCCTGGGTGCGCCTGTCCGCTGGTGCATGCGCTGTAATTTGACAACCGCACCCATTAATTCTTCCCTTTTCTCCCTCCTAATCTTATTGTCCGCTGCCGCTATCCCCAGGAACTCCCCCCCCTGACCACCGCCCTCAGTGCGTCCCACAGGATTGCCGTTGAGATGTCAGGAGAGTCATTGAGATTTAGGTAATCAGTTATGGTTTTGGTGACCTGCTGCACTACTGAGGGGCACTGCAACATTGTCTCGCGAAGATGACAAAAGTGACGAGAGGGTTGCCGGTGGAGCAAGGACAGGGACACCCTCACTGCCGAGTGATCAGATAGGGGGCATGGAAGAACCTCAGCTTCCCATGTTTGTTGCGTCCGTGTGTCTGATGTTAGTACATAGTCAATCCTAGCTTACGTTTTGTGGGGATGCAAGTAGAATGTGTACTCCCTGGACTCCAGATGGTGTAATCGCAAGACGTCCGTGAGACCAGCTTCCACAAGTAAGCGTTTCCCGTTTCCAGAATGTGCCCCGGTCTGCCCCCAGTGCTGCAAAGATCTATTAAGCTCATTGTCAAAGGCCAAATTGAAATCTCCCCCTAAAAACAGGGATCTCTCAGTAAGGCAGGTCAGCTCCTGAACTACCTACCGAATGAACCCCTCCTGACCTTCGTTGGGGACATAAACTGAGGCTACTGTAAAAGTATGCTGCCCCAACGTAAAGGTGTAAGCCAAAAGTCTGCCTTTAATCTCAGCCTGTTTATGGCCTATCTGACCCCAGAACTTAGCAGAGACCAAAATTTGCCACTCCCGCTTTCTTAGAGGCCCGAGAGGAAAACAGTTGGTGGGGGAACACTTTGGATCTTAATCTGCAAGTGTCTTGTGTCAGGAGATGTGTCTCCTGAAGGAGGCAGATATGGGCATCCGAGTTGTCTAGAAAGGACAGACCCGCACATCGTTGTGTAGGGTCATTGAGGCCCTTGACGTTGAGGGACACGATCTTAATGTCAGCGGCCATTATAGGGGGCGTAAGACTGCACTAGAAAGGCCTGCCTGATAACCACCCCTGCCCGCATATTCTAATAAATAACACAACCTGCAAATCTCAGAGACCCACCATATCTGGAGTAAGGAGGAGGAACCCCATTGCCCCTGGAATAAAACAAACAAAAGATAACAACAACTTATAAAGTCCATAAATGTCCTGGGCCATCAGCCCCATAGTGAGACGTGAGATGTACAGCAGGAACCACCTACTGCCCCCATCCCGCCCAAGACCCAGACTTGGAAAGCTAGAAGAGCCCCACTAGCGAATTGAATCTAATGTTACCAGATCAATATTCAATCTGTGGCTGCAGAGTCCTCCGCCAATGTAGTGATAACAGCCTTACGCTCTTTAGCCATTGTCTCAGGGCCTGGACGAAGGCGTATTGGAGCCCTCCCCACTCGTCGCCATCTTGATACTCCATCTCGGCGCCCATCAGTGTCTTCCCGCTCCAGGGTATCCCGGTCATCTTCTGGCAAATTTAGGAGCGATGTAGGGTCTTGCATGGAGCGGATCTGGTGGAGTTTGCACTCCCATTTGAAGAAGATCCTGAAAGGATGGCCCCAGGAGTGTGAGATGTTCTTTGAGCGCAGGAACGCTGTGACTGGCTGAAACTCCCACCTTTTCTGCAAAGTAGAGGCCGTAAGGTCGTGATACAAAAGTGGCCTGGATGAGTGAAAGTCAATTGGATGCTTTGCTCCTGCTTCCCGGAGGATACTTTAAGTTGAAAATCGTGAACGCATGTTAAGATATGCGGTGGGGGGGGGGGTCGCTGATCTCTTGGACCCAACACTGTGGGCCCTATCAAGTTTGATCTGCTGTTCTGGGGGGGCCCCCCAAGACGTGGCGGAAGAGCTCTTCGATGAAGATTTCGATGTCCTGCCCCTCCGTTCCCTGAGGGACTGCCCGAATCCTGATGTTGTTCTGGCAGGAGCGGTTCTTGAGGTCCTCTGCATGGGCGCGGAGGTCCAGTTGCTGGTCTTGAAGGTGTAGGATCTCCTGCTGGTGTTGAGTAATCTCCCTGACCCTCGACGATGCTTGCGCCTCCAATGCATCAACCCTTTCTTCTACGGAGCCAATGTCCCTGCGCATCTCTCGGAGTTCCGAGGTCAGCTCCTTTTTCATGGCATGAAATTCCCCTGTTAGGGAAGCAAAAAGAGATTCAAGGATACCACGGGTGACTGGTCTGTCTGCTTCACTATGGTCGCGTTCAGCTGGGAGCCCCCTGGAGTTGACGGCACTTCAGCCCCTCCAGCGCCAGACTTGAGGAGGAGATCCTTCACCGATCTCTCCTTCTTGGATTTAGTGGTGGCCATGGTTAAGTGGATTTGTTTTCCCTTTATGTGCTAAAGTTGAAGGGCCCAGGTAGAGGCCGGAGGTGACAGGCCAGCAGGGGCCAAAGAGGCCCGGACACAATAAAGTTCTACAGGCCTACAGTGGCCATCTCCGGTGACTCCTATGTCCCCCAATCTGGCGAGTTCGACACACTTCAGACCGTGTCTCTCCCGGTGAGCCTTCTTTACCTGGTCGCTCGCCAGGCTATGCTGTGGGCTTCCCATGGCAGTCACATCTATGTTCCAGAGCGCCACGGGGGTCACCCCTGTGGGGACTATAACCACCCCTTGAGGCCTTCCAACCTCGGCGTGTGGCAAGCACTCGGTGGGCCAGGCATACACACTGGCGCAGGGTCGGTCAGTGCCGCTCTCGCCGCCTGAGACGCTCACCGCAACGCCTGTTCCGGCCGCCCCCCCCCAGAGATCCTAGCCCGTCGCACACCAGCAGAAACAACCGGCTCCTCCAGGAGATGTGGGCTAGGAGCCTCTGCAGCTAAGGTCTCTAAAGGAGGCGGCACAGGCCTGCAATCCTCCACCGCGCCCTGGCGTCTTGGCCCTGTTCCTGTCCCCGGAGGCCTCGCGGCTCACTGCTATACAACACTGCGGAGACCAGGGGAGGGATGCAATGCCACTTGGCGTACTCAGGGAGGGTGTCGGGGCCCAGAAGAAGCGATCCAACTGGTTCCAATGTCGGGCTCACCTGCACCCGTCGCTCTCGGTCTAGTCACTCTGGGTGGCCGCAGGACCCAGGCTTGCTCTACACTCACCTCTGGTCAGAGGGCTCCCATGAGCTGGCCCTCGCCGACCCGCTGTTCGTCTGCCGTCCAGGCATGCACTCCAAGGGGTGGGGGGGGAAAAGGCATCCTGCTGCTAGCGACCCCTGAGTGCCGTCCACCCAAGCGACCTCCAGGCGCCGTTCCAGGGATGCACTCCCGATGCGCGGTTCCTCTGCGGACCACTGCCGGATGGGCCGCAGACTCTGTGGCGCAGGGCAGCGGATGCCAATCTCTGGTGATCGCATTGTGTGGCTGCTCCGCTCCTGAACCTAGGCTGCCGCAGAACGATCACCGGCAGGGCAAGTCTGGAACACCGTCTGGGCCCTGCTATGTGTAGCTATAGGGCCGGTGCCTAGGTGAAAGACGGGAGCGGCGAGCAGGCACGGCCAACTCGGCTGCCATCTTGGCCAACCCCCTCCCCCCGTGACCTAAATAAAAGTGTCTTTAATGCAAGCAATGAAAGCCTTTGACATTCGGGCACCCCCTAAAGTATGGCGGGGCCTTTAACCCAGTTGAAGACTTGGAGTGCACCCTGGTCCCTATGTCCGTGTGAGTAGCGGGCCGAGTCTTTGGGGATCCCACTGCATTCTGGTTCTTGTGGTCCTGCATCCATTGACGGAGATAAGCAGAGCTAAACCCACCAGAATTCAAAGGAATCCATGGAGCAGCTTGCGCCCCTCGCACCATTCCCTGCTCAGACTAATGTCTGAGCTTGGGTTGAAGTGAAATGGCTGCCTTTGGGAGGTCCGTGGTGTCTCCCCTACTTCTCACGCACAGTCAGTGCTTAATTTGTGCCGGTGCTTGCCGGTGCTTAGCACCGGCACTTAATTATCAGGGCCGTGTCTACACACGTTTAGTGCACGTAATTAATTTTATAGTATTTAGTGGCTCAGTGCCACTGCTGCACACTGCTGCACACTGCTGCTCTGCTCTACCGCGTAAGTGCTGCAGTTAGAGTGTTACGTACCGGGTTGGCTGTTGAAGACGTACTTGTTGACTCTGTTTCTTCACGACTCAGTCACACCACAGGAGTCACACACTAGTTCTGCTCATTTCGTTATGATCGTGAATGCAGCGGCTCAGTGTTGCCGGCCCAGTGGGCGGGGCACTGAGGTGGGCAGGGCTTTGGTCTTCTGCGGGGGTTGGGGCTGTGCGCGGCAGATATTTTTTAGATTGCAATCAATCAATGCGCGCGCATTCGCTGCTTTTTGCCACCACGCCCCAACATACCCGCACGGCCGCACCTCACCGACTGGGTTCAACCGGCCGCTGCCGCCGTTCAAAGTCTCTGACTGACTAGTGAGAGGCGAGCGCGATCTGGACGACGTTGGTTGGCCATCTTGGCCACGTTGAGGAGTAGAAAGTACAACTTACAACAGCACAGCAGCACCAGGTGAGGGAGGCACGGCCTGGTAGCCTAGGCCTATCATCATCATTCATCAGTTAAATAAAGGTGCGCAGCGCAGACTAAGCAGCACCAGGTGAGGGCGAGGCAGGGCCTGATCAGTTAATGAAGCTGCCAGTCACAGTCGACAGTCCTGAGTGAGTTCCCCCAGACTCCCAGTCCCACTCTCACTGAACTTACTGGTCCGGGGTCACTGCCCACTCCCACAATCAAGAAGACAGTGTGTTGCGGCCCATGCCTGTGAGCCAAGAGAGTCCGACTGTTTAATTTATTCGATTCGACTGATTTTTATATGTTGATTATTGATGATGGCGTGGCCGCGTGGCGATTATAATTATTCGACTGACTGATCATTGATTATATGTTGATTGATGATGGCGTGGCCCGGTGGCCGTGGTTTCTTAGTTTGATCGATGTTGCGGCTGGATTCAGTTTTGCTTTTACAAATCTGTGGGGGGGTTGGGGCTGTGCGCGCCAAGCAGCGTGCACAGTTGTTTTTTTTTAATGATTGCAATGCGCGCGCATTCGCTGCTTTGACACACCGCACAGTGCACACCGCACACCCCAGCATACCCGGCCGCACGGCCTCTCACCTCTCACCACCTAGTCATGAACATGGCCATTCGGTTCAAGAGATTCAAAGAACCATTCAGCAGCATCGCTAAGTGAAAGTAAGTCTAAGTGTGAAACTGAAAGTAAGCCAGCAGCAAGAAGCACAAACGGCCAGGCAGGGCGACGTTGTTGCGGTGCAAGTCGCGACGTGCTGCATTGGCGACTTGTTGACGTTGAGCCTGAGGAGTAGCCCGGCGTAGGCTAGTGTACCCGCCATCAATGAGTGAGTACTACTTCTACTAGTACTGGCCAGTCTGACTCTGGCCAGTGCCACCTGCCAGTAACCGCACCAGCCACCAGGTGACGCAGAACCTGTGTAAAGTGTGGCAGCAGCAGGCCTATTCAGTTAGCCTAAGTAAGGCTGCAGAGGCAGCCTGCAGGCTGTGCAGTGCACTACTGCAGTCAGTGTGTGTGTGCGTGTCCCTGTCCCGGCCGGGCTGCCCGGCCCGAACCGACCGGTAACTTAAGTTTTAATTGACACATGACACACACACACTGTGACTGCACTGTTACTGTAAAGTAAGGTAGCGGCCATAGCCGCCATGTGATGCCAGTGCCACCATGATCATGCCGCCCGTGGGTGGCGGTGGCGTGGTGGTGGTTCTGGCCTTGCTTTTTGTTTGGGTGCGCACAGTCATGCATGCCTATCCTCCCCCCTCGGAATCCTCATCAATCAAAACACACAGACTGAGAGGACAGTGAAGGTGTCAGCAGGTTGAGCATAAGCAGGGTCCAGTGAGTCACCATTATACTGCGTGCATTCTAACTCTGTAACCTTGGTGGGGCTTGGACTTGTGACTGGGCCAGGTGGGCCAAGTCCCAAAGGTAAGCAGAGGGTTAACCTCCAGCACAGCCAGTATATTCTTGTTTTAAAAGCACCTGCTGCCAAGTTCTTTCCTGGCCTCCAGTAATATTCAGGCATAAATTAAATTGTCAAGATAACTGGTGATTAATCATCTTCCTGGAGGGAGACAGTCACAGGGGTTTGTCTAGGGGAAGTTGTGACTGCTTGTTGTAAGGTAGTACAGATGGTTAATATACCTGCTGCAAAGAACGTTTACCATGCCGATCAAAAAGTGCATGTAATCATGTAAAGTAGGTCAGTGTGTTACTGCTTCTGTCAGAGAGCTCTTTTTGTTACTTACAGTTTGTAAGTTAAAATCCTAACATAGAACAGCAAGCTATTAACTAGTCTGTCATCAAAGAGCTGCATGCAAACTGCAAGTTATATATTAGAGCTATATATTTTTTTTGCCCAATCTTTCATTAAACTAATCTTGCAAAAAGGGTTCATTTGGGTAGAAATCAATTCTTATTGGAGAGAACCCCTAACAATGCTGTTATGTTTTAAATTCTGAATTTGCGCTTTTTCAGACTTGGAACTCTTAAACTATATTGCCTACAATGCAATCATGGATGACATATGATTCCTATGCCTTGTAGTCCTATCTGATGGAACATTCCATATATACTAATTTACACACATAGGATTGTATCTATGCAATGTGTGTATGAGCAAACTAGTGCCCTGACACACCTTTTATTACATCTGACGTTTAGCAGTGCCAGTTGACGATGTGGGTGGAGCTAATATAGTAAGTGAGCGGAGCCAGTGGATGAAGTGGGTGGGGGCAGAGAAAAGTAGGTGTGGCCTCCGACAAACATTTGAGTACCTGCACTTCATATTTTACAAATTAAGCACTGCGCACAGTTGACAGTCGGCCATCTAGGACGATGATGTGTTATGAGGGGCAGTTTTCTCAAAACACATAGACTACCATTTACGCTGTTTCTTTGCGCTGATGGGTAACTCAGGAAAGAGTCTTGTCTGCTACTTTATAGTTGCCCTATGGACGGGGGCATGCGGGTCTATATCTCGTGACCATTCAGGCTGTGTTGATGTCTTGGGTGCCCGCCTGTGTCTTTCTGTCCCTGTCACTGTCATACTGCACCCGCCTATTTGCCCACCTCACCACTCTCCTTAGATGTCAGCCGCCACTGTCGAGCACACACTGTTGTCCTCAGGTGTTTTAAAGGTAAGAGCAAAAACAAGCATTGGTATAGCCATTAACTCTGTCTTTAGATAGGAGGCATTTTTTTTTGCAAACATTTGCAATAAGAAAAGAAAAGGCTGTCATTTAAACGAGGCATGCATATGCTTGTAAACAGAGAAAAAGACCTCTCGAATAAAAATTGAAAAATATTTTAAAAAACAGCATGAAATGAGAGCTAAAAATAGTCACTTACAATGAAGAGAACCATGCTGTATGTAGTTGTGGCCGGATCAAAATGTGAATGACATTTCAGCAGACCATAACTTTAAAATTGTTATGATTTTTTCCAGAAAACATGAGGTTTTTGAAACAGCTAAAGCCATCCTTAGGCCAGACCAAAAATGCTTCCTTTTGTTGAACCAGTGCAACCATTATTTGTCTCTAATACACTTCTGGATGGAGGTACACCGTGTTTAGAGCTGCTTTGAATGTAATAACTGAACTATTCAATAGCTATCAATTCAGATCTGCAACTCGACTGGAGAAAATGACAGGGTTTGTTTAGGAAACCCAACAAGTTCCATTAACTTTGTAACAGATACAGGGAACCTTGGTGAATTCAAGACTTAATTAGTGAAGGAGGCTTACACGTACACACCGTGTTATCCTACTGCAAACACATTATTTCTAATCATTAGGGGCAATTATTAACACAACAATGTGGAGCAACATATAGTAGGAGCATTAAACACATTGTTGGGAAATAATGACTGTTATTAAGCCTGTCTCACCATTGGTATAAATTGTTGTTTGATGCGGGTACAGTGCCTCCTTTATTCCAATGAAGCAAACTAATGAACCCACTGAAGTCTGCCTTATAATATAGAGGAGGTGTTGAATCACAACATTTTAGTCTTATTTAGAAACCCACGGAAATGTGCTATGGATAATGTGAACAGTTTACTGCGTGATTAACTTGTTAATTTATTTAGAGAACGGTGATTGTAAGGCCCACCCCTTATGTTGAGGGCCCTTAGTTCTTACAGAAGTGTTGGGTTCATGTGCAACCTTATGTCTCCGCCCGGGCCGCGCGTTTCCCTGGTGGGCTCTAATGAAAGTCAATGCTTGTGGTAGACAAGGACCTACTTAGGCATAATTTCAGCCCAATCCTGATGGAACGGTAGTCCCATAAATCGAGCAGGCCCCATGGTCAGAGTTTATATCAAGGGACTATGTTACTCTTCTATTTGTCAAAATAATTTAGCAGGGCAGGAAGCTGATGCCAGAATGAGCGCCTCGAAGTTGGATAAGTCGTTGTCGAGCTCTCCCTGCTAGGATAAATTATTTTCTTCACCCCAATCTCAACACCTATGTTTTAGACTTGGGGGCATATTTACTATGAAGTGGCAAGCTTGGCGTTAGCCTCCTTGGCTTAACACCGCGCTCATCCACTCTGAAACACAGAGCTGGACCATATTTACAAAGACATGGTGAAGCCCTACGTTTCCCCCTGTGCTGGCACTAAATTTAGCAGCCTAGCGCCAACGCAGGCACCCTTGCACCATAGTGCAAGGGTGCCTGCGTTGAGGGGAAGATTGTTTATGGGCACAATCTTTAAATGGTGTTTTGTAACTTCTATGTGTGTTGCTTAATGCAGCACACATAGAAGTTGCAGAACGTATTTTTTTTATTGATTGTTTATTTGCAGGGAGGGAGACCTTCCTATACATAAATAATCAATGGCCTTTTTCTGTTTCTATGTGTGCTGCACAATGCAGCACACATAGAAACAGAAAAAACGAGGTGAAATGAAAGATTTCTCCTTGTTGCGCCTGTTTGAGACCAGGTTTACCCTGGTCTTAATTTTGGCGCAGCCCCATATTTACGCAGCTCTTGCAAATAGTACACAACGTCAAAATCAATGGGTGTTGCAGTGGAACGCCCACCGCAACACCCATTGCCAACCCCTTTCACGCTAATGTAGCATGAAAGGGATCCTTATTCACAAGGCAGCGTTAAGCCACTTTCAGTGGCTTAACGCCACCTTGGAAATAAGGCGAAGCCCCTATTGCCACTACAACATCCTGAAAAACGACTCTGTGATGGCGATAGGGGCTTGTAAATATGCCACCTGGTTTCTTTTTTGTATCTCATTTTCCTTCAGTGGGCAAGGCAGGAGGTTGTAGAGGGACGCTCAGGATCACAAACACTTTTGTGGACGTCGGTGGTATCCTCAGACGTTGGGTGAAAAAGCTCAGAGAGACATAAGCTGGCAATCTGTAGCCAGGTATGGTTGCACTTACTTAGGGATTTTTGGTGTCTTGCCATAGTCCTTGAGAAGTCATTAGAGGAACCTCCAACAGTCAGGTGGAAGTAAACAGCAGTGATCCTCATAGAAAAAAAACTTTTAAAATAGTCCATATCAACATTTCAAAGAGAATGCTGAATCTTTACCTGTACGCGTGCTGATGGCAAATTATGCTGCCAAAGTCCTCACCTATTTGCTTCTCTCCACTAACATTGTCTCCCCATCAGGGGTCGTAAGAAAGATTAAAGAGCTTGAAGTTTATAAAGCGGCAGGTTATGGCTGCATGTCCTTAAGGTGTAGCAATCACAGGATATAGACGAAGTGTTAACAAACTCTACGTCAGAGTGATGTCACAGTTCTCTTGTATATCTGGAATAAATAACATGAATTGTTTCCAGAAAGCTGTCTGAATCTGGCATTCACCTTGCAACAGGTACAGGGAACCTTGGGGAATCAAGACTTAGGGCCTGATTACCATCATGGCAGACAGGGTTACTCCGTCACAAATGTGACCGATATCCCGTCTGCCATAGTACATTTCCACTATAGCCTAAGGAACTTGTGATACGGGGGGCGCTAGGTGGCGCTGGACCGTCATGGCCGCACTTCTGTGAGGCTCCAGCCAGCCAGGCAAATGTTCATCCTGCAGCACCATCCTCCCGGCCAGTTAATGGTGAACTAAACTCATTGACGAGAGGCGCAGTACTCTGAGACTGTCCGGTGTCAGTTTGAAGAGGAGCGGAGACCTGGAGGCGGAGAGATCGGCTTGCGAAATCGCCGGGGGAGGCTTGGTGAGAGGGGCGGAGCGACGAAACGGCTACCGGTGCTACCTTCTGCCAGGGATCCTCGGGGCCTGCTGGGCCGCGGCTTTGGGTGCTGCCTTGGGGCCGCTGTCGGCTTTGTCCCCCCCCTGGTTGCTCGCGGAGGAGTGACCCCCCCTCCGCTCGGGAGACACGGGCTGCTGCTACTGGGGCCGGTGGGTGTGCTGGAGGCCTGCTTTGAAGCTCACGGGGCTGAGGGGGCTGGAGGCGCGCTCTCTGGTATCTCCGCCTACCTTGTCGGCGCTCCGGAGGACAGGAGCGGCAGAATCCTACACCTGGACACCATCCGTGAGGCGCTGGAGGTGCGCCTGGAGCTGGGGAGTGGCTGGGTCTGGCTGGATCGGCCCCTTTGGGATTTCCTTGCTGGCGGGAGGCGCTGGGAACTGGCCCGGTGGGTGCCTCTTCGGTCATCTGCTCGGTCCTGCATGTGCGTGACTGACTGGCACTGTGGCTGGAGGAGCGCGGGGGGTGCTGCGACTCCTGCTTGCCACTGGACAGAGTTGGGCCTCTAGCTGGACATCCGGGCGGAACACTATCGACAGCCATTGGGAGACGGCCCCGTGGGTGGCCCCGTTGGAACTGGAGCGGAGGAGAGGTGCGGAGCGGGGGGGGTGCGAGGCCCGTGGTCTGGCCCTTGGGTCTGGCGCCAATCGCGTGATTTGAACAACACGCTCCCCGCACGGACTGATCTTGGCGTCTGAAGACACAATGGGCAAACCGGACGCGAAACAATCGACACTGCATTTCAACCCCCCAAAGAAAAAAACGCGCGCCCAGACTGCGGATGGAGGGGAACCGGGTCCCAGCGAGGAGGAGGAACTGGACTGGAAGTCCCTGCTCGTGGGTATGCAGCGGAGTTTAACCTCCATTGACGCCAAGATCGATAATATGAATACTCGGCTGGAAGCGGTGGTGCACCGGCTGAATCAGCACGGGGAGCGGCTGAAGGAGGCGGAGGGTCGGATTTCGGAGCTGGAGGATGGGGCCGGGATCGGTGCAACTAAAATCTCGCAGATGGATCGACTACTCAAAGTCATTGCTGAAAAAAATGAGGACTTGGAGGCGCGTTCCCGGAGGAAAAACGTCCGCCTGGTTGGCCTTGCGGAATCCAGCGGCGGCCGCCGCATGGAGGAGTTCATAGAACGCCTACTGGTAGATAAATTCGGATGGAACTCTTTTTCGCCTCAGCTGGTGGTGGAGCATGCTCACAGATCCTTGGGGCCCCGGCCGGTCCCTGGAGCTCCGCCGCGCCCGGTGATTATCAAGTTCCTCAATTACAGAGACCGTGACACTCTGCTGCGCATGGCGTGAGAGCAACAACCGATCCAGCATGAAAATACCACTCTCTCGTTCTACCCGGACTTCACCCAGGTGGTACAGGAGGCTCGTCGCAAGTTCGCGGGAGTAAAGAAAAAGCTGCAGCAGCGGGATATCCCATATTCCATGCTGTACCCTGCCAAGCTCAAGATCACGCATCATGGCAAAGCCCTCTTCTTCGGCAATCCTCAACAGGTGGAGGACTTCCTTAGGGACCAGCGACCCTCCGCGTCCCCGCGGCGCAGCCCTGGGGTGGGATCTGGGTCCCGGTCTCCGAAGTCTGCTCCGGACTGATGAGTATTCACGTCATGATTCCTTTGTGCTCCTTCTTTTTCTGCATCCTTTTCACTTCTCCTAGCTCATACTTTCTGCTTCCTTTTCTCTTTCCCTTGCTCATGCCTCCTTCTGGTTGCAGAGATGGACTGGCTGAATCCACAAGTTGGACTGCCTTGACTGTGGGGAGAGATGTTCCAGTCCTTTGACCTTTAGTGGAGCTTGTGGAGTTGGGGGGAGCATTGAGATCAAGCGCCCCATTAGTACCGCCTCTCAATACTTATTAGGCACTGGTAGGGTGGTTGTGGCTACTATTTGCCTCGGCACTCCCCCTCCCACCCCACTTCTGCTCCTTGCTTTTAGCGAGGGCGATGTAGTGGGTGAAATATCGGGATAGGGGAGGGCAGATCCGGCTCACTGGTGTCACCCAGAGAGGGAATACCCCACAACACTGGTTCTGTTCGACACAGGGGTTGGGAGGGGTCTGGATCCCGACAGGATTGGGCTGTCGTGGTGGGAGGGGGCGGGATGGGGTAGGGAATGGTTGATGAAGGGACGGTTTATTGGGAGGGTCGGCTGGAGCGGGAGAGGGGAGGGAATGTGACTACAGCACTACACTTGTACACAGGACTATGCACTCTTATACATTAGGGTTAGAAGTCTGGCAGTGCCTACGGTGGGGCCTGGAGATGGCAGTGCGCTGTGTTCTCGGTCTGGGAGGGGGGGTACGGGGGGGCCGTGCAGCTCGGCAGCGAGATATGCTTAGACTCAGAATCTGGTGTCAGTCCGCGTGATGGCGCAGGAGGAAGGCAACATGCTGCGAGACCCGCATAGCAGGATCAATGTCCTGACCTGGAACATACGGGGGTTGGGGGACCCGCGCAAGCGCCGGCAGATCCTAAGTTATCTTGACCGTCATCAGATACACATAGCGGTGCTGCAGGAAACTCACACGGCCCCCCGTCGCTTACCTACCTTTGCATCCCGATGGGCGTCTTATGGCCTCTTCTCCTCGTATTCTACTTATTCTAGGGGAACAGCCATATTGGTCAGGAAACACTCCATTTGTGCCCCTGGGGGAAAAAACGGATGCTGAGGGACGTTTCTGTGTCGTGTGGGGTCCGATGGGTAACGCCACGGTCACTATCGCGTCCTCTGATGGGCCGAATCTGGACAAGCCCACGCACTTTATTTCCCTATGGGAAGTCATACTGGACATAGGGTCTACGCACTTGATATGGAGAGGAGATTTCAATGTCACTCTGAACCCTGCTCTGCACCGCTCCAATGTAGACACCGCACATCACCCTCGCTCTCAGGCTTATATCTCTGACTTAATGGCTCACCATTTACTGATTGACGCCTGGCGCCGCATTCGCCCGGATGTGCAGGAGGGCAAGCACTGGTCAGCACCGCACTCCACATGGGCTCGGTTGGATTACGTGCTACTCTCAAGGAGTTTGGGGTACTCATTGCTGGCCGCACGACACTTGCCTCGTACCTATTCGGACCATGCACCTGTGCTGATCACTCTGGCTAGAACGGGACTGGTTGGCGCACCGCTCCCATGGCGCATGCAACCTAATATTCTCCTAGACGAGCTTTTCCAGACTGAAATGTCCCAGGAGATCATGGATTTTATAGATCGCAATAGAGGGTCGGTGGACTGCGTGGCGACGGTGTGGGAGACCTTCAAGGTCACCATGCGGGGGGTGTGTATTTCTAAGGGCTCGGGAGTCCTGCGCTCCCTTCGCACCACGCTGACCTCCCTGGAGCGGGATCTGCGGGTACTAGAAACTGCCCCCGATTTCCTGGAGGACCCCAAGGCTCAGTTTGAATATCGTACTAAGATCTCAGAGTACAAGCTCACCGCGGAGAGAGAAGTCCATTTCTGGGGGAAACATTTCACCGCGCGGGTGTATGGGGAGGGGGAGCGGCCCGACAGATTTCTGGCGGGGGTGTTCCGTCCCCCGCGATGCGCCAATCACATCTTGGAGGTCAGAGCCCCTGACAGCACTATGTACCATGATACGCTCTCTATACTCTCCTCCTTTGTATCACACTACTCCGCCTTGTACACATCCAGGCGTGAGTCGCCGTTGGAAATGTCTGAGTATTTGTCGGAGCTTACTCTCGGATGGCTATCAAATGCCCAGCGGGAACTCTTGGCGGCCCCCATAGGGCTTGCCGAAATCAAGGAAGCCATAATGCAAATGTCCTCGGGAAAGGCGCCGGGCCTGGATGGCTTCCCTATTGAATACTACAAGGCCTTCATTGACCCACTGGCGGCGGTCTTGCGTGAGGTGTTCGAGGAGGCGAATGAGACTGGCTCTTTGCCACCTAGTATGTCGGAGACTCTGATAGTCTCGCTTCTCAAGCCAGGGAAGCCCCCGGGTTCCTGTGATTCCTATAGGCCCCTTTCTCTCCTTAATATTGATGTGAAGGTCCTCGCCAAGGTACTAGCGAATCGCGTCAATCTCCTGATTGGCGACTTGATCCTGCCGGACCAAGCGGGGTTCATCCCTGGCAGATCTACCTCCCACAATCTGCGGACTCTTTTCTCGGTCCTGAACAATGGTGATCCCTCTCTTGTGCTGGTGGCAGTGTTCTTGGATGCCACCAAGGCATTCGACTCCGTCGAGTGGGACTTTCTTCATCTGATTCTACGCAACATGTGTATGCCATTAGCTTTCTCCAGATGGATCCAAATCCTGTATCACCGCCCCATGGCGAGAGTCCTTATTAATGGTCGTGTCTCCGAACCCTTCCCAGTCACCAGAGGTACTCGGCAGGGGTGCCCATTATCGCCGCTCCTCTTCGCCTTGGCGATAGAACCGCTGGCATCCCGACTCAGGCAGAATTACCTTGCGGCGTCCCTGAGATGTCAACAGAGGCAAATTTTATTATCGCTCTACGCGGACGATCTCACACTTTATATCAAACACCCCCGGGATCACTTAAACCCTATACTTCGGGAATTTGTTAGATTCTCGCTGTACTCGGGGATACACATCAACTGGGGCAAATCCGCTGTCCTCCCCCTAACGGAGGGGGTCATCAGAATCCCGCTCGATTTCCCGGTAGAGTGGCCCGACACTGACGTGAAGTACTTGGGATTGTGGGTTTCTAGGGATCGGCAGGAGGTGATGTGCATGACTTACGGTAAGGCTCTGGAAGTTATACGCTCGAGCGTGGTTAGGTGGCTGACCTTACCGCTGACTATGGCTGGCCGGGTCTCACTTATAAAGATGGTTATACTCCCCAAGCTACTCTACCTATTCCTCAATATACCGTTTCATCCGGGTGGATATTTCTTCAGGGCATTACGATCGGAGCTTATCTGCCTGGTGTGGGGAGGGAAAAGACCGTGGCTTAAGTGGTCTGTGCTCACGGGCCCGTATATACAAGGTGGCCTTGATATCCCTGATTTCAAACTTTACTACAACTGCGCTAAGGCACACTACGTGTATTATTGGTTTCGCCCCTCCCCTTTCATGCCACAGATAGCGGTGGAGCACTGGCTGGCGGATCCGGTCCCGCTTGAGGGGGCGGCCCTTGCGGAGGTTCCTTCGTCTCGTGCCGATCGCAATCCTGTACATGCCACGGTGCATGCTTGGAGTGTTCTGGCTGAACACATGGGTGCGCCGCTCCTTTATTCCCCACTGATGCCCCTGGTGTATCATCCGGCTCTTCTGCTTTTAGAGGAAGGCCTGTTCCAGAGAATCAAACTTAAAATGGGGATTACGTGCTGGGGTGATTTATTCCATGAGGGTAGGTTTCGTGACCTCCCGCTCCTTTTCGGCACCACTGTCCCCACACCTCTGGAGGTCTTTGCTTTTATTCGACTTCGCAGTGGACTACAGAAAATATTGCCGGCATTCCCGGCAGAGCCTACGGTTCTGGAACCGTTTCATTATCTTCTTGCCTCTTCTTCCCCATCGCACATGGTCTCCTCGCTTTACCGACGCCTTTACAACCGTGTCGGGGGAGAGATTCTGAGGTCCCGTGCTGGCTGGGAGACTGAGATTGGCACTGCTTTCACGGATGAACAGTGGGAGTTCTGTTGTTTGCAAACTGAAATGATCTCCTCGAGTAGTAGGTTCCGCGTATTCCATTATAAGTTCCTACATCGCCTTTATTGCACCCCAGTCCAGATGCATAGGTTTAATCTCCGGGATAGTGACCAATGTGATAGGTGCCACTCCCCTGGGTCGGATTTCCTACACCTGGCCTGGACCTGCCCAGGCATAGATAGCTATTGGAACCGGGTCTACGACGCCTTAGGCGAGATGCTGGGGTCCCCGCTACGTCCTTCTCCTCTGCAGGCCTTACTGGGATACACCCGGGGCATACCTAAGTCGGATCATCGCTTTGTTACTTGCGCGCTACTGCTTGCTAAGCGCCGTGTGGCGTGTCGATGGGGGCGGGGGAGAAGTCCTAAGTTTAAGGAAGGGTTGCAGGATATGCTTACCTGTCAGGAAAATGTTCTTCTGTATGCTGAATTGTTGCCGCCTGCGTCCCGCCCCCTTGACATTTGGGGGCCTCTGACGCGGTACCTCGCTGTACATGAGGACCAGAGATGGCCCCCTGTTACGGCCGAGGGATAATGATTGGATTTATGTGCTGGGCTTGGAGGTAGGGCTGGTTTCCCCATTGGGCAAAGACTGCTGAACAGAGCGGCCCTATCGTGGGGAAGGACTGCTATGACCAAGCAATTGACTCAAGTGTACGATACCCAGTGGTACGTTGATATTTCTATATCTCCGTCTATGCATAAGTGTAATGTTCTCTGTATTTTGCTGTATAATCTCAAAATAAAGAGTTAAAAAAAAAAAAGGAACTTGTGATACGGCAGACGAGATTTGTGACGGAATATCCCATCGACCAAGATCGTAATCAGGCCCTTAATTAGTGATGGCCTTACACATACACACCGTGGAATCATACCACAAACTCAATATTTGTTATCATTTGGGGCAATTATTATTATAACAATGTGGAGCAACATATAGTGGGAGCATTAAACACATTGTTGGAAAATAATTAGTGTTATCAAGACTATCTCACCATTGCTATAAATTGCTGTTTAATGCGGGTACAGTTCCGCCTTTATTTCAATGAAGAAAACTAATGAATCCACTAAAGTCTGCCTTATAATAGAGGAGGTGTTGAATCACACCATATTAGTCTCATTTAGAAACCCATGGAAATGTGCTATAGATAGTTTAAACAGTATACTACATGAATAATGCGTTTATTTATAAAGAGAAAGGTCACTGTAAGGCCCACCCCTCATGTTGAGGGTCCTTAGTTCTTGCAGGAGAAGTGTTGGGTTCCCGTGCAACCTCATGCATGGGATAAAAAATTACAGAACCTATTATCGCTGATAGGAACTAAACTTTCAAGTCTCTTGACATAGGAGACCAGTCCATAATACGTAAGGTACTGCTGCATGCTTTTGTGGTACTGACATAAGGGGACTGGTAAATCTTACATATAGACAATTTACTGGTAACAGTTCGTATCATGTACTACAGATATGACAGAGAAACAGCGTAAACCCCTGACAGGACATCTGCACTTAGTTGTCCTTTTTCTTCATCAACATGATCACCACATCTATGAAAACGTCAAGCTCCAACTGGACCCTAGCAGTCACTTGCCCCTCTCTACCAACACCAAGAGGACAACCCTGGCCACCTGGCCCACCATCATTACTCAGGAAATCATATTTATCCTGCAGTGCATGCACCCCAGGGTACCCTCAGATCCTACCCTTACCACATATTCATCCAAAAAGTGTACCCAAATCCTGATGACTAATTTATCACAGCTACCTACCAGAATATCTGAAAACGTGCTGCAGTACTCCCCCTCCTAAAGAAACCCTCGACTGACCTGACGATACTAACCAGCTACTAGCCTGTCTCTATACTACCCTACCCAGCACAAGTAATGGAAAAGATGATCAACAAATGCCTAGCCACCACCTCAAAGACAACCACCTTCTTGAAACCACTCAATCTGGATTCAGGTCCAACCTCAGAAAATCGCTACCACGGACGATATCTGGATGACCATGGACAGAAGTGACAATGCCTTCCTCATTCTACTGAATCTCTCTGCAGCCTTCAACACCATCTCCGACACCATCCTTACCCAATTACTGCAAGAAGCCAGCATCCGAGGTCCTGCACTTTTCTGGATTTTCTCCTTCCTGACAGGCCATATGCAGTCACTGAGCCTGGCACCCTTCAGCTCAGACGCCATCAAGCTCATCTGTAGAGTTCCACAGCAATCATCACTCAGCTCCACTATGTTCAACACATACATGGACCCACTCACTAACATCATCTGTGCCCTCAAAATCAACATCATATTCTATGCTGATGACACCTAGCTCATACTCTTCACCTCGGACAAGACCCACACACCTAGACCAATTTCTCATCCTGCGTGACCAAAGTCGCCACATTGATGAAAACTAAGTGCCTCAAGCTCAACAAAGACAAGACGGAAATAGTAATCTTTAACAAATATATCTCTCTCTGGGCCTCCACCTCCTTACAACCCATCCAAAGTACCTCAAAATAGTAATCAATAACTAATTCTCCATGACCGGCCAAGTGAATGCCGTCTCTTTCTCTTGCTTCCACACGCTCAAGATGCACAACAAGATCTCCAAATGTCTCCCCACCAATAATATCAGAACCATCACCTAAGCCCCAATCAACAGCAAACTGGACTACGGCAACACACTCTGCTGGAATCAACACTCACCTTACCAGAAGACTCTAGACCATACAAAACTCAGCAGCCAGGCTCTACCTGAACCTCCCACCCTGCACATCAAGGAGATTCCCTGGCTGCCAACCTACAAACAAACACTCTTCAAACTCCTCACACACACATACAAAGCCTGGCACATCACTGACCTTACGCACCTCAAAAACTGAATAAATGTCTACAAACCTACAGGACAACTCTACTCATCCGAATCCTACCCACGAACACCCTTTCCCCCATCCTTGCATGTGTAGAACCAGATCCATCAGTAGCACCTTCTTCTACGTCGCTCCTAAAGCCTGAAACAACCTGACCCTCCACAACACAGCCTTCTCCTCAGTCCTAGAATTCTGCAAGAAACTGAAGACTTGACTCTGCACCTGAACCCGACCCTGGTTTGGAACATACAGCTCCACCGTCAGTGCCAGGATACCCTCCCGGGAGAGGTGTGTGCTATACACTACACATAACTGTTAGACCTGGCACCTTGGCGTGGGTCTCCCTTCCATTTTTCGCTGTGCCTCATATGTTTTTGCTGGTGTTAGTTGCTCAGGGCACTGTGCCACTGCTGTCCAGTGCCACAGTGCAAGTGCTCCCTATTGTAAATTGATGTATGATTTGTGATTCCATGATTGGTTGGTTTGGTTTACCTGTCAGACCCTAGTACCGTGCACCAGGAGGGCCCAGGGCTTGTAAATCCAAATACTGCTGGTGGGCTTGCAGCACTGGTTGTGCCACCCACGGAAGCAGCCTGTAAACATGTGTCTAAGGTCTGCCATTGCAGAGCTTGCGTGCAGTCTGGTACTGTCATGCTGACTGGGCAAGTGCACCCACTTGCCAGTCCCTAAACCTTCCCTTTTCTTCATATCAGACACCCTTATGGTAGGCCCAAGGGCAGGGTGCATTGTAAGGATAAGGTAGGACAAGCCCTAGTATGTATGGCATGTTCTAATAGTGAATTACAGCCATTTTCGTTTTTCACTATTGCAAGGCTACCTGTTCTCCATAGGCCAGAATGGGCAGTTTGGTTATTACATCTTATAATCTTAGCTGACTCAGAGAACATGGTAGAAATTCCAATTTAGTATGCCTGCACTCAGGATGATAAAATACATATTTTAGTGAAGTTGGTTTTAACATTCTGTGTTTGAAAATGCCACTTTTAGAAAGTAGACATTTTCTTGTCTAACTATTCAAACCTGCCTCTGCTAGGCTATGTATTCCTTTGTCTGGAGTTTGAGTGACAGGGCTGGGGAATTCCAGGAGACAGGGTGAGGTGTCCCAGTGGTGAATAGAGAGATCTGCATCTAGATGAGTAGGAGGAGTTGCACCTGGGACCTGAATAGGGCTGTGCCTGCCTTCCACAATGCTGGCTCCACCTCCTGGGGAGCGGCTGATGACTCTGCCCTGCACAGTGAATGAAGAGAAGGAATCCTGTCAACAAAGTGCTCCAGGGCTGTACTTGCCTTCCACAATGCTGGCTCCACCTCCTGTGGGGCGTCTAATGGTTCTGCCCTACACTGTGAAAGGAAAGGAGAAGTCTGGTAAACAGAGTGCTCAGGAACTGGTTTGGACTGGGCAAGGGCACCTCTGCCCGCAGAGGACAAAGGATTTTGGGGTATAAGTATTGGGACCCTGATCCCAAGAATTTAGATCACTTTGGGAGAACAAGAAGAACCTCTGCTGAGGGAGGAACCAGAAGAAGCTGAGGAGGAAACTATCCCTGAAACAGGGGGATTGGCCTGCAGTGGTTGCCTTACTGCCAAATAGAGGAGAAAGGAACTGTGTGTGTACTTTTGCTCAACTTGTGAAGGATCTCCAAGGGCTTGGAATAGAGCTTGCCTCCTGCTGAAGTCTCAGGAACAACAGATCTCACCCCCCAGCTCCACAGAGTTCTTTGGAAGTGCCTGCTGCTGTTGTTCGGCCTTCTGAGGGACTGCATGTCGCAAGGAGCTGGAAGCGCGACTCAAGAAGGAGAAGCGTGCCGCCGTCGGACCTGTTGTCGTCGCATCTCGTAAAGTGTGTCGCCGCTGCAGCATCGCATTGAGCGGAAGCGTCTCGCATCATCCAGGAAGTGTCTCACAACGCCAAAGAAGCGTGTCGCCATCGCAGCCATCGTAGCTGACGCATTGCACCGCATCAAGAGAAGAGTCTCGCATCGAGGAAGAAGCGTGTCGCCATCGCAGGCTCCGTAGTTGTCGCATTGCACCGCATCAAGAAAAGTGCCTCGCATCCACGGAGAAGCGTGCCGCCGTCGGAGCTGCTGTCGTCGCATCGCATAAAGGGGTGTCGCCTGTGCAACATCGCATCGAGCGGAAGCGACTCGCAAACGTCAGAGAAGAGTGTCGCTGCCAATGCCGCTGTCGTCGCATCGTGTAAAGTGTGTCGCCGCTGCAGCTGAAGCAGAGAGTCGAGTCATCTCGCAACATCGGAGAAGCATGCCGCATCTGTAAGATCTTCACGTCTTTATTTTTTTGCACCAAAAACTTCATCGCATCAACATCATTGCAACACTTTCATTGCCCTGCGTGTCGCATCTAAAAGGTACATTGACTTAAAGAGTCGCATCTGAGAACTTAAGAGAACTAAGCAAAATTCTACTATCTAAAGTAACAGTATAGTGTATTTTTGTCGTTTAATGGTCTTGTCGTAAATCTATATAAAGAATACTTAATTTTTATATTAAACCTGTGTGGTGTCCATCTGTAGTGTTGTCACTTGATTACTGTATGTGTTCACAAATGCTTTACACACTGCCTCTGAGATAAGCCTGTCTGCTCGTGCCAAGCTACCAAGGGGGTGAGCAGGGGTTATTTTAGGTGTACCCCCTTACCCTGACTAGAGGAGAGGGTCCCTATTTGTCACAAGTGCATACCTGTGCCAACTAGAGACCCCCAAGTCTAACAATAACAAAACAAAACACAACGTAACATATGATAACAGTGACACATCTGATGCAAAACGTTTGTTAATGCTTAGTATAGGTCCTATAAGGGATGAACCTGTAACTGTTACAATATATAACATCATGATTTGTTGATATACTTATGACATGTGTTCTTGTATTTTTACAGGTGGTGACTGTAGGAAGTTGACTTACTAGTTTTGCAGGATGTGAGGCCTGCACAAATATTAGGTCCACAATTCCCCCTTACAGGGAACCAAGCACCCTATTGTAGTGCTTGACTCTCTCAGGGTAGCAAAGCAGAGCAGTCCAATGCCCACTCAGGGGAAGTGGTGTATGCTATTTATCACCATTTGAATGCATGCAATAATAACACTCAAAAAATGATTGTACATTCAAAGGAAGAGTACGTTTATTACACACACACACTATTAAATACTACACATTCATTAAAAAATATGTAAATATTTACAAAAAGCAAATAACAAATAACTTGGATGATATTATGAAATCACATTTGACCCCAAAGGGTCATGACTCTCAAAATTGTAGTGCCCCCCCTTTTTATACAAAACAACACATCACAATATAAAGAGGTATCACTTTAGATAAAACAGGCCTATTGGCTTCATCAAGGGTTCACCATTGTTGTGTAGATCCTATAAATGTATATAGGATCTGCGCATTTAGACAACAAAAACTGTGGGATAGGTGTCCAGACTGATTCCAGACACCCACACCGGATATGTTCGCCTGTATACCAGCTAGCTCCCAGTGCCACTGTAAACTCCTCTTACCAAGGAGAGAATAGATCCTAGCAACTATCTAACATGACAACTCTGTCCCATCAGGGATCGTGGAAACAGTACATTACTTTTTGCTTAGTCATTCGTGCTCACTTTGTTTCAGAGATACAGAGAATAAACAGTGGGTACGTTTCCTATAAGTATTTTTGAGCCAGCGTCATTCTAGTGTAAAGTAGGTGTGCTGAAACAACCATAACACAGAAACAGCTAAAAACGATAATAAGCACCAACAGAGTAAATGGATGGTAGATTTATACCATAGTGCTAAGACAATAAATATATGCAAGCATGACAGTAATAATGCGTACTCCTATGATGCAAACTTAACTAGATGTACCTAAGTGTACCTAGCATGTAATGAGGTGTAGAGCCAAGAATCCCCCTAGGATGAGGCTAACCCCATTACCTGGTGCAATAGAATGAACGGCCAGTCTTGGTCTCGAGATAGACACCCCGCGAGGGATGGCAGACCACTACGTGCTGGAGTATCTGCATGCAGGGACCTCAATGTCACGCGTCAGTGTGTGTTCTCCTCTACCTACCCTGGCAAAGATGTGGTGTATTTATACCCAAAAGGTACTATCAGGTGATTCTATCTTGGTGTGTCATGTTGGTCAAGGATGACGGAAGGGATAACCCTTATACAGAGTTATTATACAGGAGATGGTAATCCTGCTGTGATTCTGAAAATCCTCATGCATAATTAACGAGGCTAGTTTTCGGGGAAAACCACACAACATTTATACAGTGCTCAGCTGGTAAAAGGTCCAAACCAAAACCCGTTATGTAGTACAATGGTACGGTAAATGTAGGTGAAGGGTTAGGTGACTACTCAAGCCTATATCGGGGTACCCTACAAAACATAACACCATATTGCAAGAACAACAGACTACATGGTAAAATCACCATCACTTTGTGTGTATATGCAGTATTCAACAATAACCTTGTTCAAATCCAATGCTTAATATCAATAAAGCATGTCATCCTTCACCAGGAATCACTGACAATAGTATCATATCAATAAAGCATTTTAAAATGAACATAATATGTCTGTGTGCTTTTTTATACTTTCAGACCACATAGGATGCAGCCATTTAACTAACCACTAGAGGGCACTGCACACCATGTGTCTTCTTTGTACACCTTCAGGCCACATAAAATGCAGCCATAGACCAAGCCCCTAGATGGCACTGAATTTCCATCTGAAGAACAAATGCTCCAGTTCTGGGAATTATTTAAATTCAACCTGGGGAGAGGAGTTGGCCTATCGGCTAGGGCGTTCGACCTCGGACCTAAGGAACTGGGTTCGAGTCTCGGTAATGACGCTGAATATCCTGTGATTCTGGGCAAATCAATTAATCTCCCTGTGCCTAACAAAAAATGAATGTGTGTCCTCATGTAACGTAACTCGTGCTATGTAAAGCGCTCTGATACCCGATTCGGGTCAAGTTCCCACTATATAAAACTCTGCAAAGAAAAAAAAAACCTGAAAGGCCAAGGTGGTCGTACTTTCTTTGACTCCTTAGGGTTAGTTTTAAAAAATGTAAGGGAAGGGGGGCTGCTGCACACCTACAGCCTCTCACTCACATTTTTCATGTTGCTGGTGGTGCCTCTGTCCTCCTGGGGCCACCAGAAGCAGATATAATCAATGTAAATATACCCAGCAAGGCATTATGTGGTGTTCCCTTGAGAAGGGCAGTTAATATTTTATGAGTGACTCTTCTGCTGTGTCAGGAAGAGATGATTTCCATTTTGGCGTGTGGCCTTGTGAATGCGCCTCCTTCGGTGGTCTTTTTTTGTGGGTGCCCATTCCCTCCTGGGCACCGCACATGGCAACTTTGTTTGGGGCAACTTGGGGAGCCTACCCCCTGTTGCCCCTTCAGGCTCTCTGCCTGGCAAGCGTTCTTCTTTGCCGGGGCAGGAACTAGCAGCTCTTCAACCTGGCAGGGTGTCTTTTCTTTGTCGTTGCCATTCCACTCCCACTGGAACATGGGCACAGGGAGCGGGGGACAGGCCCATCACACCTGAGGGGTGCAATGGCGCTTTCACAGTCTCCATGTTCTTCGAGGCCCAGAGATGGGGTTCTGGGCAAGTTTCTTCTTCCAGAAGAGAGGTGGCTAGATGGCACTCCCCTTCCATTTTGCATCAGCCTCTGGGGAGTTGCGGCTCCCGAGGGCAGGAATGCACTTACGGAGAGCTCACTGTTTAAAAACACACAATAAATAATCCTTGCGCTGACTCCTGGGCCCTGGCCCACATTAGGGGTCATTTCTCACAGTGGCAGCAGAGCTCCAAGGGCTCGATCCTTGCTGGGTGTCAAAGGTCACCAATTTTGAAACAGCCATAACTCGGGCTCCATTGGGACAATTTGGCCAATCTTGTTTGGACTCATTTTTCTCATGGCGGTGAGCTCTAGCACCAGGAGCAGTTTTAGCAGCCCTTCTCACCTCTAAAGCGGTATATTCCACAGGGTTCTGGTTCCAGTGGCTCCCTGCATCAGATCTACTCCTGGACCTTGTCACTGGTTCTAGAAGCCAGGCACCCCTGGCCAATCCTAGCGTGCCACATCACCTTTCCACCCCTGTTCCAACCCTCAGTTTAAGATGGCATCATCCAGGCATTACAGGTCACATCTGCTCTAAGATTCTCAGCTCCGTCCCTCGCTAACATCAATGCCATGCTTTTTCCACCAAAACATCAAATAGGAGCTCCCTCGTGTGATGGCTCCATTTTCCGGGCTTCCTCCTTTGTTCGGTGGGCCTCGTCTGTCCCCAGCCCTGGTACAGAGTGGCAGGTAATTAACAGATACAGATTTTTATCCCAACCTCTTCATCATCAGGAGCTGAGGGAAGCACTGTTAATTACTCCTTTTACATGGGGTGGCATGGGCTCTAGAACCTACTCACACTAACTTTCCCTATAAGTGCACATTAATAGTATAAGATCTATATCAGGTCAAAATCTAACCCTGCGGAGTCCCCCTGTGCCAGGCTACCTCTGTGCAGTTACTGGGATCGCTCAACAGTAGTCTCACATGCACAGCCAGCACACATGTGTAAGCAGTTATGTGCCCCTCACCTTAGCTGAGTCGCAGCAGCCTTATCTTAAAAGGCAAACACTGGCAGTAAACACTCTCAGAACATTTGCAATGAAATTACTGCGGGTGAGACACATGTCTTGAGACTCCCCTACATTAAAAAGTAAGGGTGGGCGCAGTGCTCCGCTCCGCCCACGGAGTGTGCGTAGTACTGCCCACTTCGCGCTGCGCAAAGTAGGCGTAGCAGGGGCAGACTACGCACACCCCGCAGCGGAGCAGAGTTGCCCACCACCCGCCTCCCTCCCTCCCGCCCTCATTTTACAATTATTATAAACATTAGATTAAAAAAATTACTTACCTGAGCTGCCGCGTCCCGGGGCTCCATCTTGCGGCTTCCTGGATAGCTTCTTCCTCACGAATGTGCATGCGGCGGACGCC
The DNA here is from genome assembly GCF_964204655.1 of Triturus cristatus. Classification (NCBI taxonomy): domain Eukaryota; kingdom Metazoa; phylum Chordata; class Amphibia; order Caudata; family Salamandridae; genus Triturus; species Triturus cristatus. The sequence goes on from NC_140587.1 coordinate 188,203,795, forward strand.
CGCGCATGCGCATTTCTCCC